>NC_132878.1:57862115-58195865 GCF_030463535.1 Salminus brasiliensis | reverse complement strand
AAGCCCCTCAGTCATTGGCGGACCTGCTTTATGGACCTAACTTGGGGTTAAGGGCTGCAGGGTTACAAATTTAGTGTGGTCACATTCTGCATAGGCCTCCATTCTACTTAACACCCCAGCCAAGCTGTTTTTATTTCTGTAGGTGATAAGGTGCTCCACTTCTAAACAGAATGCCAGGATTTGGGGCCTGGCTCAACGCTTGAACCTTCACAGACGGGTCAGATATCTTACACGGAAAAAATCCATAAACCAGAGTCATAAAGCAACCCATTTTGGTCGAGATGGGTAGCCTGCTTAAAGTATTTCTGAATGTCCTTATGAACTATGTCATATTTATTTTTGCTCATTAAGTGTATGTAGTTTTATGTAGCATGTTTTGTGTTTCCAACCTCTCAATATCCTTCAGAATTAAAAAGGCTGTTTTGTTACTGTGCCAAGACCAATATATGAACAGTGTTGTGTTTGCCCCATTGGTGTTCAGATTTCCTCCCATTTTGCATATTTGTCACACTGAATGGTTTCAGACCCTCATAAAAATATAACACAAGACAAGGAAAATGTACTTAATAAGCAGTTGGGTCATCTTTAACAGCAACAACTTGAACCAAGTGCTTCCTGTATCTGGACATTATTGCCCACTCTTCTTTGCGGAATTGCTTTAATTCAGACACAGTGGACAGCCCTTTGAAGGTCCTGCCAGCACATTTCAATGGGATTCAAGTCAGTAGGCCACTCAGAAACATTTACTTTCTTTCTTTTAAGCCATTGGACTTGGTCTTGTGCTTTGGATTGTTGTTTTACCGCATAATTGTGCTTAAGCTTCAATTTCTTGGTAGAGAGCAATATTCATGGTTCCATCAATTATGGAAAGTCACCTAGGCCACGAAGCGCCAAAGCATCCGTACAACATCATTGGAATGCCTTGTTTGAAGCGTTGTAGTAAATAGTGTAGCTATGTCAGAACAACTGCACATATACAGGTATATAGTACAAAAAGTTGTGGAGATGCATCCACTTCAGCACCAGTGTACAAACCCTACACCAATGGCAGTCAGTGGAATCATTGTTACTTAATTTAAATGGCAACCTGCCTGTAGACGTTTCCAGCAAAGCTTACAGAAATACAACCAAGCTCAGATCAGCACTGTGAAGAAAATACTACAGACACACACACATGCACACACACACTCATACTATCACACATACACATACAAAGTTCCAGAAAAAAAAACAACCATGTGTAAGAAAAAACCAAGTGCAGCATGCATTTTCAATTATTTCTGTGTTCACTCACGGATCTTAACTTTCCGTCAAAATCGGCCAAGTCCCATAGCTCTCACTCTCATGGAAACATCTGATATAAATAAAGCATCGCAGCTTGTCGGGGTAGGTAGCCGTTCATACAGCTTCTGCCATATGCAAGTTCCCTAGTCTTACCTTCCTCCTCCTTGGAAGAGGATATCACATGTTGAAATATCATACGTGCTTTGAAGAGCAGCTACTGTATAACAGCTTCCTCTACACACTGGAGCTCCTGAGCGGTGTTTTATTGCTCTACAAACCCAGACACATAAAAGATATGGATGAACAGACTCATATGTTTTGATGAAGGTAATTTGCCAGATAGTTTGTGGTCTCACTCCTCCTCTCACAGCTTTTTTTGTCTGTCTGTGGGCTACACACATTTCCTGTGAGCTGAAAATAAATGGAATTGAAAGCGTCCAATGTTCTGAAAGCTGTGTCTGCTTTGAGAGTGGCCACCTGCGTTGGATGCAGACGTTAATGACGGATCCATGTAATCCTTGACAGCTGAAAGGGGAGAGGTGTTAGTTTACCAACAAGTACAGTGAAGGAAATGCCACATAAAGGTGTAGTTCAAGTTGTGCGTAAGGATAAAGATATCCATTTCATCTATTATGTGATGTTTTCTCTCTAATGTCTTGGGTGGCTGGGCCTCATGATCTAGAGTGTTACAAAAAATAAAAGACATTGCAACCTTCTACTTGTATTTACCTGTCCCAATTCAGTTTGACTGAATAGCAAGTAAACCTGCATCATGCTTCAGTGCTACAGCATTATTGCTAATTCCATGAGCATCAGTGATAGACCATCAATGCTGGTGTCATGGGCTTCAGTGCTACAGCATTATTGCTAATTCCATGAGCATCAGTGATAGACCATCAATGCTAAACTCAAGGGCTTCAGTGCTACAGCATTATTGCTAATTCCATGAGCATCAGTGATAGACCATCAATGTTAAACTCAAGGACTTTAGTGCTACAGCATTATTGCTAATTCCATGAGCAGCAGGGATAGACCATCAATGCTGATATCATGGGCTTCAGTGCTACAGCATCATTGCTAATTCCATGAGCATCAGTGCTGTAGCACCAATTCTGATCTCAGAAGCTTCAGTCCTGCAACATCAATGCTCATTTTAAGAGCTGTAGTACTACAGTATCAATGCTAATGCATAACACATGTCCCCCAATAGATGCTGATCTTCCAGAGAAGTTACTCATAGCTCCCAGACTTCAATTTCTATGTAGACCACAATATGCAAAAGGTTGATTGGTTGAGATACAGGCCCAGTGCCTGGAGTGAGAAATTACAGCAGGCCTAGTGATTCTAATGTTTAGGCTGTAAGTGCATTGGGTGAGTAATAGAGCACAAAAGGGGAGGTGTTTGTTTCCTCCACCAGTGTATATGCCAGCGTTTCGTGAATGGGTGCCATTTTGCTGCATGCAAATCGACTGCTAGTATCAGCTGAGGTATATTAGTGTTATCCTTGGCATGGGCAGAAAGGCAGTGCAGGAGAAAGACATATTGAAATTTTGAAAAGGTCGCGCAAACTCTTGCGGGATTACCTTACAGACACTTTCCACGGCTGAGATCAAGTGAATGAAGCCATTGTACAGTGGGACTCAACCCAGGAAAGTAAACTTTGTCAGGACCCAGTTCATTAGCACCTAGTTTAGTGTTTGAAGCGTGACGTTTAGATGGGGGAGCTTATGGGGGAAATCCTGCTCAAACATATGTATGTGTCCTCTATGGCTCAGACCCCGCAGGGGGATTTCCACTGCAAATTGCTCAAGAGCAAATATAACTCTCAGTGGATAAATGAAGAATTAGCAAACATCAGGAGGTAGGGCATCACCCACCTCCCTCTGGGCTTCTTTTTTGTGATACCTGGATTCTAATCAATTTAGTGATACCATTTGCAATGGAGTAGTGGTAAAATGAGTGTATTGAAAAATATGTGATGAACTGTGTCCATTTAAACAAGACCAAATATAATGTCATGAAACATAGAGTTGGGGAATGTCCAACTGACAATACTCATAATGTGCTCAGAAAAGCATATTGTTTATCCCAATAAAAACATTGATCAGGATAATGATAAACTATTGCCCACCTTTCAGTAGGATGTACTGCACGAAAAATGAAAAAAAAACTTCTCTTAGAAAAGTACTTGTAGCCAATACAAAAACATTGGACTGTTACAGAGAATTTGAACTTTGACAATATGATTTTGAAGATGCTGGCTTCAGTGCATGGCTTTGCTTCAGTTCCAAGCATTAATAATAATCTGTTGTTGCTGGATGTTGTTGGAGCTTTCTGTGCAGTATGCATGCCTATTTGGAACAATGAACTCTAATGGATGTCTCATAGGCATAGGCAGCCAAATGCACACACACACACACACACATCCTTTAGCAGGGATAGCCCTTTTGGGTGGGGGTGAGGGTAAGATAGAGAAAGAGTGGAGAGTAAGTCAGAGAGAGAGAGAGAGAGAGAGAGAGAGAGAGAGAGAGAGAGAGAGAGAGAGAGAGAGCACACTAGCTTTGAGGAAAGGGGAGTGGAAAGAGAGATGGTCACAGATTAGAGAGGGAAACTCGTTTGCACCTGTTTTCCGACTTCTGAAGAGCAAATGTTTAGGGTTTCCACTCTGACTGTTCCATTCAGCTATTTATTTACATGGTCCAAAGACATTATTTTCCACGAAGCCAAGTTTGACAGATGTTGTAACCCACATCATACTTAAGCTTCAATCCTTTAATCTACTTTTAAACACATGAAATTATGTGTAGAATCATGACATGTTTAACGTTCCCAAAATCAACTGCCCTTTGGACCACAGCGATCTTCCGTATACGAATAACAGAATCACGTCATCCAATGGCTTTAGGGAACAGAGGGAGGCTTCTTCCTTTGTGAATTCAAGCTTCTTGCTGCAGGGCTAAAAAAGTAAAAACCCCGAGCTGTAAACCTGAGCTAAACCCGGTAGTGACTCATGAGGGGAGAGACCAGAAGAGACACTACAAGTGTTCATAAAGTTTCATAGGCCATGGCTGTAAACATGGCCAAACCGGCCTTACTCTTCCTTTCTTGGGAAGGGGATCGTGAGTCAGCTGCCAGCCGTGTAATGCGTAAGAGGTTACTGCACGCGTCTCTCTTTCCTGTTAGGATGACTTGCAGCTTTGAATAAGTGGTGACCTTTACCTTTTCATTAAAGGGACCATAAGCTACATTTGGCTTGGGTTTTATTTCTTTTCCCTGAAGTCCATTCACAAGCCTAGTGTGGGACTGTATACCAAAACCAGTTGTAATTGATTTTACATGACCACTTTCCAGCCTCTCTTCCTTTGTTTAATTCTTTTAGAATTAAACAAGGTGTTTTTGTTACTCTGTCATTAACACTGATTTATGGTACTGACTGGCCGCCCTATACTGTGCTTCAAAAAACCATCTGGTCTGAAATGTATGAAAACATCAGTGTTGTCATGAAATAAATAAGTAAAAAATTATTTTGGAAAGTGTTGGTCCTTTGCAAGGCTTCCCTGAATTTCGAAGCATTTTCATTATCTCGTTCTCTCCAAAATACTCACAGACAAACTACAAGCTACAGGCTGCCTGCAGTAACAGCACTCATTAGCACTTCAGATTAAACTGTGGTAGGCTGAATAGGACTTTATTTTTTATTATTTATTTTTTATACACAGAATGTGCTTGTTGTTGTGATGTCACAACCATGATAAATGTGAAATACATAATTGTTTTACAACACAGTTGTTTTACTGGTATATTATGTTGCTTCAGACTCTCTGACTGATTCTTATATCAGTATCACAATTAGACCTAACTCCATCTCATGCACTTTAACAAAGAAATCAATGAGAAAATTTTAGGGTTTTAAGAGTTTTCAGTCATCCCAATAACTACATTGCTAATCATTTTTAAGAAGATTTTTGTTCCTTTAACTTAGATTTGCCTGTTCAAACAATACTGTTTATTATTTTCAGACTGTTCAGAACTTTCCCAGAATTAAGATAACTATAATAATCCTGATCAGCAAATGATTGCTTTTGTGTTAAAGTTGCAGTTTTAGCAATAACTCCCAAATAATATGACAGTATGGTGATCACTGACAAATACAGACAATACAGGAGTGAACACCACAGTACTCATCCAGCATAGTTACATTCAGCAATTAAGAAAATGGTAACTTGCTCTTCTAGCCTTCAACACTGAAGCCAGGCAGTCAACCACTACATAAAACACAACTGTATACCTAAGAGCATGTATCCTGTGACTACACATAGATGAAGCGGATTGAAGGGGTGAAGACACATGCCCAATATGCAAATAGATGATGGCAGGGGAGAAAAGGGAAAGTTTTAGGAACTGCATGTGGGAGCGTTGTTTAAAGCCCCTGGTGTGCAAGATTGAGAAGCCCTGTAGCGTTCATCTGTGTGCCTTAGTACACATGTGCAAACGCTTAATCAACCAGCCAAAATGTGTAACACAAAACTGCTTGTTCAGGTAGCACAGAAAGTCTTGTTGGCAGAATATCAGGGTGGAATTTGTTGGTCTGACATGTTTTCGCTTGTTCATGCAAAGTAGTTTAGATTTCCTTTTCTCAGTGACTCAAAATCCCAAATCAGGCGAGCTGGAAATATTGTTACGAAGATCAGCTTTGGCTGCGTTCAGATCATTTCTATATCATGCTTACTTTTTTTATTTATACATATACATCTCTACAATTAGCAACAGACAGCAAGTTGCTACCTACATGTTGAATGTTGAATGTAGTTGTCTAGCTAACATATCAAAACATACCTGTGCATATTGAGCATATTATCTGCAAAAAATGAATTCTTTTAAAAATCAAAAGCAATACAATGCAAAGCACCAGGCTTTTACTAAATAGCTATTACTCTTTCCTTCTTTCTTTCTCTCTTACTGTTTTTTTGTTGTTGTTAATGCCCTCACTATAATGTGTTTGTTTTCTGGAATGTGGCCCTGCTCCTCTGGTCAAACAAAAGTGCCATGTTGAGCAAAACCTCCTCTCACTTTTTATGGCTTGTGTGGGTCGACCTATTTGTACGCGCTTAAACAAATGAGAGGCGCAGCTGTGCAGGCCTGGTGTGTCCGTGTTGGCGTTCGCTGATAAAAATATGCTCGGGTAAAAACCAGGCTCTCCGCTCCAGAAATATGAGGCCATTTCTCTAGCTGTGAGGAGCATGCAGTATTTACAATCAACTGTTCCTCCTGCTCCTCGACCCAGAGGAGAGAGAGGGAGACAGCGAGAGAGACAGAGAGAGAGAGAGAGAGAAGGAGGGACCACCTATGCAGATGTTTTCCAGACATGGAACAGTCTGCATGCCAATAAGCACCTGTTAAATTGCATATTTTTTTTTACACATTGATATATAACTGGCTAGTGGTGCAAGTTCCCTCTTGGAATAACATGCAAACACACTGTAGGTATTAACTGCAATAAAGGCAAACATGGGTTCAATACATACAGTCTCGTGCAAAGATTTTGGTTCAATAACACATCAGCCAAATCGAATATAATTTCCTGATTCTCCAAACCTTGTAGCAACACTCAAACATGGGCTCATCTAAGCAGCTGTCTGCAGGCCTGAAAGCATCTGGCAGCTGTGGGGGCAGCTGTGGACTAAAGGTTAGTGAAGTGGGCATGGAACAAGGCAATTGCTGGTTCAATTCTCCTGGACTGGCAGGAAGTAGGGGGCAAGGGGAGTGAAGGAACTCTGCTTTTTTCTCCTTCAACATTCATAGCTAAGGTGCCGTAGAAGTAAGTCACCTAACCCCCAACTGGTCACTGGGTGCTGAGGTGACTACTCTGGCTATGTGTTCTCACTGACCTATTCACTATTGTGTGTGTATATGTGTGTGTGTTGCTCACTGGCAATAAGTAGACAGTCTTGCATTCAATGTTATTTTATAAAATGGCAGTTCACAGGAAACTGTTGGAGGTCAAGACGAGATCTGGAATACCAAGAACATCTTGAAGAGAGTATGCTGGTAAAACAGGCAAGAACCTTCAAATGACTGCCAGGAACCTGTATGAAAGTTTAGTTGGGTCAAGAGGGAGGTAGACTGCAGCACTGCTTGTGCAAACATAATCCTCATGGAAGTCTCATAAGTCGGAAACCTTACATGTGATCTTGTCACACCACTGTTGGAACATTTGGACAAGCTAAGGGTTCTGGAAACTTGCTGTGCACAGATGAATAGAACTCATTGGCCACAATCAGCAAAGGTACGTTTGGAGACAAAAAGGAACTGTGTTTCCTGAAAAGAGCACCTTGCCAAGTGTGAAGTATGGGGGTGGAACTATTATGCTTTGGTATTGTTATAGTGGCACTGGCAAGACTGCACCTGTGAAGGGCTTCTACAACAGGATAATAACAATTTATATAATATATTCTTCTACAACAGAATAATAATAATTTATATAATATATACTTCTACAACAGGATAATAACAATCCACAATATATCTAAAAAATCATTAGGAATCGCCCACCAATGACCATTACAGACCATTTGTAATTGGACATTAAACAAGCTGCACATGCAAGACAACTAGAACTGGAAGTCCTCTAAAAAAACAAACTAACAAAAATACTCACAAGCTGTGATTTCTGCTAAAGATGTTGTTGCTAATCACATTGATGAGTTAGATTTTTTTGTGAAGGTAAGTGTGCATTAGGACTTCCTGAAAATAGTGTGTTTAAAGTTAATAACTGTAGCTACGGAGGCCTTGATTACTACTTCTCAATTCAAAAAAGGGTGCACAAACGTTTGCATACAACTGTAAGCCATGCCAACCCATTGCAAATTGCCTCTGATATGTGGCGGGCTACGTGACTCCTCCCAGCATTATGGTGGTGTAAAACTGCATGGACATGTCATGTAATGACACTACGTGGCGTGACAGTTTTCATGGCATGTTCATGACACGGTCATGAGTCAGAGTCGGGTGGGCGTTCCAGGGTGTCGACTGAGGTGTTTCCCGAGCTTTGCTCAACATTTCCAGATTTTAGCAGGAGACTGCGTTCCCTCAGCGCATGAGGTTCTGAGTGCCTTTTCAGGTGGCAGGAAAGATACAGCAGGTTTGTATCAACACAGTGACAGGGGCCTCCTCTGTGAGGGCCAGCTGCAGGCCTGGAATAAAACTCATGTAATTACATGGAAAAGATGGTCACTGACCGACAGCAAACAAACAGAATCCCTCTCACCTGTCATATGGCTTGCCTGACCTACTTTACGATAGGAAAATGTTACAAAGTTTGAGAGGTTTTTCGAGTATGAGTATTTTTTTCCTGCCAAAAAAAGAAGAAGAATAAATTACAGACGGTTGCTCTTATTCCATTCTGTCAGGGCTGTGTGTCTTTCATGACTTCAACACTGTCAGTCACAAATGGCTCCTCCTGCACATGTATATATGTCATAGGTCGATAAGATGTACCGTCATGGATGTCTGGCTCTGCACAGTAGTTAAATTAATGTTACCTTGATTATGCTTTGGCCTATTTCTTTGTTTACTCAGCTATTGTTTGAATCTCTTATGTGACCTCTGCCTGATATTTACTAAAGATCTGATTAACGTTGGGCTGATGATTGATGTAAACTCAGGTGCAGGTTAAGGCAGGTTAATGGACTTTGACATTTCGATAGACCACCTGCTCAAATTCCATTGCAGGGGTATGAAAGGCCCCATTTTATAATGAATAAAATGAATTCCCCAGGCTTAGGTGGGTTACACTAATGCTTTTGTTCAATGCGTCACTCTGGTGATGTGGGAGCCTTGGCCTTATGACAGAAGATGTGGACCTGTATCATTTTTGTGAATCACTATGCAATTACAATCAAGACGTCAAGAGTGCAGATCTTGATAAATAACGGAACATAGGCATAGCACTGTATATACCATGGAAACATTCACAGTGGAAGTGGATTTTTACAAGGCATTTGGTAAATGTGTCATCACTGTAAGGTGTCAGGTACAGCACAGCTGTGCGTCACTGTAAAAGTCCTCCAGCCACTACAGCAGCAGCACTGTGTGAGCACCCACGCTCCAAGCTGCACGCAGCCCAGTGTGGAAATGTGGGCCACGCGGCAAATATTTGGCTTGGATCGAGAAATTGAATTATATTGGCACGGTAAGCTTGGAAATAAAAAAAAAGCAACCTTGGGAACCATTATGCAAAGTGAACAGGGGCTTAAAACCAAGTGCTACTGATTTTCATTTTTCAACAGGAAAAAATCCCTCAGTTGCAAAACCAATCTGCCTAAAGAAACTATCCCCCAGATCTATCTTTGACTGGAGAGTTAGCTGTCAGGTTCAATGTGCCTTACGTAGTTCATGTGGATTGTGTTTTCCATGTCTGGCCAAACTGCAGCCAGATAGAGTTCACCTATATAAGTCTTCTGTCCCATATAATAAGAGCTACAGCTTAGATATGTTTAGAGTGGTGAAATGACATTTCATTGAGATAAATCTGTTAAAAACAGCACACTGAAAAAAAGGTAAAACACTGTGCAAAATCGTTGAATGGCATCTTTGCCTGGAATGCCTGGTATTGCACTATGTAACATTGCTGTGTAACCCAAGTAATATTAGTATAAAATCTTGTAATATTATTCTACTGCTTCAATCCATGATTATTTCACATAGTGGGAATCACACTCCACAACTGTAGGGGGAGCCCAGGAGCAAAATTCTTGTATAATGCTTTAAGTCAGTTGATGGATGTATCTATTCATCATGAGATTTTAAAACAATATAAATATATAAATATATTTTAGTTTTAAATTAAAAATGGAAAAAAACAACACTGCTACAGTCTTTGATCTATGGTTTTAATGCATTTAGTTTATAGTATATACCTTCATAACTTGAATGGCATGGAATTGCTACTTACACTCAAGTCAAAATGGCAGCTCTTGCAATTGCCATGCGTTCCCACATGGCTAACTGCGTAGCAACACACAGCCTCGGAGCTTGCTTTGTTTGCTCACAGCTGAAGCTCTGAAGAAAGGGAGGACCATCAGGAAAGGGCCAGCTTTGACAATTCCACACAAAGGGTGCACTGTTGCTTAACAGTGTCCAGTCTGTTTCAGTGGAGTTTGCACTGTTCCAGAGGCGCATTTCATGGAACAGTAAGCAAGCATGGCCAAAAACAGGCCCATTGACCAAAGTGATACCACAGTGAAACAAGGCTAAACTAGGGCCTGGTTCGCCTCCGCCTGCTAGGTTCAGAGGTCTCTAATTGCCCAACAAATCTCACTGTGTTTTGCAGGTGTTCATCCACAAAGTCACATGCTTGGTGCTATGAGGACGGGACCAGGAGATGCAACACAGTGTGGGAACAAAGAGCTCTGTGGTGCTGGAGGCTCGCTGTGACCACGAATCAGCTGCAGGTGTTGCCCCGGAGATTAATATGATTCATATTAAACATGGTCAAAAGAGTTTTGTGTAGAACCGGATTGCTTAGAACATATTCTTAAGACAGATTGCTTTCAACTGAAACATCAAAGGACATTCTCTTAAGACTGGATGGGTCTTTAAACTCAGACTTCAAGTCCTCACTCTTGTATGTATGTATCTTTTCATATTAGTTTTTATACTAATTACTAAATAATTCATAGTAATAACTGTAGAGTAATAAGGCTGATGTTTGAGGTAAGATTGGCAAAGCCTTTGCAGTGTAATTTGACCAGAATAGCCCACAGATGAAGTGGCTATATCCACAGCAGTGGGTGTGAAAACTAAGCTTAACATGTCAAACTGGGGAAATTCCCTTTTAATGGCTAACCCATGACCTCAAGCAAACTCAACTGGCTAAATTACGTGAACATGTGAATTTTGTCTCATTATACTCTATTATGTTTCTCCATGGTTAAAACGACATGAAGTGCAGTTTAGGTACGGGTTCCCACAATACAAGACTTAATTAATTTCAGTTTTTTTTTCTGCTACCATTTATTGCTAGAAAGATCCTTCCAAATGGAAGTGTGGTGATGTCATCAGCGGCCACCCATTGGTCTCATTGGGAACTGGCTGGTGAGAGAAGCAAAGCAGAGGAGAGCAGAGGGCCAGGCTTCGCCACATCACTCACTCTGCTTCTGATAGGCGGTTTCCAATCCCATAATGACAGAGCAACAGATTGGTATTAAAAGACTCCAGTGCCACTTCTGCTCTGTGCATGACGTCAGACTTATAAATACAAAGATGAGAGCATTTGGTTGGAGGCTCGATCTTAAAATGTCTATTCTCAATGAGTAGGTTGATTCAGAGTAACGAGGTGTCCACTTTTCCCTCACCTTATCATTTACTCATTTACACACTTATGAAATGCAGGAAACAGCCCCAGCTGGCAAACATACTTTCACAGAAGATCTTTCCTATGCTGAACAGAACCGTATTATGTTGGAATTTTGCGCGCTGGGATACTTTTTCAAACAAAAATAACCCTGAGCGTTTTGAAAGACATTTTTAAAACCTAATGTATCCTGTGTCCAAACCTTTGAAACCTCGGGGAACAGTAGTCCACCTCAGGATTTAATTTAGGCTAAACCACAAAATAAAAACAACACCGGGGATTATACACACATGCTGATATATTTAACATATCTTCCCTATGGCTGCCAATATCTCAGGAAGATGACATGTCCGGTTTCGCTGAATCAATCAAGACTGATGCACTTTGAGAACAACCAGAGCCTTGTTCCTCCCCAGTTTGCGACTGGGCTGGACTGCGAACTGTGAGCGCTGGCAGGCTGGGCCTGAATGACCTCATGGCAGCACCTGCACTGCAGCTCGTTGCCTTAAAGAAAATGCCACGGCCTTTAGTGGCCCCTGACCTTTTGTAGTTAACGTAAACTCATTACGCACTCTAAGCCTTGAGGGAGGCCTGTGCTGAGCCTCTGAAAGGGAAAGCACCGCCGCGTCACAATGGCCTAATCAGCGCCTAGCACGTCCATCTGGGGCATGTAATTGGGCGCAGTCCTCCAAAATCCTCCCCTCATTATCTCACATTTTCAAACGAGCGCCGCCGCAAGGCTGGCCCGGCGCAAACCCGGTGCAGGCCACCGGGTGGCTCAGCGTTCCGTATGCAGGCAACGTCAGCGCAGAGCGCTCAGGCTCACCCGGCTAGCCCCACACACAAAGGGCACCTTTGTCTGCCATCACTTAGCAGCAATTACAGCCCGTCAAAATAGCTTTTTCTGCACTGCAGCAACGTGTTAATGGGCCCAGGGTTGGGTGTGAGGATCCACAGAACACGGAACAGAGGTCAGAGGTTAATAGGGGCCCCTATGATGTGGCAGATGAGATTTCGGCGAGCTTTCTTCACTGGAGGATGCGGAGAACAAAGATGAGATATTGTGATACAATTAAGCAGACAGCTACCAGGTTCCGGTTTGTCCCAGATGAAAGTAAAAAGAACTGGCAGCAAGCTGCGCTGGTGGCTGAGCCACGGCTGCATGGTCAGGTGATATTTGCAGTGGAATTTGCAAGGACACGTGAGCCATAAGGGGAAACAAAAGAGGAATGAAAAGGACGCTGAATGTCTTCCAAAAGGAATATCCTGGGCTGTGCTCCGACTTTGATGTACCATTATTGAGATTATTTCGCCTCATTCATTCTTTGGATCTTTGAAATAGACCCAATGAAGGAGGCCTCCACTGATGTGTGGATTGTAAAAGAAAACCATTACAGTCTGCATATTAAAAGCTGGCCTAGTTAAAGTGCACCTGAAAACGCTCCATAATAATGCTCCTCAGAGAGTCCCAGTTATAGCTTCTATTTCAAAGCTGTGAAAGACCAAGCAGGAAGATTAATGTGTTACCATATTCTCTATTGATTTAAGCCCCAACACATTAAGGGAAACCTGGAACCTCTCAGAGAGATGAAAAGAAAATTTGGCTATGTTTACGGCTAAACCGGATGCCCACTCCACATGCAAAATGAATTCTTTATCAGATTGTGCGTAAAGCAGCCCACTAATCATGGGAGAGATTAAATCACTCCTGGTGTGTTCTTTTGTTGGACCAAGGGAGTGTGGAGCTAGTTCACTGTTTCTGCTACATTTGCAGGAAACAGCTGAAAACCTTTTCACCCTCTTTAAGACCCAACCAGCAACAAGTCCCTGGGATCATTTTTCCTTCGCTTCAACTAATCTGATCACACAATCAGTTATATTACAGCAGAGGTTGCTCACGAACCAAGATGAGAAGACCCCTGAACAAGAATCTTCCTGAGAAGTTGCCCTCAGTCTTCCATCAGTTTCTTCAACTTCATCACCAATGATTGAATGCAGTAGCTCAGTTGGATTTCTACATCTGCAACAACTGCAACCGCTGATCAAGAGGTGCTGTCCACAAAAGGCAGCCCCTTCATTAGGCACCGGGCTGGTGGGAAGCCAGGGAGCAGCGGACGTTGGGGAAAGGGTCACAGGGGTTAATTCCATTCCTGCTGCCTTCATCAGGAATCTTGACAGTGCATCTCTTGCACAGGAGACAGCGGTGGAGCTGGGGCTGGATGAGGTCGTCAGTGCTTTCACTGGCTCTAATGAGCTTGAGCAGGTTGATTTTTTTTGTGCTTTACTCCCAAGCAGAGGTCACTTCTCTTGCCTGAAAGATGACAAGCCTGTTTGTCTCTGAGTGGACAGGCAAGCAAGCAGAATCACTCTGGATAGGTTCTCCTCCTTAGCTCTGAAGTCATCCAAGGAGGAGGAGATGGGTGTATATGCTACATGGAGGCGGTTTTATTATGTCTGTCATCACGAGGCAGTTCCAGTCAAAATGAATCTCTGGCATGGGCCAAATTACAAGGGCAAATGTGTGTAATGCTCATTTCTGTGACTGGCCTCCTCAAAGAAGTCTATGTGATTTGTTTATGGTTATCCATTTCACGATTTGCTTTTTTTTTTTATTATAGCCCTGTTCGTATTTAAAATAGTTACTAAAGGAAAACGTGAGAAAAGAAACCAAAAAAAGTAAGAAAGAAAGAACAAGGAAAAGCGAGTGGAAAGACAAGACAGAGAGAGGAAGAGAGAAAAATACACGGCCCATTCAGGAGGCTGTTCTCCCAAAGCCATGCCAACACACCTGCTACTATTCACTTCAGAGGAAATGGACACTCGGTGGATGAGAGGCTGTTGGCCAGGAGACAAAACCACCACAGCTCCAAATTAGAAACAGGAAGACATGTGGGTAACGGTCCGATTAAAACCGTCCTCCCCACATGGAGTCAATATATACTCGAGCCCAGCTCCCTCTCTGGTAACCCAAAACCCAACAGCACTATTTTATGTCACAGTCAACAAATGCTTTGTGTTTGAACAGCGATGGCACAGGCTCGAAGCCGGGATGGTCAGGATTGTTTATAACCTCTGCAAATACTCAGCGCTCTTATAAATGTCTGTTGTTTACAACAAGGTCTCAATTGAGCTATAGGATTTATGTTCTCTAATGCCACACACAAGCGCGTCACTCTGGTCTAAATGTTTGCGGGAATGTAAGTGGACCTTTTCAGGACATGATGTACAACCATTTTACTACTTCTTGACTTATGGGAAGTCCTGGTTCATCCTAATGCTTTTGCACTGAAGAAGCACATTAGGAGATCCTCTCTAGAGTTCTCTCAGGGTAGAGCTGAAACCATAAATTGGTAAATATGTTTGAATTAAGCAACGCTTCATCTTTTCCCACTCAGATGAACTTCGTACCACTTTAACTAAATGTGAAGTAAACATACATAAATCTTAACAGACCGCCCATGGGCTGGGCCTCTGTGATCAGAACTCGTAGTGTGGGCTA
This sequence comes from Salminus brasiliensis, assembly GCF_030463535.1. NCBI lineage: Eukaryota > Metazoa > Chordata > Actinopteri > Characiformes > Bryconidae > Salminus > Salminus brasiliensis. The sequence continues at coordinate 58,180,728 of NC_132878.1, read as the reverse complement.
CAAGCTCTTGAGACCTAGAAGACCTGCCAGAACCTTTTAGTATTTGTCACCCACCATCTCAAAAGCTTCCTGAACATGCCAAGAGTACTACTACACTGAAAAAAAAAAATCAAAGTCAAAGGTTTCAGTTATTTAGCAGGAGAGAGCCACTGCTAGGCCCTATCCAAACATTCCTGTCCTTTCTCCCTCACGTCTGTACGGATATGTGATCTTTCAACGCTTCTGTCGAATAGATTTTGGTGTGCGGAATGCCCCAGACACAACGCTAACTTTCCCACACTAGACTATTAGTGCCGCCCTCACTGTCAACAGGCACCCAGCGGGGACAAATGGGGCGGAACCGAATGAAAGAGGAGAAATGAAAAAGCGATGCTCCAAAAGGTCCGTGGATGAAGTAGAAGGGAAATGAATGTTGAAATGTGCCCATTGCCCCCTCGTGTTCACCTTTGACCTCTAACCCACCGATGCTTTCCTCCTTCTCCGCTGACGACCACTCTCCGGCATTTCCTGCCTGCTCGCGAACATACCCATCGAGGTGTCAACTCGGAGATGTCAAGTTTAACCACTGCGCGTCCTTTCGGAGGGAATTATACGGCCTTTATCGGGAGGTCCTGCCAAGAAAAAGTAATGAAAGAACCAAATGTCTTTTATTAAATATATGGCTGCTTTTAAACCCCAAAAAAAGGAAGAGAGAAGAGCGAAAAAGTGTGTTTTTCTCCCATATGATATTTGCATTTGCCTGCGGGCTTGAAAACTTCAGCCTTGCCTATTTATTGTGTTATCTTTGGCGGGCTTGCACTCAAACTGCTCCTACAGACACAGCAGAAGCCCTTGATGTATTTTCGCACTATTCAGTGTTGCACTAGCAGAAGACTTGCCCTTGTGGATGAGGCAGTCACCGGCTCAGCGTAGAGTCAATAAGTTCAGCACCAGAATGCAGCAGCTCTACTGGGCATATTGGAGCTGATTGAGACGGCTGGGCTGGCACTTAAGGTTGGCCCTCGGCTCAGGCCTATGATGTTATGGCCAGATGTTTGTGTTCCATAGGCAGGAGTGGAAAGCTGCCATGACATCACCCCGAGGACAGCGGGATTCTGGGCCTGGGACAGGAAGTGACTCACAGGAAGTAAGGTGAGGTTAGGCAGGCAGACGGCCATCCATTTCATACCTTGCGCACACACGAGGATACGCGCTCATTCCAAATTGCAGGCACTCGGGCATGGGTGAAGTGGTCTCATGCTTGTGCGTGCTTACTTTTACAGTTGACAGTAAGTAGAGGTGACACTCGCAACTCTCGTAATTTCAAGCTGAGCGAAATCTCAGCATTTCCCACGAGTGTGATGTTCTCGAGATAATGAATTCACCAGATTAACCTTGACACAGTTAGCATTTATGGCCAGCTGTTATTTTTACAAACTGGTGATGAACACACTATTTAGAAGGCTTAGTCACATTACACAGGCCCAACCACAACACTGCTCCATTTTTGCACAATTACTAGCTTACTGGAATGTGTATGGTGAAGTGCATGGTGGCAGCACATTGATGGTGTTGATGATATGGCATGGCATTGCATTACTCATTCATGAAGAAGAATAGCAGAAAAAAGCCTCCTACTCACACGCAGGGAATGATGCCATGGATCAAGCAGGGCTGGGATGGCGTGTGTCCCTGACCACCATTGCCTAGTGCTTCATATGAAGCCGGTTAGTCTAATGGAAAACTTGTGGGGAGGGAATTAGCACCGAACCACCCAAGGAAACAAACCCCCCCTCTCCTCCTGGCCTTGCAGCTGCCTGCAACCTCATGTTAATCCATTCTAAGCAGCAGGTTCAAGACCAGGCTTTGCGCTAGGCCACCAACGGCGAGCAATGTGCTTTCTTAACAGGACTCTTTCGACACAAACTGGGCCGATTAGCGTCTATACTGAACTTGCTGCCACTTTGTGACAAATTTGGGACTCTTATCTGCAGTTGTTGAGCCTAACCAACTAAAAGTAGATGCATCAACGTGTTTATTGTCCATTAGTCTTGTTACACCATTACCCAATAAAGGAACATATGTTTCAATCTATTTTAATGGTACAGTGGTCTCGCTATACTGAAGAGGTTTGCATGAGTTGGACCTCAGATCAGTATCAAAAGAGGAGATGCTCTCGGAGAGAGACTGCTTAATGCCATCTGCTGGTAGGATCTGTTAAAGATGAGGACTTATCAGGTCAAGTAAAAAGCATGGACAATGTCAAAGACGGGCTTAGTATTCTTTATTGTCTCTCAGGAGTCAGACTTCAAGTGCTTGAGTCACATGATGATTACAGATGACAGAACGTCAGATGTCTTCCAGGATCATGCTATAACGGTACCCTGATCTCCACACTGTAACTGTAAACAGGTAAAGGGTGAATCACTCACAGCTCACCTCTCACACAACTAACCTTACAGCCTTACAAACATTCATAGACAGGTAATGGCCATTGTTTTAGCATATTGTGTGGGCCCATATAGAAAGCACTTCACATATCTTCTTATAAACGGATTCACATGTAGGGTTGGAGAAAGTGTACCTAAACTAGTTCTTGAGAGTCCATATATATCACCAAAGCTCTTTAAAAGACACAGAACAGACGCACCAGCTAGACCACCAACTGCGTTTAGCACTGCTCTCCAGCTGCCCTGTAGGAACAAACAGCCCGAATACTGTATTCTCTCTGACCATCTGTTTGCGCCCTCACTCAGAGGGACCGTCCTAATGCTCTGCAAAGAACTTCTTTTTTTTTTTTACAAGAAAAGTCAAATTGCTTTCATGCACCAATTTACTGTGCTGCCATGGTGACCATAGACCAATAGATTGAAGGAAATGAAACCAGACTTGACTAAATGGGGTTCTTGGGAAGAGGGATGTGGTTTGTTAGAGAGTTAGAGAGGCCTGTGTCCCAACAACACATATTTAGAGGTATGAGTCAAATTGGATTGGCCTGAGATCAAAGAAAACAGTGCATCTGACCACGAGGGCCTGGGAGAGCGGACTGACTCACCTCCACCAAGGCACCTGCTCTGTGGGTGTATAAGTGTGTGTGTATATGTGTGCGTTTGCTTGTTTGTGTGTGGAGGACAAAATTACTCTGCTCTGGTGATTAGTGCAAACAACACATGTTTCATGGGAAGGTAATGTAGAGCCAACCAAAGCATACTTTTAAAAACGGCGTACGCCAAAAAAAGTGATGCAGTCCAACTCCTGATTGATTTGGGGTTTTGTTTCAGGGCGTCCATTACTGCTCAGCTCATCCACACCTGTCAGACACTATGAGGTCAGTCCCGACTAAAAAAGTAATTTAGAGAGGCTTCCGAAGCAAAAATGCACCAGGTGACTTTGGATTTTCCAATGACGCTGAGCATCGGCTCAAGCAAAGTGAGGGGAAGATTAGCTTCTGCCCGACCTCAGCTAGTGGTGGAATTGGTGGCTGTGATTTTTAATTTATTTCTTTTTTTTGCTAGGAGAAGTCTTAATGAGAAGTTAATCTACTATCCCAGAGGGAGAAGTGGAAAAAGCACAAACAAACACAAGAGTTCATAAATACTACTGAGTCATTTCCTAACATTTCCCCAGCTTAGCCCTCAGATACAGACATAGCCCCCCCTGCTACCAATCACCCGCACACCCACATGCACCATAAAAACTAATAATGTAATAGAATAATGTGTTCTTTAAAGGTCTATAGGAATGAGGACCATCATTTCTAGGTCTTTCGGTCACTCTGGAAAAGTCATTTGTGTGTGAGTAACTCTGTGTGTGTGTGTGTGTGTGTGTGTGCGTGTGTGTTTTTCCTCTCTTACCAAAATGTGGATACAAGACTTTTTGATGTGTTTTGAGCTACTTCACAGATGCTGCGTTTCCAAGTATGCTGGACGTCATGTTACGGACGCTTCTGAGAAAGGCGAAGAAAACCACATCTCAAATTAGCACGCCTCTGTGGCATAACAAAGGCCTTCCGGTCGACCGCGGACCTGGGCCGAACTCAGGCATCCCCGTGGCACGTGTCCAAAGGCCCTATTCTGCACCGCTTGGGTTCACTTCATCAAAGCTACATGCTGCATAGTTTCCGAACGTCAACCGCCAGAAATCTGGAAATCTGATTCGGCTGCTCTGTGAATCTGGTCAGAGGAACTACAGATACTTTCGGTGTGGTTTGCACTTAGTGAAATGAATCAAATTACAGTGCCTTTCTAAACGGAATCCACTCCCAACCAGCGCACTAAGCCCAGTGTGTGGAAACCTTTATGCTTGTATTTCCTGTAGTCCCTTTTTTGATGTTTTAAAAAAGAGAAGTGGGAAAACCCACTCTGTGAACTGTGCTAATGATGATTCTGTAGAGTTGAAGTCAACATTATCAGACGCCCAGATTGGGTCAAGATCCAGACCTGGAGAAGTTCCTGTCAAGACCAATACCAGATTCACATCTTCTCTAAAGAGATTTGTGGTTTGTTTGTAGGGTAGTTGATATTCGTTGGACATGATTGATAGCAATCAGCAGAACTTTTGCTCTGAATTCTAACCTTTCGGAAGCAAAAAAGTGCTGCCTGTCCTTTCTCAGGCTTCTTGATATTGGGCTTTAGACACTGTTCAAAATGTCCTGCATTCATTGACAAAAAAACAGAATGAAGGGAGTAGTTCCTCATGTTCTTGTCATTAGCTAATCTGAGTGCGTAGGTTTATACATTTGAATGTGTTGTACAGATATACAAAGTATATCTGTCTGAATTCATGGTCAGGAGCTGAAAGGTTTTCAGCGACCTCCAGAAACAAAGAACTCTCCTGATGACACTTTCAGTGTCCATAAAAGAACTTGAATTGAACTTTTTTCAGGTGATTTGGTGAGGATTTGTGACATGAAGGCTTCTGAAGATAAGGCACAAAAATGACCCCCCCATAGACTCCTTTAGGGCATAGAACGAGACAGGAATCTTACTTTTAGAAGCTCTGGTGTCCCACTGACGCAGACACAGTATTCCAGCAGAACTATTATTTTATGTAACTGTCCTGGGAATGTTTTACTGCTCTATACCTGTTTAAATATTGTATTGTGTATAGCCTAGTAGTAACTATCAGCCTAGCAGATGAATAATGGTAATATCAGTGAAAACATTAGAAGATTCATTCATAATTCTCACAAATGAGCGCAGAATCGCCCCCACAAACAACCTCTGAAAACTGTAAAAATGTGTTTTATGAGGAAAACCTTTAAGTCACAGCGTTTTCCAGCTACTGTTAAAAGTAGTTAAAAGTTTTAGGCCTATGCCCTTTGGGGCTATCTGTTATGACCCTGACCCTTTCTATGGCATTCCCTCTGACCAGAGAGGGTTTAGAGAGCAGAGGCTTGGCCAAGGGAAATGTGCACTAAATAGGAAACATGGCAGGGGAGTCATATTCCCACACAACTCAATTAAAGCTTTATGGACTCTGTGCAGTAAAGGCCAGCCATTAAATCGAACACTTTCCCAAAGTATGTTTCTCCTCAGAGAGCACTGGACAGGACGAAGGAACGTAAGTTTTTACTGTTGCAAGTAATGTAATTTTCATTAAAGACTTTCATTCGGAGGTTTTTAGGGCAAAACAGTTCCCTCTGGCACTGAATAAGGACTGGCGAATGCCAACCGCAGAGGATGCAGTTTTTCCCTCCTCGGCTCTGTGGTCAGCTCTATACAATGACAAAGCAGTGCAGACAGAAGTAGTTTTTCAGGCTGGCAAAGAATGCACAAACCGATAACATATTTATGTCCAAATCAACGATGGCCCATGTTGAAAAGATTGGATGTCTTTGAAAAAGAATTCAGGGCTGTGTGAATATTTCAATGTCATGTTTAAATTTCCCCACTGCGGGACTAATAAAGGACTATCTTATCTTATCTTATCTTATCTTAAATAAACATTCGATCTGAGGCACAAAACGTTAAACATTCATCGTAGTAATTTAGGTAAAGTTTACTATTTTTAGATTTTGAACAGTCAAATTATAGCTCACTCCCACAGAGTTGAGTCCTCTTAGGCTTTGTTCAGACAGACAACTCAAATCCTATTTGAGTCGGATGGATTTTTTTGCAGTCTGAACAGCAAAAAGACACATGAAGCTGGACTTATTCAAAGCAGATTCTAACCACATTGGTATGTGGTTTCAAATAGGACAGTGTGACCAATTAGACTGTGTTTTTGTCAGTGTGTTTTTTGGCAGAACAGCAAATGGGATATGTTCCTATTTTAGGTATTAATTTTTACTAAGATTCAGTGATGATTTAAACATAAAACCTGTCTCTGAATATTACTGGAAGAGCATAGGAGCATGCCACCCAACATCACTTGCTAACCAGGTAACCATGCACTACTGTCATGCTTTGTTTATGCTGTAATTGATCAATGTTCTGTGATCGTTCTGTAAGGCAGTTCTAGTAATTAAATAAGGGTATGATATCTAAATTCTAAATCGATAGTTTACATGCAACACATTTGGCAAATTAAACCCATCAAACTGAGCGTACTCAATATGAGCATGCATCAGTATTATGGCAACCAAGGTGGAGTGGCTGTGCAATTAAATACAACTACGGCTTGACCATCAGATTTAATACACAAATCTAATTTGCCTACATCTGTAGAACACTCTCTGAATGTACATATTTGTTGTTGTTGCTGCTGTATTCCTCTTTCATCAATTGTTTTTCTGGCGCTCCATGCTAAGCCAAAGATGGTGGTGCCAAAAAATGCAATATGATTAAACAATGACACAGGAATGCTGCCAAGAGAGAGATGAGTAGACTGTGCCCCAGCATGAACAATCACAGCAGGCCCAATCTTCTTCTTTGTTTGCTTCTGAGATTATTAATGAAGTCCTCGTTTATGCCGTGGCTCAGGCCTTTCGCGGCGTCTTTATCAGCTGCTCGCAATTCCAACTGTCCGAATGATAGATCACTCTCACCATGAGATGTTTGACTTAAGACATTTTTGCGTAGCTCTGACCTAAACATCAAGGATCTCTGTGTACTGGGTGTGGTTTTTTCAGGGTTAATTTGAGCCAGCCTGTAGGGCCAGCTGTTCAGACATACCTTAAGCCTAGTCCTAGACTAAATAGGATTTGAAATGAAGAACCTCTAGTGACTAGGATTAATCAGAGTCTGAAAAACAGCCCCCAGACAAGGCGAGCAAAGGGCAGTGCCCGATTTCAAAATTTCAAAACTGTTGAAAGGAAGATGGAGGAGGAATGACTGAAATATCTGCCAACCACTCAATGTAGGAACAATGTAGTATTGCAGAAACTGGTCTGAGTGTTTATCCAATTATCATTATATACACAAAGCAACAATATTGTAAGATACAGTATGTTAAATGAGATAAATAAATAAATAAATAAAAATTAAGTCTTTTCAAATAACGTATCTCCAGAGGCACAATGGGAGAAGATATATTTTTTCATGATAAATACACATAAATCATTTACAAATAAAGTGGTTATGATGAAATAAATACATATTAAAAATCTGAGCATCATACTTCATGTGCTATTGAAATGTACTGAAATGTACATTGGACAAACATCTTCAAAACCACTGAAAAAGCAAAAACACTCTCATTAAAATATTTATTTTCCCATTTTTTCAGTCAACATAAATATAATTATATATATACTTTTCTTTCCTGCAAAATAGCTCTTTGAATGTTCTTTCGTATAAATAAAAGTCTTCATTGGGAGTTTGCCTCTCACCGGCAACCGCAGCCCTCTACAACCATGTCCTGATAGTTTTTCAGCACAACTTTTTCATACTCGTCCAGGTAGAGTAGAGAGATGGGACTGAGTTCTGTGGGAACGCAGCAGGCCCGAGGAATGTTGGAGTTAACTGAGTTCACCAAAGTCTGGACGATGGCGTGGTTTGTGGAGTTGAGGTGGTCAGACAGCGGAAAGGGGCACTCGCCATGGCAGTAGAAGGCATGGTAGCCAGGCGGGGCCACAATCCACTCATTCCAGCCCACGTCGCTAAAGTCCACGTAAAGCGGGTGCCGGCGGCAGTTGGTGCGCTGGTGTGGTTTCCGCCGCTGCTTGGGCCCTCGTCGCGCCTGCCGCTTCTCTCTGTGGGGCTGCAGGAGGGGTGTGCCCTGACCGTCGTGGCTGTAAGTAACCAGCAGCGGCCGGGACTGCGGCCAAGAGTCCTCGTCCCCGTGCAGGGAACGGCTCACCCTCACGTGCCTCCTCCTGTCCCTCTCGGCCTCCTTCTCTCCGCCGGTCTCCTCAGGGTGAAGCACCTCCACCAGGAGGCCGTGGTTGTGGTGCGAGTGTGCGGTCCAGCGCGCCACTGCTGAGCCCACGTCAAAGCTCTCCCATCGCGAATGAGAGTCCTGCACCAGGCGAGTGTCCAGCAGCCTGGTGAGAGGTTCCTCTGAAGAGGACTGAGCTGGCCTGAACACCTCAAAAATGTTTATGCGGTGAAATCCCCCTGCGACACTGCTGTTGCTTTTTGTAAAGTCACCTAGCACTTGGTCTCTGAAGATGCGCAGCTCCGCCGCTGTGATTAGCTCCTCTGCTGGCACTGAGGTGAGGTTGAAGAAGAACTGCTGTGTAGTCTTTCCTTTCAGACTAGACAGGGCCTCAAAAGCTTCTGTAATGGAAAAACACAAAGAGAAACACAATGTTACAAGCATACTCAAGGCTGGACAGACAATTTGGCCCACAGTCAGACGCTGTAGGCTGTTTTAAGTATGCTGAGCTTAAAAAGCAGTAGATAGACTCAAAGTGTAGGCTCATCATGCCATAATGCTGACTGGAAACCGGACGAGGCTGACCCCTTCCGTAAGTTTACCTCAGTGCTCTCTCTGCTAGCTCTAAGTAATAGTTGGTCCAGGTGTTATGGCATTTAAAAAAAAAAAGAGTTAAGTGCAGTGGGACTGTTTTGAGAGGTAGTATTCTAGCAAAACCTAGATGCTTCACAAGTATTCATTTGAAGAAAAAAAGGGGTTGCAATCATCACTTGAAAAGCCATATTTTTTGTCTTGGATCACTAAAAGACAACCTCACACCAAAGAACCCTTAATCTCTTTTAAAGTGAGACGTTTTGGAAATTCCATTCTCCATAATCCAACCTATCTGCTTCACAATCGCCGAAAAAGACAAGCATATTTCATTTGATGTGGGAAAGCCCTGTTCCTTCCTTTCTTTTTCTTCTTTTCTTGTGTTCTTTCTTTCTTTCTTCCTCTTCTCCCTCTCCCTCTGTCAATCCCTTCAGAGGGGGAGTAACTTTGTGAACGTGTTGGGGCATGTCTGGAGTAGTCAGCCACAGTTATGAGTGTATCAACATTCCTAATTTCTGTTTGTGTGTTATGCCAAACAAGGAGGCAACAGCTAATGACAAGTCATATGTTTTAGGCTCTGCAACTCCCCTGTTACTATGGATAGCACAGCAGCAACAGATAGGCTAATAGAATTAAGACACAGAACAAAATAGCTGACAGGATCTCCAGATAGGAATCAAATGATTCTGATAGATATGGCTGTAATTATATTTATATTGCAAGCCATTTAATCATACAACTTGTGAAAGCCATATCTGAATCCAACAATGACCTGAACTGCTGTCCTGCTCTTAAAATAAGATGACCTCAAATGAACTGCATTACCTTAATATACTAATATGAAAACACTAGTCAACAAGTCATTGTGAGGCAACTAACTTGAGCGTTGGCACAAGAGAACTGGCTGTTTTAGGAGTAAATGAAACAAAAAAATATTCAGTAAACAATGTGCAGCCCTACCACCAAGATGCTGACAAATGATCAAAGCTATTGTTTGCACTATAACAGCACTACCACTGGGTGTCATCCATGCGAGCCCACATCTCTGTGCAAGGCCTCCCCGTGGCCCCAATGACTCACTTTTGGACGCCTCCCTAAAAAAGCTCTCGTGCCATCTCTCTTACTACAAACTAGCAATCACCACACTAAAACAATTATTCACTGCTACAAAACACTAATACACTGTGCAAGACACCAAGGAGTAGGCCAATGCATGTTCCAACAACCTGAGTTACCTAAGTTACCCCACAACTTAGCAAAAAGGTCACAAACATTAAAATAGAGCAAGAAAAGACTTGTTGATCATCACATACAAATTAGACAGGCAATAGATCAAGAGAACCACTTCATAATGGGACAAAGTCATATATAATCACACCTATAAAGAGATAACCTGGTAGTAGTCTGAGAAGGCTTAAAAAAGACATACCTTATATGTAAGTAAAATCTAATGTGATGTTGTGGAGTTTATGCCCAACCAGGCCTACAAGTTTATGCTAAAATGCCAAAAAATGCTTATGCCAATAAATCTCAACAGGAATGTCATCGTGGACTTATGACAGTGCTATGAAAAGCACTGCTAAATGTGCACAGATACGTCTGGAAAAGTGTTCTTAGTGCAGATGTAAACACTATCAGCTATTTTTTTCCGAGAGGCTACAGTCAGGATAGCATTTTTTTGCCTCTTTTAATAACAGTGAGCGCCGGGTGTGGAATGCAGAGCCAGTTTCTCAATGATTGCATCAGAGAGTCAGAGACAGAGTAGGACCTTTTTGGTGTTACTTCAGAAAAGAATGAATAACAGCAAAATCTGTGATGTTAGAAGCAAAACCAACCACTTCATCAAGATATCAGTGTGAACCGCACTGAGATGCAACCAAGCTCATGTGGAGCGTTGGAAGAAAGATGGTCTATCACAGATTTGTGTATCGACTTTTTTTTTATAACCAAAGGAACCAGCAGACATGATGAAAATTAATATTTTGATTTATTATTATAAGTAACTAGTAAAACACTATTTTACTATTTTACTAATAAGTAAAATAGTAAAACACTACAATGGTGCAAAATCCATAAACATCTGGATTTTTTTTTTTTTTTTACAATGGCATACATGCAGTTATTGGAAGTTACTAGAGGATATACGTTTACACTGCTGTAAGCCAAAACCTAATCGTAAAACTGCTGTAGGCTCATAAGGCATGAGGCAATACATTCATAACCACTTAGTGTAGTCATTTTGTGTGAGGCTTTGAACCCCAGATTCTTATAAATGCCACTGTGCATAGCTTTGACTAAGTTCATAAAGAATGGATGAAATATGAGGAGTCCCCCTTTAAGCAGTAAAACACACTGAACCTCTCTATTTGTGCTGTTTTATGCTTCTTGACATAATTTGGATGTGATAGTTGATCTTCATATTGTGTCAAATGATTGTCATGATGAATGAACTAATACATAGATAATAGATAAATAGATAGATAGATAGATAGAGAGGCTCTCGCGCTCACCTTCATGATGGAAGCTCCTGATGGTGTTGGCCCTGCTGGCCGCCCTGTCCGCGCGCCTCCTCCTCGCGCCCTGCTGCTGCTGCTCCTGCTCTCCTCCGCCACCCCCCGCGTGCATGTGGTAGAGCTCGAGCATGTAGTGGGGCACGACGGCGTCGCCGCTGGGCGTGGGTCTGCGCTTCAGGCCGAACATGTTGAGCAGGCGCAGCTCGAACTCGCGCAGGAAGCTCGAGCTCTGCTCGCCGGGCCTGCGCCGCTCCACGTCGGGCACGAGCGCGGCGGCGACGCCTCCTAGCAGCACCTGAGCGAGCAGCAGCAGCGCTGTGACGGAGCGCACCGCGGCCACCATGCTCACGCAGATCCTAAGAAGAGAAGGAGAGAAGAGGCTGTCAGAAATGCAGCTGCTGCTTCCCCAGAGTGCCATCAGATCAGCAACAGCTGGAGGATCTGCGGGCAGGTGAGGAAGACCCGTAGAACCCCCCCCCCTCCTCCTCCTCCCCCAAGCGCACACACATACACACACACATCTAAAGGTGTTTCAGAGGTACGCAAAAAGTCTGAGATAACGCCCCCTCCTCCTCCCGTATGTGATTAACCGCAGTGAAGAGAGATTGATGGAAATTTTTATAAACGGGAGACCAAAGAGTGTGTAAGACAAAGACAGAGGGGGGATGAAACGTGGTGAGAGGGGAGGGGGGTGAGAATCAAAGAAAAAAATCGAAAGAAAAGGGAGACATGAAGAGGGCAGACACGGAGTCTGCAATTAGGTGAAGATAAGAGGAGGGTGTGTGTGTGTGTGTATGTGTGTGTGCGCGCAGCGCGGTGTGTCTGCATGCTGTCTTTAGATCACGCGCAGGCATGAAAGGAAACTTCTTAAAAAGAGTGTGTGTGTGCGTGTGTGTGTGAGTGTGTGTAGGGGGGTGCTGGCTGCGTGGCTAAAAAAGTAATGTGGTTTAAAGCGCAGTGTTTTTTTTTTTTTTTTTAGTTTTGTCGCTGGATAAAAGGGAAAGAGAGAGATAGAGACAGGGGGAGAGAGAGGTACACTTAGAGCTACAGCTACAGGTGGCTGCCCTACACCACACATCTGAAGCTGTGCACAGTGAGTCAATAGTCAGCAGCGTTATCAAATAAGGAAACAGAGAGGCGCAGCTCACAGTAACAGTCGATACTGTCGATACTAAAACTCTAAAAACACACAAGCAAACCCCCTCATCCCCTCATCCTCCACCCCACCACTAACAGTAGCACTAACATTTAGCAGCCAACAACAACAACAACAAAAAAAAAGCACGTTTCATTACCAAACGAGGACGCGCTGCGGTCGGTCGTTGCTCCAGCTGTCGTCTCCTTTAAATTCTTCATCAATTCGCGTTCAGAAAAATCCACACAGATAAAGCCAACGGACTTCACACAGCAGCAGCAGCAGCAGTAGCCCGGCTCGCCTCGTCCTCTTCTCCTTCATACCCGCCAAACAGGCTGCGTGAGTCCACACTACCCAAGCCACACACACGCTTCTCTGCTGCTGTTGTCGTTTCGCTCTTTTACCACACTGTGATAAACAGACTTAGACAGCCAAGCGCGGGAGTCCATGTGAGCACGGCCGGAGACGGTGAAGGACTCGCTCCTGCGTCCTGTGTTGTCCTCGTCCAGGTGAGCTGCTGGCCGGGAGCGATGTGGAGGCTGAAAGTTGCTTTGAGGCTCGTCTGCGCTCTGTAGCCACTGAGCTCTGAGGAACGTCATCACCGCGTGCGCCGCGCGCTCTGCTTAGGGCCGCGCTGATTGGAGGCTGCCTCGCTCCTCGCGCTCCGCTCCGTTCCCCTCTTCTTCTTCTTCTTCTTCTTCTTTCTTTCTTTTTTTTTTTTTTTTTTTTTTTTTTTTGGTGTTGTTGTTGCCTAGTGATGTCACCAACGCAACGCTGTCACCCACCGTGTGTCCGTTGGAAAAATACACGTCCAGAAAGTTGGATGCTTTCCGGGCGTGTGAAGAAGGGAGGACGAAAGCCCAGAGACTCGCAAAGGTCTTCATTTCGATCCTTTCTCGAGTCAACACTCTTCTTTTGAAGCGAGCAAAGGTCGTTTAACAGTTTCGAGATGTGTTTGCCAATGTTACGTTTCACATAATCTGAACCTGTATCCCATTTTCTGGTGTTTTTTTTTTTTTTTTTTAATACTAGCTACGTGTGAGGACCACAAGGTCTAGATTTCCATCAGTCCTGATCTGGCACTTCATGCAAGGCTAGTTCTTCCTTTTTTAGTTCATTTCATTCAGTTCTGTTGGTTCAGCACCTTAACTGCTTAGGTGTTGCTCATGAGTCTCCCTTTGAAGCTTTTTTGAATGCTACATACAATTTACAGAGCTTAAACTGATACTTTTGTTTTCACACCTCCTCAAGTTGTTTTCCAGCCACTTCTACTTCTGCTCATGTCATTATTTCAGAAACAGCAGTACTTTTTGCTTGGTTTCTCCAAGTGCCCACCTCTGGTAGCTGTGCTTTTACATTAGCAAGCCATGGTTCAGTTTGTGAGCCTGTGAGCCTCCCATATTGATTGCTGAGAGATGTGAAACAACAGCAACTTTCACACATCAAGTTGAAGATTAAGCCAATCAGACAAGAGAATGTGGCAGCAGTTTTATTTGCCGGTGTTGTACACCCCTCCCACCTCCTGTAGAGCTGGCGTGACATTGTCCTCCAGTTGGTGATTAAGCTTTACTTGTCTGTATTATTTTGTGGCCCAATACTGTCCTCGATTAGCAGTTTAAGATGGAAAAGTAGCTTGGTTTGTAGTCAGTGCTGCAATGTAGCCTAAAACCCGACACACAGCTGGCATGTGTGATGGCTTTTGGTGACACGGATTAAAGGGGATTAAGGGTGTTAGTGACTGATCACTCTCTCTCCTAATACTTCATTGACTTGTCATTCCAAACCCGAAGACAGAGGTGACTAATTTAAAGTCAGATTCTGTCATCAGGGGGCAGGCAGTAAAAGCAGGACAAGACAGGATTACCCCCCACCCCCTCCTCTTTAATTTGTTCATAAAATGTTAGATACCCCCACCACCACCACCCCCCACCCCCCCTGAGTGGACAAGCCCATAGTGCAGTGGTTGAGTAACAAGGAGGAAAGTTGGGCCGAAGCCATTCGTATTGAAAACGTACATGACCGCGTGCTTAGTAAACAGCATTCATGTTGAAGGAATCAGCATATGAAAACCCCTCATTGATTACAGGTATTCATTTCAATTACGTGATGATGGCAGGCTTGTTTTGACAAAAGCAGCTGGGCTATTGGGCCGGGAGAGATGGCAGCAGATGAAACTCCATCGAGATCAAAAGATATCTTTGTCTTCTCCTAAGACAATAATGTCTTATGAGGGATAAGCCGGGATCATCCACTTAGCAATTAAAATACACTGACGCATTCCATTGCTCAGGTGATGCTGCCACACCGTCTCGTAAGAAGTGTGTTTAATCAATTGATCGCTTTGAACTGCATTAATGAAATTACTGCAGGACATCAACACTTTGAGTACAGGCTTGCCAACAGCTGCTCTGGACTGTGCAGCCGATTCAACGCCGGGCAAATTAAAGGGTATACAACAGGCCGCACCTATGGCTTCACTGACACACAAATGCCTGGACAGCTTTCAGAATTTGCATTGCAGTTTTTGGCCCGATCTCTCTTCCAGTAAGGCTTTTTGTTTTCTGCTCATCAGCTGGTTGTTGTGAAAACATCAGGTCATGAACTTGGTGCTCTAAACCCTCCTGTGGCCAAAGGTGTTTTAGATTTAGGGATAACACCCCACAATACGTGTTAAGTAGCCTTAATTACCGAAAACAAGGGGATTAGGGAGAGTGAAAAGAATGTTTATCTTCTCTTTATTGTCTGCTGGCGTGGCCCGAGTCCTTAAGGAGAGAATGTGTCCACAGGGCCTACTGGTATGTGTAAGTGTGTTTAAGTCTGTGTGTGTGTGTGAGTGTGTGTGGGGATGTGTTTGCACACGAGTGTGTGCGGGTATGTAGATCTTAATACAGCTTTGATACCTCATTAAAACCTTAAAGACATTACCGAATTTGTGCTTGATGTAATTACTCACTGATTGGATGAAATGTTATCTGGGTTGTCTATTATTTGCTCATAGACCAATGTGTTGACATGCCCTAATGGTGGCAGGCAGCACTGAGTGCAGCCAGCATACAAAGCTCGCTCCGTTCTCTATCCCGGATATAACCCTGCGCCTGTGGCCTAAAAAGAATGAAATCGGGGTACTGACCCATGTAGAGGAAAATGCTTCTGCTTTTGTGCACCTACAGGATCTGTGATCCATAGCTGTGAGACCGCTAGCCGTTGGTCATCTTTTCTATTGAACTTTAAAAGGCGGTCCAGTAAAGGACAGCATAGGGCAATGGGTGCTGGTGGCAAGACTGTTATATTTGCTTTTGAGTTTACAAAAGAATGTGAATGACTTTGTTTTTCTGACTTTTTTCTTGAAGGGGTTCTAAGGGGTTCTTTTGTAACACTTAACTTCTGCACCAATATGTCAGATATAGTTTCACATGTGAAATGGTCACAATACAAAATGTGTTTTATTCACGTTTGTTTCTTTAAGAGTGTGTATTCATGAT
Organism: Salminus brasiliensis; assembly: GCF_030463535.1. NCBI lineage: Eukaryota > Metazoa > Chordata > Actinopteri > Characiformes > Bryconidae > Salminus > Salminus brasiliensis. The sequence continues at coordinate 58,164,769 of NC_132878.1, read as the reverse complement.
GAATGTTTTTTTAAATGATGAAAAGTTTTTTTTATTATTTTAAAGCATTTAAAATATACATAATTGGACATTTTTAACTGCATGCTTTGTGAAACATAGGACTGGAAGTTGGTGTATTTATTGTCCACCGAATCTATCGCAGATCTAGAATTAACCAACCCTGTTCCTGATTTTCAGTGGGTGGGGCCAGTTTAGTCTAAAAAAACCCATCAATCTAGCCAATCTGGAAGTCTTAGATCCATCACTGACTGTGAATATCAACAGTCTAACCAAGATTCAGTCAGTTGTTGTTAATGTCTATTACAAGCTTCAAATTACATCCTTTTGATCTTCATGTTTTATTTAGAATGGTCAACGATGTTCATGTCTATTGCTTTTATCCAAGCATGAACATACTAGCATATAATAGTGTTTTTTGTTGTTTTTCTTTCATTTTAACAGGCCTAGGTTTAATAGTCATTATTGGTACTGAACATATACAGCCAAATCAGTAGTCTACACTGAGAACAAAAAGCCCTTCATGTAATATTAGTACAAGGGATAGTAAAAGGGATCTTTGACTTAACAATAGTGGATCCCCTTTTAGTGCTATATAGACTCCTTTGTCTTAAATTGCTGACTGGCTGTATACATTACATTTCTTTTTCATTTTCTTTATAAAAGTCAGCACTTTATGATCTTCAATCTGCTGTAGTCAATAACAGCTGTGTTGTTATTATTTAGTTACATTATTATGAGTTACATTAAAAAAAAAAAACATTTTTAAAAAGAGGTTTTCAATTATACATAAAGACCTTTCTACCTGGCGAAGAACCATTTAAGCTTTCAAATCATTCTTTGAGTGGAAAGGTTTATATGAAACCACTGCACAACTAAAAAACCCTTGAAGAACCTCTTTTATGAAATGTGTAGATTTTTGAACAAGAATGCTTTATACCCGAGTCATGCTGATAAGCCTGGCAGGATGGTTTTGATACTCAGGAGTATTATACAGCAGTTAGTTTTAGCACGCAAGCTTGGGAAGCGTTTTTTCACAAACACTGTACCACCCCAATGAACCCTGTTGCTATAAATCATTTAATGAACCAAGAAGTAGCCTAAATGCCCTGAGCAAAAGAGAACAAGAATGACCTAAAATGAAACTAAAGGATTAAGACAATAATTAAACCATTACAAACAGAGAAGTAGAAACAGTGAGTAGGAAACAGTGTTTAATTAGTTGGTCTATGTAAGGAGCTGGAGAAGGAAATGCTGTGCAGTGAATGAGTCGAGTTTGTGGCATCAAGAAGCTATAATTTGGCAGAAGGAAATGCGAACATTAAAACATATTAAGTGGTTTGTTCAATGCTCATTTTCTTTTCTTCCTTTTTTATTATTTATTTTCTTACTTATTTATTTTCGGAAATGTATAAAAGCAATAGGACACTCAAGATAGCAATACTGACAAAAAAATAGTCTTTTTGTCAAAAACACAGTCCTCACATCTAAGACGGCTGTGTGAAAAGCATGCTGTATGCAGAAATTGGCTTAGAACCTAATTACACTGTACATATTACAAGTCCTTCATATTGTATGTAAATCTAAAACAGTACACCTACCTCCACAAAGGTAACACTGTATTTCCTTGCACAGTAATTATTTAGCCTCAATACATAATTAGCATGATTAACTCTATGTAATTACCGACATTTTCTTCCGGGTCTTGTGCTCTGCAGGTTTTGTTGTTTTGAGTGGACGAATTCTTTCAGGTCTGCACTGCAGCAGTGCTTCAGCTGATGGTATGAATGGAAGAGTGACAAATGCAGTGTGGCTGTGATGTTTCAAAACCACAGCATCTTTTTTTTTTCAGAGCTAAAACAAGCTTCTTCCATGAAACACGGAAATACATGGGACATTCCACTCCCAAACTGCTGATGCGTCCAATCACATGGTTCATAGCAATGCCCCTTATTGGTCACCACAACTGGGTTCCATGAGAAAAACCCAGAGTTTGGTTGGCTACCAGTATGTTACCAAAACATGGCACAACCACAAAGGGATTTTGGTTCCTTTGAGCGCAATCATCATGGCTATTTCAACATAACTTTGGGCCTAAGCTATGCGCATGCAAGTAATATGAGATTTTCAGCTCCAAGCCCTTCTGTCTGAAGCCCAGTCTTCTGTCAGTGGAGAACATAGACTTTTGTCAGTGATCTGTCTCCATGGCTGAATCAAGGCACATGTTATTGCACGGCACAGGTAGCTGATGAAGAGTAGGGATCATTATGGAAGTATCAGAGGGCCTGTGGTCCTCTGCTGTATCCTCCAATAGGCTGTGTAGAGCTCCTGTCATCACCTGCATTCCACACCGCTGTCTGGGAACAAGACATGGAGATGACTCTGCAGACTGAGCCCTCTTACACTGTGCTAACAGTTGTTTGGCTGAATGGTACTTGTGCATTCCACTGTTAGTCAAGGAAGCTCATGCTGCTCAATCTAAAGCCGACCCAGACCTCCCTCTCGGGGTCCGATAAGCAGAGGCAGCACTTATCATACATGTAGTGCAAATATTAAACAGCCGGCAGATACCAGAAAAATGTCTTGCCAAGTCTCGCCAAGGCGAATGAAATGCACCACCATAAAGCATGAGTAAATAATTGTGGACTCATTCCATGCAGCCCACTTCTTAGGCCCTTATCATTACGACAGCTAAGACACACTCGTATAACCTAGTCTTTCATAATAACAAGACTAGATGAGACAAGAATGCACCCAATGGGAGAGGTACTGTAGCTAGGAGGAGGCATCCAGTTCACAAGGGTGACTTCATGATTCATGCTCTCTACTTTACATGAGCTGCATAAACCTGTTTACATTACCCATGAAATTATGTGCGATTATTTGAAAACTTACTAAACACAGGAGCTTTTCCTTAGAACCTAAGAGAGGGCAGTAAGGACTGGGTTACATGTACTCCACTCTGCCAAGAATCCCACCAGATATTTCTCCCTTAAGTGCTGTAACCTTCACACAGCACATATTGGTTAAGTTTGAATTAGAGGATTAAGAGGGGCAAATATATTCTCAGGGCTTCCTCTGTAAATTCAGCTGCCACACTACAGCGAGCCGGATAGCTCTGCTTAAAAAGTTTTCCTGATTGCTGGTCCACCGCTGCGAAACGTTTTTTTTTTTAAAGTAAATCAGCATTTGCAGGAGATTGAGATGAGAGATGCAATGCACTTCTAGTTTGGAGCGAGACTGGTAAATACAGGGATCTGCCCTTTGAATCAAACTGGCCTTGTAAAGACACCACATGTCACTGAATTATACGTTTGCATGATTAGAAGCTTGGGCTGCATAAACATCCCGCGTCAAGATTTACATTTCACCGCTTAAGCACAAGCAGCTGTTTATAGCCTCCCCCGGAGAAACGAGGGGACTCTGCTATACATAGAGGCGAAAACCTTAAAACTCCATCCTCGGAGACTCATTTAGATTAATGGATGCGATGTCAAATTAAATGTCAATTACGGAAAACATGGCTACCGATCACCCATGTTACAACGGAAAACGCTGTAATGTTCAACATACATCAAAGTGTCAGTGTAAAGAAAGGGCCTTAATGACTTTGGGTTTTCATATCATACTAACTGGCTAGTGGTTTCTGCTTTACTGCAGTTTGCTGTGCTGATAGGGAGTTCTCCTGATCTGCAGGTTTACACTTGAGACCCGATCTTAAGTGCACATACCACAGATACGCAAACCTAAACACGGCATTTAAGAGAACGTCAAACAAATTCAAGTGGCCTAATGTGAAAAGGTTGTGTTATTTTATGTAAAGGTACACCATTTACACACACATCTTTACAAATACATTCCATACTTGTGTGTTACATCTTAAAAGTGACTCTGGAGCAAAGGTTTGAAAAAGTTTGAATACTCGCTGGGATCTGTTTTCTAACTCGGTTTCCAAAGTGCAATGCTTAAGCAACAGTGTACATATGTAGCTTACATAACCAAATTATTTATAGCTTCAGCGATACGGAGTGAAGAAGGCAATTATTTACTTGAAAATGTACAAAATAACCAATTGCCTCAAAAAACACCCAGTGCTGGACATATCCTTAATGGCCTAAGCCTCTGTGTGAGTTGTGCGAGCTCTGGAGGGAGGTAAAGAGTAGACGTGTTTTGGCATCCACACAGCAACATTAAAAGTGTGTGGTTTCACAATAATAATAATCTCCAGAGCAGCTGTGTAAACATTTAACTGAGCACGCCTCTTGTGGCACGATATGGGATCCTCATGTGGAACTGTGTCTTTTGCTTGATGCAATTGTGTGTGCATATCAACACTTATCTCCATGTGTGTATGTTTCATCTGCTATTGACTTAATCCTTGACCGTGAGGTTTTCACAAAATTGGATTTCGGAGCTGTGATCGAGCGACTTTCCCTTATTGTACGTATCATTTCAGAAGTATGGGCTCCTAAACTTCATTTCCCACTGTATTTGGCCTATGTTAGAGATCTAGAGAGTCCAGGTACTGTTTTGTTGCTCCAACATCCAATTCAATCCAAGTAACATCATGCTGAATATTAGTATTATGCTAAATATTGGCCAATATGATCCAATCTGATTTTTGTGTTTATATAAATGCTTATAAAGCCAAATAATTCAAGTAAGATGTTCTGCTACCTAATACTGAACTAAAATCAAATAAATATCTATGTTTATATTGTGGACTGATTTGTTTGGTATTGATATGGGTTTCTATAATGTGTGTGCATTAGCCTCCTCCTCTCAGTCCTCCTCTGCTGAGTCCATTTCTAAACAATTCAAGAGTGAAAATGTGGCAGGAGTGTATTTCCCCTCATGGTTTAGGTAGCATGATGGACATACGTCTGGAGGAAAAGCAGTTTAATGCAAACTCAAAGCTCTAGAACCCCAATTATTCTGTTAAATTTACATGCTTCACTATAAAATAGATCCACACTTCAAACTGAAAACTGTTCTGTTACCTTAAAAACATTCCTCACTTCTGCAAGGTGTGACTAATGTCTGTCAATGGCACCTAAGGGACGCCAGAGGGCACCCTGCTAGAGCGTTAAAATCATAGCGTCGGAACTGGATCAGGCTTAAAATAGCCGATACCTGATTCACTAGATTGGATCGGACAACTCTAGTCAATCTAAATCTCTAGTACAGTGAAAGACACTGTAAAGTTTGTTATTAGGCCATCAGTTCAAGCCTTATATGAAATAGTCTGCATATGCAGTATCACTGAAGATTTACCACTAAGTAAACAGCAGTGTGCACGCATACTGACCCTCCAGCCTCTTTAACTCATGCGACTTAATTGCCTGTTTCCTCTATTTATCTTTGTGAAAACTGGTGCAGCAGCACAGAGTGTAATGAATAATCAGCCGGATCAAACACGGCCTTAAATTACACCAGAGAATCAAATGGAGGCTGATGCCCATTCATTCGCATGGGTAAACACTGTGCCTGTAATTCACTCTCTCTCTCTCTCATCACACACTCCATTACCGTGATGTGCCACTATGTCTGTTGTAAACAAACACCAGATGCCTCAGAACACACCTCTTTGATCCAGGTTCAGAGACCCCCCCTCAACACTGGTCTTCAGCAGTGTGGAATTTTTCATAGGGAAATACCAGGCTACTGTTGAAATTCTTTGAGAAATATATGGTTTGAATCACTGGTGTACATAAAACACAGTAAGGTCTGTGCTTAAGAAACACAAATTCTTTGCATTATTTCAGATTACCAGCAGAGTTAAATGAACATTAGCCATTTCTCCCTTTTCCTGCTAATTCAAAATTAGGAAATATGTGGAACGTATTATTATTTTAGCAATATCATCAGCACATGTGTATTAGGTGTACTAACCTGTTAGAAAAACAGCTCCTTATCAGTATGACACACCCTTCAGCATCCTGCTACTCCTCCCATATCTCTGTCTGTTTAGCTACAACAACATGGAGGAAGTTGGTCAGTTCTGACTGTGTCACTTTGCGTAAAAAAACATGAGGTGCTGCCAAAAAACATCACAACAAGAAACAAGCTAAAACAAGACCAAAATGGAGATAATTATTACACACAAAGGGGCTATAGTCAGACAGAGAATTATCCACATTCCAGATTTGTGAACACTATAAATCTGTATAATGTGCAAAATAATAAACAAAATGAGTAGCTTGATCTTCACCACTTTGAGAACTGAGTAAAGTAAAGCTTTGGGTGAACCTCCTTCAGAGAAATATGTGTAATACTGATGAACTGTAGCTAACAATGTTAAATAGCTAACACAGGTAGTGACTGATACACTCATGGGATCTCATTACAAAGAACTATCGGATAACAAATTCACTTGACTATTGTTCAGCTGCAAATGTGAATCGTTACGAGATGAATTATAAGTGTTTGTAGATTTAGCATTTCACTATTAAGAAGCTAAATGTCATAGTGGGCAGCACCACATATCAGGGTAAAATGCTAACATCATCAGGCCCCCAGACATGGGAGTTTGATGCGCTTGCCAAACATCACCACTATGTTGGTGATGATAATACTCCATTTTAATGCTTTGTGTTCAAGGTCAGAAATAAAAGGCAGCTCCAATGGGGAGAAAACATGCCAGTGTTGTTGTTCGCCGACGGTTCCTGGCTTTTCTCCCCACTCTTATAACTTGGGAACCACTCAGTCAGTTTGCATTGCTTTGCATGTAGTTAGCAATTAGTAACTGGCAAAATCCATAGAGTGTAATAAAAAGTAACAGCGCATAAGGGGTTAACCAGGTAAGACCTTTAAAATTAGCTAACACATTCGGCACCCAGTGTATTAGGTGTTCCATTGTTTTCAAGCAGCTTTTCAAATGGGGCAATTTGTACACTGCAAAGAATGCTGTCTAATACTGGGGCTTGATGAATGACTTGGCTGACTCAAAGAAAACTACTGTTCCCTGCATTGATCCAATATCTACACTGAACCCACTTGTCTACATTGCTCCACACTGGAATAGTACAGCAGGTTTTGAAAGCACAGGAGGCTCTACATGAGGAGAGATAATAATGGATTTTTAAAACAGAACTTTTAAGGAATGCACACAGGAAATTTATATTTGTGCCTTCCAACAAATTTCATTCTCACCTAAAAGCAGATCTCCCTCTCTCGCCCAGCACATGCACACACTGTGAACTGTCTCATTGAAGAAAGTGATTTGCTCCTGATTCATTTGCCATTCCGCTCCCACACAGAGGAAGAGAAAGAGGGTCTCTCACTTGGTTTATGTATGGATCATTGAGAAACACTGGGCTCCTTGTCACTATGTCAGATTTTACCTAAGAATGAAGCATTCTATTTTCCTAACCTGGTTAAGTAATCACATTACCTAAGGCTCTATAAAGTGGAACAAACAGTAGCATAGAGCTTCAGCTTCTTTTTATGTGCCTTGAGTGACAGATTGGCTTTCATCAAAGAGGCCAGCATCGAACTTATGGAGTCATTTCGGCTACGCTAAGAATACTAAATTGATCCTCATATGCGGAACATCTGGTGAAAAGCAATTTCCACCCAAGTGTTTTAGTATTTCCTTATAATTAATTTCATATGTACATGACAAGAGCTACTGGCCTCCCAGAACAGGCGCACAAAAGCCAGCTTTGTTCGGCCCTGTCAAAAAAAGTAAGCTGTGGTTCCTCGTTAAAACTCGCTCTGCTTTGACGCTCGAATCGATGATGAAAGCCTGGGAGAGGAAAGTCCCATCTCCCACCTCAGAGGCACAGAGGTCAAGCTTTGTGCATACATTCATTCATAGCTGGTCAGTTATGCACCTACCACAAAGATGAATGAGGCAGGTTTACTGAAATGGTAAAAAAAAAAGTTGCCTCATCAAAACCAGTGATTCAGGATAAGTTGTGGTCCAGGTCCATGGACGCCTGGAGTAGTGGGTGCAAAGTAATTCTTCAAGGAAATTCAATCCCTTTAAACCAGCGCATCCTGAAGAGATGATGCATTACTCCGGTTATGATGAACTCAACCAGAAACTTGCGAAATTTGTGAAATTGTGAAAAATCTTTGTCATGATCTATTATTTTATATTGACCAAGAGCTGAACTAGTTGACAGCACTTCTGTGTGCTGGTACCTCTACTGTATATCTGATACAAGTAACATCCCTGATCTTTTATTACGCCTAACAAAATTCTGGCACAGCAGGGAACTACAAAGTGTGAAATACAACGGCACCTGTTGTTACTTGCTTTGAGCGTCCTCAGATAAAAGTCAGTCTTCATCAGATTAATCATTAAAGCAAGCAATGAGCCAGCAGCCAATACATCACACCAAACAGACTGATGTTCGATCAAACGCTGCTGTTTGGATAGGGTGTCTGGGACCACCTGGGTGTACACATGTACTGGAACCGCCGTTTGGCAAAAAGCTGGTGTTGCTCTATCATCTGAGAATGTTTTCTTTCTACGCGGACTTCCCCCTTCCTCGCTTACCTCAAAGCCAGTGTTTCATCCTCGGCGACTCCACAGACACCTCATACGGAGGAACATGAATGGGCTGAGGCTGCTATACACAAATGAACAAGAATGGAAAATATGCTCCCGCGTTGATACAGTGCACAGATAAAAGCAGGTGTTTCGAGTGTTTTGGATAACTGCTGCATTTGAAGGTAATGTATGAAACATCCTGTTTGCAGACTCAAAGGCACAGCACTGTTCATGTGTTCTTCTCAGAATCAAAGTGCCTCATCTCTCCTTATCTTTTCATTTCTTCTGCTCCTTGCTTTGTGTCTGCCAGCTGTTTTCCTAACCTCTCTTTGCTTTCAACCTAAAAAAACAAAACAAAACAAAAAACATGACATATTGCCATTCCAAACATACTCCATTTTGTCTCTTTTGACAAACTGTGACAGAAATATGATGGACTGCCCTAAGATAAAAATAAAAAAAGTCTCTTTCCTTTTTTTTCTTTTTAGTCTTTGTATAATTCAGGGGCCCAATTTGACCAAAACTAATCAGGTGACATGTAGAGATGTCTATCTTACTTCCATGTCTTTTATCTTCTGTTAGGTTTTCAGAAACCATCAATGAAGCAATGGCATTGATCATTTAACCCTGCTGACCTTGTTCCTGATCTCCGGAAAGGATAGCATGACTGCTGAGTGATGAGCAGACGGCAAAAGAAGGGGCACTACAGTCACCAGGGAATCGTGTCACCAAGAGGTCAAAATCATGAGTTGCTCCCATTATCATGGTGAGCCTCCTTGTTGGCAACTTCAAAAGCATTTAAGTACAACAGTAGGAGTCCAGAGAACCTTTTGTGACCTGGCGTCTTTGTGTGAGGGTCTAGAGGGTGACTGGCTTCACTCAGAGTTTTGACAGGCCTGGTGCACGGTGCCTTATGAAGGGTCTAACGTTACACGAGCAGCTCCGGTATTAGAGGCTGATGACGAACAAGAAAAACTGAAGGCGCTTCGTTGGCTTCTAGCAACTAAGAATGAGTGGAAGAGACAACAGTTAAACGGGCGTAGGAGCGGTTGCTATTGGAAAATACAGTAATAGGTGCGAGAAAGAGGAAGTCATCCAAAGGGCCTTTAATCAATCTTCCCAAGATGAGCAATCGAGACGAATGGCTTGAGTCAGGGTTTCACGCTCCAGACATTGTGGGCTGGTAGGCGTATAGGAGAGACGGGCTTTAATTTGTCTTCTCAGGGTGTCCAGGCATCTTTAAAAGCCTAATTGTTACCAAAGGCAGCTTTGGTGCCATGCGCGAACGGAAATGGTTTCAAGACCCACTGCTCACTCACACATCCGCGAAGTGACCACGAAGGAGGCTTCAGGCACTACTTCAGTGCCCAGTGAACAAATGCAGTACAGCCTATGATAAAGTTTCAATTTACAAAAGATTTTACAATGACATAGTCACATAGTAAGAACGCCAGGCCAAACTGTGTGAAGGGAAATGGTTTCAAGGCGCATTGCTATAAACTCGTGCACTCAAAGTGACCACAAACTGGAAATGATGAAGCACTAGGTTGCTTAAAGCATTCATTCAATGTCAAGCGAACACATTCACAACAGCCTCTCATAAAGGTTCAATTTACACAAGTTTTAGAATTACAAGACCAAAATTACATTGGCAAAACCCAACAATGGTAAGAAATCCAGGAAACCGTCTGACGTCAACTACAAAGAACCAGAGATTTGAAGCAAAAGTGTGTCCGTTGATACTTAAATGTGAATGCCACAAGAGCAGTGTTCAGCTCCCCCTAATCTAGTCTAGGCATGATAACCTTAGGTATAAGGTCAGATTAACAGGCATTCTCTTTCACTGTTTACAGGAACATCATCTCCTTCGTGTGGCCACAATGTAAACTCCCACTATAGGGTTTCAGGTGCGGCGGTGAAACATGGGAACCGAACGCTCAGAGCGAACTCAGCCCATCTTTGTTCCGCACACACAGGAGTGGTAATCCCTGCACCTGAGGCCGTTTTCAGGGAGGTTCCTGTAAGCCGAGAGCTGTCCAGGACATCCCGGAGGAGCAGCCACAATGCAGTTATGCCCTCTTAAGATCCATTACCTGCTTGAGCTCTGGCAGGAATGTGAGGAATTCTGCTTCTTTCACTGGAAAAGTGGCTGCTTATGCTATTGTCTTCCTTTTGTACGTGGTGCGACTTGGGGTGCATGAGATATGGCATTAAAAAAAAATGCCACACTGTGACGTGATTATTCGACGTAACTGAATAGCAGTCAGTAACAAAGCACTGCACTGAATCTTTCAGCATGTGCGGATAGGGGAGATTAAGTCATTTCCCCCCGACAATCCAAAGACAACATCCCATCATCAGAAAATACTGTAGCTATATTTCTTCTTAAAAGGACGTTCAGAGAAGACGTGAAATATGAAATGAAAAGTCAAATGTTGCCAAGAGGTGCTAAATCCCCCAGGATGGGTTCAGATAGAGGACACCTGCACCTCTGCTCTTAATGCTTCTGGAGGTGAGCTCGAGGCAGAGCGAATGCTACCGCTTGATGGACAGGAGTTAAAAAGAATGAGTGGAAAACAGTAGCTTCTCTGTGCACTTGAGAATCATGGCTTGATCATCACTAATGCGACAGTAATTGCTCCTTGATGGTTGGCCTGCCAAGACCTTGCTGCGCTGCACAGTCTGGGCAGAAAAAGGCTTGCAAAAGGAATGTCAGTGGGATAATCCCTGTGTTGCCGCCGACAGATCCTCTTGACCTCTGAATGCGGGATATAATGTAGAGGGTGAATTTGCACTAACAACTTAGTTAATGATGCCGATTTAAAGCGAATAAGTAAAGGTTTTACGTTTTTCAAGTAATGCACTGGAGTACAGGAGGAGGTGCCGGAGGCGCTCAGTTCTCTACAAATGACCACAAATGGTTCTGGCATGCCAGCCAGCACAAGCATGTGGGGAGTCTTGCTATAGGGCTGCTCCGAGCATGTGGAGCACACTTGAATATATATCTAAATATTTCATCTCAAAACAATGGAAGCCAAGGATCTTTCAATAGTCTGAATTCCTTTTCCATGTGTGAGAAACCAGCCCCATGAACCTAAAACTGTAACAAGCTTATTCGGATTAGCCATTACCCATGGCTGGAGACAGGAAGAACCAGATGTACGGAACTGTCGTAAAAAGCTACATTTACATTTAGAGAAGTCAGCATTGTGGTTTGATATTGAACATGCACCCACTGTAAGTTACACACACATCTGGGCCTTACTGGAATCCTTAACCTTGTCTAAAAGTGTGTGCTGAGATGAGCCACACTTCTATTCTAATAAATGTAAATTCAAGACCTCTTAAAATAATAAAGTCATTGATTAAAGAGCTTTTTTGAGTTAACTCAACATAGTTTAGACAGGTTTTCTAAACCCTTTTTTGGTTCCACCTCTCAGTTTGGTTGACAGTTGATAATAAATTAAGCAACAAAAACATTAGTAAATCAGCTGCAGCTGAAAATGCTTAAATATTTTGTAAGCTGTTTAGTCTGTGTCCCTCCCCTTCAATTTATTTGCTGTTCATTCCCATATGTGAGTTAGAACTCAGGCTTTTGACTATGTCACGCTGAGCCCTTGCTGGGAATTAAACTTATGATCTCCTTAGACTAGATGATCAGCAGTTAGACCAATTTTCGTTCCTTCCTGAACACAGAAATGTAGGCTACATGGCTTCACAGCTCTAGAGTGGTGCAACTGTCTAACTGCCTGCTGGATAAGAGACAAGAGATCATGACTTTGAATCCCACCAACACCACAGCCCTCCATGGTCAGGCGTCAGGAGAACAGAAAGGCCGCCCTCATTACTTTATCATTTGAAGCCATGCCTTTTTACAGTGAGACTCAGTGCCATAAAACAAGGTATCAGCCCTTGTGGTCATAACAAATTATAATAAGCTTTTCATATATAACATTACATAAAACTTCTCAAGCCTTGCCCTCTATCCAGGCCTATATTTGATATGGTGCAGTTCAACATACAGAAACATCTTTGAACAAGCAGCTCTGCCCAGAACAAGGTGAGCATGGCACTGGCTGAAAAAAAGCAACAACAACATTATCTTTAGCACATTTCTCCAATATCTCTGAGCTGAGAGGAGTCTGTTCAAGTGATCCACATTTCAGCGGGCTGAAGGGGTCAGGGAAGCGGTGCCAGGGGCCTGTCAACAATCCCCCTGGTTTGTCATCGGCCTTATCAGATTCTGCTTTGCCTCGCGCAGTATCTCCTTCCTCGGCGTGAATGGAAAAATGGAATTCATTCAGCCAGGAGAGCGTATGGCGGCTAGCCGTATGTGTGTCTTTGACGCTGGCTAAACAAAAATGGATTCTGAAAAATGCCAGATCTCTTCCAGATGGTTTCACACGCCACCTCACAGTGCCGTTTCAGCACTGCATTTATGGCCATCATGCCTCAATGTGGCCATTCTGTTCACAGAGCTCCCATGAGATGCATACGATAACAAATCATTTTTGAGTGTGTGTGTGCGTGTGTGAGTGTGTGTGTAAAGAGCTTTTGTTAGCACTAAGGTGCTAATTGTGTATTTATGTGTTAAACATGTGAACTTACAACTAAACACAATAGTTCATGTTACATTACAGTGCCTGCTAGCCTAATAAGCTGTTAATATGCTATAGGAAATGGTGCTGCATGTTATAGCAAATTAGCATTTGTTTTTTAACAGAAGAGGCAATGTATTATTAAGCGTTTTTAGTTCGCCCTCAAAGACTAAAATCAGTGGTCATTCCGAAGTGCTGAGCATTAGTTAAGACACGACAGTGCCCTCTTTAGCATTTCAGGATGCGGCCTAGGACCTGGTTAGGTGGAAGACGAAAGGCTCTTCCTGTTTCCTCTTTTCTTGGGGCAAATTATATGTTTTAAAGGACTTAAAGGCTCCAGCTGACTTGTGTGCAATTCTTTCCGTGTGTCTGTTCTCATGCTTATGTTTGAGTTTAGTCAAATAGCATTGTAATATGACCAGTATATAAAAAAAAAACCAATGCCTGATATGTTCCAATCTGTAAGCAGGTCTTCATTATGTTGCTAGCTCTTTCTTTCTTCCTGTCTTTCTGTCTTTCCTTCTTTCTTTTCCCTTCATGGTCTCACTGCTGCACCAACAATTTGGAGGACAAACATGCAATTGGCCTCAGTAACAGACAGCCCCTTTAGTTAAAGCAGTGCAGTGTGAATTATGGCAAAGCTTTGAATTATGGGGGAGCTACAGTGCTTCTTATCTTGCAGGGGAGTTATTTCTCTGACTTTGTTCCACGGCACTTAGCCGTACAGATGAGCAATTGTTAAAAGCGGGAAGAACAGGAACCCTTCAGACGCGAAAAAGTGCACATTTGCAAACATTCAAACTGTGGTATGTGGTATAATTGAGCCAACATAGGTTCAGTTGCCTGGGGGCAGTGAGCTATATGGTCGGCCTTCGTGTGGTGCCATCGGGGCATAAGCGCTTTAACACATACAGTATATACACATATATATACACACAGACACACACCCAGACATACGCATGCACAGACAGCATGACACACATTCCTTTCTAATTGTACATTTGACGTCTTTCAAAGTGGAAGAAGTGGCAGTCCAGATACAAGGAATCCGGGGATAAGACGATATGGACCACATCCGTCCCGCGTCTCCCGTGGGCTATTTAAAAGTACAGTAGGCTGTATTTTCCGCTGCAAAGCCAAGCACCCACCCTTCCGTCTTCACTCCATATTGAAAACAGATGCTGTTGGATGCAAGGCCTTGCTAATTTAAGTGGACAGGGCATATGGAGCAGAATCATTGCACACTACCCCCTATTGGCTTTCATTTCAGAAGCTTTCGGAAACACGCCCCATGAACAGAGAGGTCTGTAGCGCAGCAGTGAAGAACTCTTTTGACTTTTATGAACGTGATCCCACGCAGAACCGAGTCCAGGCAGGCAGACAGTTCCCCAAATAAGCCCGTCACACGTATGGCCTTTCCATGCTCTTAAGTACACTCCTCTGTAGAGGCAAAGTTCACAGCTGGTAAGCTAAACAAACATTACGGATGTGATGATAACAGTATTTCTCCAAACACACGCGCACACGCATGCACACACAATATGATTCGGGTTCTTCTGAGAAGTACAACTTCACACAATTATGTTTCGCAAAGATAAAATCTTTCTTTGTTTTCTTTTTTCTTGTTATTTTTTGAAGGAACTCAGTACCCTTGAGTTTGAGCTCACATGGCAGAAACTCAGGACCGCTGTGGACTACAACAATGTCGTGTAATGATACAGTTTTTTTTATCCCCCTGAATGTCAGTGAGTGCATGTGCACCACACAGAGATAATTTACTCAAATTGCTATATGTGGGCGTGTGTGTTGGTGAATATCAGTACTTTTTAGCTAGTGCTTGCTAGTTTAGCACTGTGGTAATTGCAGCTGTGCTTTTTTGCCCCAGTACTGTATTGACTTAGCCCAGCCTGATCAGCGCACACACACACACACAGGTGAGTGCAACTCTTGCTTAAGTCTTGTTGACACATTTGAGTTGTCAACTGCATCTGGACTTATTCATGCCCTCTTTGGATAATAACACAGTGCAGAATACAAGAGCGGGAGTAAAACATGAATGGAAAAGGCATTATAGCTTTTTTAAAAGCCGCCATAATCCATTAAAGCCCCTTTACCCAGTGCAGTCTGTGAAGTGTAATTCTTTTTATCTTCCTATAAACACAGACCACATGCTATAGCAAACCTAGCTCAATTCGATATTGACCATTACTGCAATACATCGGTGTAAACACCTCGGCGATGACAGCTTTAACAGAACAGAAAACATTGGCTAAACATGTTTCCCTCCTTCAGTGTTCCAGTATTCAGATGGTTTTCACTATTAGTGACCAGTTGTAAGTTACTTGTCACCAGCGGAATGCAAATTACACAGACAACCTGTAAGGATTTGCATAAATGATAGTTTGGTGAACGTATGTATTTGATATAGTAATTTACATCATTTAAATGGCTGGATATTAATATAAAATATACTACTGTGCAACAAGAACACAGTTAGAGGAGCACAGGCTTGGCTGCTGATTCTCTATGTTCTCTATGTTCTCTAGTTACTGTATGGATTTATGCCGTTCAATGAAGGGCTTGCTTGATTAGTTTGGTGTAGTGTAGTGAATAAAAACACTGCCCTTCCAGACCAGGGTTTGATTCCCTGGCTGGGCAAACCTACCACGCTACACTAATAACACTCCTTGGGCAAGACTCCTAACATTTCATGTGCTTCATACATGTAAATGTTTTCTTAGATAAACTAGGTATTAGATGATGAACTGTAAATACTGGCATTCCTCAAATTAGAGCATGTGTATCTGCTCCATATACTATACCCTATACTATTGGCAGTACTATAGACAATTTGTGTGTGTGTGTGTGTGTGTGTGTGTGTGTGCATTTGCACATCTGTGTCAGCAATGCATGCAACTTAAAGTAGCTGGATTCATTCTTTAGAAGGGGTGTCCACATACATTTGGACATTCTCTATGTTAAATGATATGCACATTTGAATCAAGCCATTTCAATACATCACATTTGTAAATGCACTAAAACACTGCACCTATCAGGTGGCTCGACAGGCATTTCAAATACTGCTCCACCGTCTACCTGTAGTGTGAATGTTCATAAAGAGGCACTAAAACATGGGTTTGTTACGTTGCTCACATTTTTAGAACTGAGAAACACCAGAGATGGGCCGAGCATTTGTGAGCATATCGTGGATATTGCCAGTACTTAAAGAACAGTGAATGACTGTATGTTTTGTCGAGGAGAGAGTAACATTAATTGAGTTTTAGTGAAATGTTGCATAAAATGACACAGTTTTGGGTTTTTATTTGTCTAGTCCCACCTATGGAACCTCATACTGTGCATGGTTTAAAATATCTTCCATAATCAAGATGTTGTTCCTTTGCTATATTACCCAACTCTATATTTGTCCTTATTTTTCTGTTTACAAATAAAAAAACAAACCTTTCAGAACTAAAACATTCCCTAAGACAAAATGTCTCTTCAAAGGCCGGAGGATGAAATTGAATGGCTGAGGTACTGACGGCTTGGCATCCATCAGCCCCTGAACTTTCAGGTTAAGAGGTTGTTTTGTTATCTTCCGCGTGCCATTTGGGTATGATTAGGCGATGTTTTCCCTGTCCACCTTGTGTACTTGTGCTTAAATGTCAAAACTATGGCAGGAATGCTTGCGAAAGGAGGTCAAATGAGGTCATGTGGAGGATGTAAACAACAATGTTTTCTTTTCTTTTTTCTTAATGGCATGATCCACTTAAGGAAAGGGCACACTGTGAGCCTAGTCTGATCCCTCTGGCCTCTGTGTGAGGATTTTGAACAGGGATTTAGGTTTTAGATCGCAATCGGACCCGACCTGAGTTTTTACACCGGCTATGGCAGGGTCCAATGGTCCACACAATAGAGTCTCTATTTTCTGCAAGGATACCGCTGATTGGCCGGCTAAACTATAACAAACATAATAATTGGTTAAGTTCAGGGAAAGGTTCACAAATTCAGTGGTGCTTTCCATTCCCCAAGGCCGTGTATGAAATTTCACGCTTGCAGGCGCTGGCACTGGTGTCGGAATCCTTTTTTTTTTTTGTCAATTTTGTACCTGTTTGGGTTGACTATGCAGAATTTGCTCTCCAGCAGAGAAAGTGAATATGGCCATGGATAAGCTAAGCACCTGGTCTGAATTAGCATAAATTTACGGGAACACTTCTCCCAAGGGAGTCTCTTTAATGATGCATATTTAGGATCTTTTGACAGAACCTTGACACTTAACATTTTGGTCAAGTCCACATTCCATGTTGTGTTTACCAAAGTGTAAAATGATTTCTTTAGGGACTATGAGCTGTGAGAGCCTTTGACTGGAGCCCCACCTAGTGCCAAAGGGGAAGAAAAACAACAACTGCAGAATATGCATGAAACAGTGAAGCAAAAACAGAACTTGCACAGTACAGTTCCTCTGAAGGCCTGCTTCCCACTGCTCACACTGGCTGCTGCCTGCCAGCCTGCCCTTAAGACTCACAGCACTACAAGTATTCACAGTGCCTGTATTACCAGAAAACATGACCTGCACCTGTACTGTGATTGAGTCAAATTTGTAATGACCGAGGGAAAAGATTCACCATATTTACAGGATTAATACAGTTAATGTCAGCACACTTACCGATAACAGTTACTGCTCATTTAATATTCATGCTTTCCTGATTTGATACGTGTATGTATTTGTCCACACACATGAATGACTCATATTATAGGTGTCATGCAAAAACGCTGTCTCTCCAAAATTGACAACCTTGCAGGAGACGTCAGGATAAAAGTCAGGATAAAAACATTTTATTCAGTCATTTCCGAGCATTTCCATTGGTCAATTCTTCATTAAATATTGTCAAAGTGTAAAGAACAACTGTCAGATTAGGTCAGAAATTGAAAAGAAAGGGTTTCGTGTTACAGCATTGTTGTTAAATAATTGGTGTAAGCACCTTCTTTAGGATTTAGGTGGGTTTAGGACATTTTGAGAATAGTAGCAGTGTTTATTAAATACATCAGCTACAGGAATTTGCGTTTCAATAAATTGTGCTGTCTGTCAAACTCCAACAGTCAGATGCTGGATGCTAAAGGAGACAAAGGCTTTGCTTTGCTAAGCAGTAGAGTTATCCTACCCCCTTGTGGACAATCCTGGCTATAACAAACTCATTCTGGAGGAAAGAACACATCTGCTGGTTGTGACACCCAAAAACAACCAACATTAATAATTAACATTTATATAAAAACTTTATACTTTTATACAAAGTTGCTGTTTTTTCTACAAACAATATGATTTACAAACGATGAGCTCTGTATAAAGAAATGTGCCTGTTAAAAAGAAAAAAAGAAAAACTATTCATTTTAGATAACAACCCTTTGGGGACAAAAAACTTTTATTTTACCATTTATTATAATATTTGTGTTATTTCTGTAACTAAACTAACATTTACTGAAAAGTAAATCTTCAAAATGTCAACTTTACAGGAGCAGAAAAAAAATCCTTGCTAACTTTTAAAGGAACCAAATTTTATTTCAGGTCATGTTGGAGCATTGGCCAACATCTATTGGTCCATTCATCATGACATTTTGACACAATGCAAAGAACCAACGCAAGATTCATACTGTCAACATGTGAATTGTCAGATAGACTGTATTTAATTGAAAAGCAGTACAAATGTAAAACAGCAACACATTACATTAAAATACAGTGGCTATGCAGCTCAAAATGATAAGAATTTACAAATACTAAAAACAAAATAATGTCAATTTAATAAAAAAAATATGTAAGGTAAATTAAATAATTGCACAATTAGTCACCCCCTTTAAAGTGACAGACCTCATTAAACAGAGGTCCATCAGGGAATAGGTGCTAGTAGTCTCACAGTTAGTAGAGTGGATAGTGCAGTGAATATGTCCTAAGTGATTATACTGTAGTATAACGACACGTGTCCGGAAGGTCCATTCACTGGTTATTCAGTATTCCTGGCTACAAAAACACCATGAAGACAAAAAAAAACTCTGCACAACTCAGAGAAAAGCTTATTGAAGAGTATAAATCAGAGGATGGAGACAAAAAAAACCTGGAGTTAAGTTAAATCCATCATTAAAAAATGCAATGAACAAGGCACATGTGTGCATTGAGCAGGCCATCCTCACCTGGCCAAGTAAGGACACTAGAGAGGAAGGCCACCTAGATACCTGTGACTACTTTGAAGGAGTTAAAAGCTTTAGCAGATGGAAGATAGAAGAGACTCTGCATACGACAACTGTTGCCCAGGTTCTTCACCAGTCAGAGCTTAATGGGAGATTTAAACCTCGACTACAGTTTTCCCAAAGGCATGTGGAAGACTCCAAGGTCAACTGGAAGAAGCTAAGATCTTGGGTCTGATGAACACACCATCCCCACTGTGAAGCCTGGTGGTGGCAGCATTAGTTTAACCCCTTCAGAGTTAGCAATGAAAGGGGAAAACGCCCAACTTTTTTTTTGGAATACTTTTTTCACTGCATATGCTACCACCATTTTTAATCATTTTTCAAACATTGCTGAATTTCTTGAAAAGATTACCATTGTGTTTTTTTAGTCTGCCAAACCAAATCACTCAGAAATTATATTATAATAAGTTCTTACAAATGTGTTCTATGACTCCAAACCTTTTCAGTTTCCTATTTAAAAAACCCTCTGCTTTGAATTCTCATTAAAAGCTGAAGGCTGGTCAAAAATGTCTTTTTGAATTTGCATAATTTAGTCAGATGTAAACAAAGTCATTTGGAGTGTTTTGATATCAAAAGATTTTTTAAATAGTGGTTTTGATTGGTACCACTATAAATGATCACCTGAGCTGACAAACCATGTTTACAGTGTACACACATAATGTTGGTAAAATGGTACAATAGTGATAAATCTGGGCAAAAATAAATATTTGCTGACCATGGCTGACCAGCATACCAGTGTTCAAAACACAACAAACGCTGGTTAATGCTAGTCTAGTGCGGGTTGACCAGCATATAAGGCAACATGCTGTTTGTTTGGTTTTTTGAACTGGTCACCAGTTGTTACTGGTCTTAGAAGTAATAGTAGTGATGCTAACAGGACTTCAGGTCTGTGCATCTATTTACCTCGTGTTTACACTGAAATCGGTTTACAATTACTGTACCAAGTAGATATATGGTGTAGGTTTCTCTGTTTCTGAGCAGACCATGTAATAAACAGTTTATGGTTAAGTGTTTGATTAGCCGTGAGTCAGTGGGCCCCTCATGCTACTCCAGCATTTGTCACTTCCTCCGGCCTACCTGTCTGACTGGGCGTGTTCTCGTGCATACCTTCATCACGGCTCTGCTGTAATCAGCGCGAGACTAGAAAAAACGAGCTCGAGGCTGAAAAGTTTGATCGTCCCCCCGGTGAGTGCTTGTTTTTGTATATCACAAATCTCGTCTAAAGATATCGAAAATATGTTTCTGGTACAGTTTACTTCATAGTCGACATCTTTGAACGTTTTCTGAAGTGTTCATCTCCTCTAGAGAGCTCCAGAGTCGGGGCTCACCGCGGCTCAAAGGTGAAGGAGGCTCTGTAAAAGCGTCAGTTTTTGTTAGTTTATTTGCTAAATGCTCTGCAAACGCAATTTATCTTTGGAAAAGATACATATATACTGTATATATTGAATAAAACTGAAACTCTGGTCCACCTTAAATAGTATCACGTAACGGAGACACCATTTAAGGTGGAACGGAAATTTCGCTAGTGCTAAATACGAAGCCAACCTCAGCCTCTTTTCTTTGTGTTGCCAGTTTCTGGAGGCTTTGTGCTAGCTAGCTAAATAAGAATTATGCTCAGTGATAGAAACTGCCCTCATAGACTTGTGATTGCATGTGTCGTTGTATTAATACCTGTTTGCCGAGGGGGTCGGGGTGGTGTTGGAGGGGGGGGGGGTATATATGCTACAGTCTCTTCAGTTCTTTTCACCCCCGCAGGAAACATCAACAGGCTTCAATTGTAGTTCTGCCCTGTGGCTGCAGAGTTGTTGACATCAAGATGAGAAGATAGCCTAGATCATAAGCAGTGCTTCACTACAGTTGTCATGTAGTCAGTAAATCTGATACCCTGAAAAATGTGTATACCATAGCAAATCAAAGGTTTGTTTGCTCTTGACTTCTCTAACGTCTAGTGGGCCACAGTAAACTGCCCAAACACTGGACAGAGTTGTGATTAGCAAAGGTGAAGAGGAAAAAACTCTAAACCTTGGCCTCAGTGTCTCACGGTGGCTTCATTGTTTCCTGATCTACGCCAAATCGCCAGTAGGAGTAGAGGGAATAATCTGGTTCGTGTGTTTAGATGTTCATGTCTCTGCTTGTCAGGAATTTCAGGGATGGGGTTGTGTGCTCCTTCTTTGACCATCACCCTCCTCTTCTCTCCCACCTCTCAGACAGTAAAGTCTAATTCTCTTTGTCTTTGGGATCTTCCCTATTGTAAAAATGTCCTAATTAATTAGTCTCTCTAAGCCTGTGTTTCCCAACCCAGGCCTGCAGTGTGTAGTTTCATATATTCCATGTTCTAACATGCCTTTTTCAGCTCATGAAGAGCCTGATCATTTGGGATTGTATTTAGAGCAGGGGACACTTAAAATGGCAATACAGGAGTACCAGAGGTTCATTGAGTGGACAGAAATTGATTGATACTCCACAAGGACCAAACGTAAATCTGCACACATCGTAAGGCACTGTGTAGTGAACGATTTCATTTAGTGTTAGGTTTAGATCTTTTATCTATGCTGTCTTTTATTGACCATGCTCTTCAAGAGCCCGGAATAACAAAATGAGACCACCAATCGAAAATACTTTCCCATTCTCAGATTTAGAACAAGGTTGCACTGACTTTTAAAAACTGCACAGAGAGCATTACCATTCTCCTCATGGCAGACTGGGGTTTGATTCCCTGGCTGAACAAGCACACCATACTACACCAATAAAAGTCCTTGGGCAACAAGACCTTCACCTACCTGGGTAACATGATTCAAATATGAGGTTCATATTTTTGCTTCAGCCAAATGCCATAAATGTAAACAGTTATTCACGGTAGTTCGTCATGAAAAAATAGTCAGTTCAGAACTGGACATCTGAAGCATTTAATGAATCTACCTGTGAAACTACCTCTGGAAAAGCTTTTACATACATTAGTCAAGTCAAGTCAAGTCAGATTTATTTGTATAGCGCTTTTTACAACTGTTGTCGTCACAAAGCAGCTTTACATAATTAATACTTAATAAAGGACAGAGACAGAGAAGAAAGAAGGAATAACATGAAGGGTCAAAGACCCCCGTGAGCAAGCCAACGGTGACAGTGGCAAGGAAAAACTCCCTCAGAGCTGGAGGAAGAAACCTTGGGAGGAACCAAGACTCACAAGGGGGACCCATCCTCCTCTGGCCAGACGATTTTAAACATTAATGATAAAAATTACCAAAGCAGATACAACAGAAGTTACATTACATACAGATAGAACATTAGTTGCTTTATACATGAATTGCCTAATAGATTAGATACCTCAAACATAGTTCTAGGATCCTTTTGTATGCAGGATGCTGTAGTACATGAACAAAAATGATTTTTGTTATTTTTGGACAGTATTCAAATATAGTATAATTTTTCACTGTGAACAGTGCAACCCCTGTTTCCTGCCACCATCGCTGAGAACCATTTCAAATACTTTTATATTATACTTTTATATAATAGTTTTATATTTATATCTCAGTGGACGATTTTAAATTTGGTGGACTTTTTTCTTTGCTTTATGTTTTCCCCTACTGTTGCATGATCTTTGAAGTGTATTGATTGTACTAAGAAGTTGAATAGGTTTCTGTATTTTTTGATTTCTGGTCCTGTGGTACTTTCTTGTAATCTGAGAAACCTTACACCGCAGCTTAAGTCTCTTGTGGTTGCTTAAAGCTGAAAGCTGCAGAGAGAAAATGATATTTATCTCATGGTTCAACTGAGAAAGGAATGTATTGCCCCACTGTTGAATTGCCCTTTTATTGTATTGATGTAGGTGAAGCCATGGTCACTGCTGCTGAGCAGCTACATAACTCATGGGAGCTGTCGGTCCAAGTGGACCAGCGGGAAGGAGATGAGACCATGAAGTTTAAAATTCGGGTCAAGGGAGACCTTCACATCGGAGGAGTCATGCTCAAACTCGTGGAGAAGATTAGTGAGTGCTTTTATCATCTGCTTGCTTCAGGCTTCTCTTCAGATGCAGGCTCCTCCTTCATATTCTGTCCAAAAGCTATGACATCACACAGACTACAAAGAGCGATTCAGTGCCCTTAGGTTTAAGTCATTTCAGAAACGCCAGGAGTTTAAACAAATAGTCAAAACGCAAGAAAATAAAAGCAGGCTCTTCACAGATGTACATAGAATTAGCATTGGTTAAAAAAAACACAGAAATCAGTTCTTATGTGACTCACCGCGGTAGAGCTGTACCTAGAGACTAACCTCCTCATTTAAACGATTGGGTGCGCCCTTGTTTGCTTTGCATTCCTTTCAATTGCCCCTGGCTCTTGGCCATTGTTCTTCCACAGCATTATTTGCAGACACAGGGTCTGAAGTTCACCTCGTGAACCAGCCTGAAAGAATAGCTCAGGGGGGTAAAACCAATTTCCAAAGATTTTATCCTATAGTTAAAAAAAACAAACTATGTCCATTGTCCATTTGAGTGTCTTTATGTTACCATGAGCTTAATGTCATTTGTGCCATAAATTAACATAAATTCAAGTGTGTCAAGAGTGTCAATGACACACGGCTGTAGTTGAACAGTACAGGTCAGTAGGATGGACTGTGTTTTTCCCTTTAGAGATGATTTCTGAATGAGTTGGCACTTCCTTTGGGACGACGGAGACTTGTGACTAAAGGAAGACTCATCAGTCTGTGCTTTAAGCTGTTGATCTGCACCATATGATTTAATGACATCATCGGAATCATCACTATTCCACACCTTTTAATTTCCTGTTTTGCGTAACACCTTGTTTATGATGTTTTCTAAACCCTGTATCCAGGAACTTGAATCTCAGAACTGCTAACATGTAGACATTAAATAATTGCAAGTGATATCACATACTGTTGTTTAATACAGAGGCCCCTCAGAACTGGTCAGATCATGCCCTGTGGTGGGAACAGAAGAACTGCTGGCTGTTAAAAAACCACTGGACGCTTGATAAGTATGGAGTGCAGGCAGATGCTGATCTGCGCTTCACTCCCCAGCACAAGCCACTGTGTCTGCAGCTGCCCAACATGAAGACCATCAAACTGACCATCAGCTTCTCATCAGTGGTCTTCAAGGCCGTGGAAGAAATTTGCAAAGCGCTCAGTAAGTGTGGCAATATCTAATCCGGTCTGATTTTAGTCTCTGATCTGCGGTGAGGTGGAAGGGGGGATTGCTTTGTTATTTCTGTTTTTTTTGGGGTTTTTTTACAGTTGACAGTAATTCCAGGAATAGGGGCCACAAATCTATTCGATTATTATAATTGTGTAGTAATTCATTTATAATTATGAATGCATTGCTTCTAGACATAAGACGATCAGAGGAGTTGTCCCTCCTGAAACTACCAGATGACCCAAAAAAGAAAAAGAAAAAAGACAAGAATAAGGACCAAGATGAAGATGACATAATAGACATGGATGTTGTCAGTGGAACAGGTACCAAGATTATTATTACCCACTTTTTTTGACCTTGTAAGACTTAAGGATTTTTCCCTCAAAGGGATCCAAGCATTCTTATCAGAATACAGTACTACAATAAATGCATGTTGACATATTTTTGTTGTGTGTGTGCTGTGGGCTTCAGCACATTGGCTTTACACAAGGTATCTGCATTATTGGCAGGCATAGCCCAGAGCTGAAATAATGAGCAGAATAATAAATATAATTGCCATGTTTGGTATATGGTTATAAATCTTTTCCAGTCGATGAATGTGTCATGTCAGCAACCTATAAATCATCAGATACTGGGTATCTTTCCAGGGCTGTCAGGCCTGAATTGCATCCATTTTCAGTTTCTGCTTTTTGCCTTCATCCTCATTTTTACTGAGTTGCAGGCTTGTTGCTTAGTGGGGTCCTTTGAAAAATCCATAGTTGCTTATGTTGGGTCACTGTGTAGGTCACTGTTTACTGCAAGTGCTATTTTTGAGGTTAAGATGTTTCAGTATTGTGTAGAATATTATATATATATATATATATATTTTAATTCTTTGTCTGGACAGTTAGCATCTATTTTGCTCAGAAAAACACTTGTATTAGAATAAATAATAAACAGTTATATGCAATGACTGGGGCATGGCTGGAGACCTCCTTCCAACTAGCTCACAACAACTACTCTTTGTTTACTTATTTAACAGCACTTTGTCCAGGTAAATGGGTTTAAACTGTTAACATATGTGCCTTTTGCACAATAATGTATGTCAATGCCATCGTGCAAAATTGGTGAAGTGGTATGTTGTGGATTATTATTTGATCTTAAACCATACCAGGGGTTTGCTTATAATAATTGTGCAATAATCGTGTTACTGTACAGGTATAGACTGTCCTTGGTGCTTTCACATAATTAAAATGATGTGAAACGCTACATTATACACTAGTTTTTTAGTCTTGAGTTGAGGATACAGGCACCAGTCTAATGGCCTTCTTTTGGGGTAGAGTGAGACTTTTGGCCTAGTTGAAACAAACTGTGCTAATATATGAATATGAAATATGCTGAAACATATGTGTAAAATATTTTGTATGTTATTAAAGTCCCTTTAAATGACCAACATTTGAACATTTTGAATCTCTATAGCTGGCAGCAGTCTCTACAGTAAAACCATGACGGCAACATATGACCCTGAGAACGGAACGCCTGCGTCAGCCACCAGCCTGTGGTTCGGAGAGAATCCTCTGACTTCCAGTCAGCCCAATGTGCCCCCAGAGGAGCTGGCCAAGATGTTCCAGCCTCTCAGTATGGAGGATAAAGCTGCTATCAATGCTGGGTGAGTGTTGCTTTGCTTTGATTCAGGAACATGTGTGTACACATCTTTGATGTACATATTTTACTGATGTAATTATATAATAACAATAAAAGGAGTACTAATACATATAAATGAAGTAATTAAAATAAGAGAAAAAATCTTATTAATGCACCTGGCAGGTGGCTGGACTCCACAAGTTCTCTAATGGAGCAAGGTATCCAAGAGAATGACAAGCTTTTGCTGCGCTTCAAGTACCATTGTTTTTTTGATCTCAATCCAAAGGTAGGAATGTAATGTTTTATGCATAATTAATTAATTGTACAGCACTATGCTATAAATTCTGTGTATTTGGAAAAATGTACAGAATGTACAGAAAAACAGGCCATATGCGTACAGATGCAGCAGATAGAGAGTAGGTTGAACATGACAGGACTTTTCCTATAACAGGAGGGAAGGTAATAACTGTGTTTTATGTGTGTGTGTGTGTGTGTGTGTGTGTGTGTGTGTGTGTGTGTTCTCTTCTCCAGTATGATGCAGTAAGGATTACGCAGTTGTATGAACAGGCACGCTGGGCTATTCTCCTGGAAGAGATTGAATGCACTGAAGAGGAGATGCTGATGTTTGCTTCCCTGCAGGTGCAGTACTGCCACCTTTACAGTCTGCCAGAGGAGAATGATAATCCTGCCTTATTAGAATTACACATACACAGTTCATTCTAAGTAGGTATAGATCAGGATTGGGGCTGATCCAGGCATATTGTAATGGTTCAGCTTTTGGCTTTTTTAGGCCTGATCTATTTCCTCTCGAGATTAATTAACAGATATTAACAGTAGCAGTGAGGAGCGTTCTCAGAAGCTAACGAAACACTTTAGAGTGTGTAGAACTGTTTGATAGTAGAATGTGAAAACGTCACGAAATATCTGGATCCAGCAAGCTTGTTTTGCGTAGAATATGTTTGGGCTGCAGCTATGCAGTGTGCTTCAAATCCTGACCCACGCTTTCAGTGTGTTTATATGAGCCAGTGCTGCATTGTATTGGCACTGTAAATGGTAAGATGAGATAAGACACACAGCGCTTTGTGTAGCTTCAGGCTCAGACATTTCATAGGGCTGAAAAGGCTGTCTAAGACTGTGGAATGTGATGAAGCATGTCATAACAAAGAGAAAAGCAGCAGGAGAGATTTGTAAAGGCCAGATAGAGCAGGATTCCGAAGACTGGCTCAGGAGGGGAATAGTAATATACTGTAGATAAAATCTGACTTTAGATTTATTTATTTGTGTATTTCTTTGTACTGCTTTTTTGTCTTTTTATGCAAATAGTGTTTTTTGCGGATTGTTATTTTATTTTTACATTTGGTTTGTTACCAAAGTGTGGCAAAAACACTTTCCCATTCCCCACACCATTACACCACCTGCACCAGCCTGGATTGTTGGCACAAGGCATGATGGGTACATGGATTCATGCTGTTTTTGCCAATTTCTGACTCATCTGTGTTTAACAGAAATTGAGATTAATCAGACAAGGCTATATTTTTCAACAACGAGTGTATATTGAGATTCTTTTCTGCTCACCACAGTTACTGTAGCCTTTCTGTCCGCTCTAGCTAGTCTGAACATTTTTTCTTTATTACTATTCTGAGTAAGCTCTACACTGTTGTGCCTGATCTCAACTGCTTCAGGATTTTGTTTAAAGCAATAATCATTTTTAAATACTAAGATTTAATACTTAATACTAAGTATCTGGTGCTCCTGCATGCTGCAAGTGTCTTACGTGTTGACCCTATTGATGGGAGTTTCTGAATTTGATTGTCTGTAATGCCACATCCATCCGTGGCTAAGAGTCTTAATATACCATAATTGTCCTCACTTTTTTTGGGTGGGTCGGATGGTCATCTGATTAGTGTGATTAGCACATTAGGCTGTCCAAGAACATTGCATTAGCAGCAGATCTTCAAAAAATGCTGTGGTGCTTTACATGTCTTTGAGGAAGCACATGCTATTTTTCTCCTTTCCACCTTGGTAGCACTATGTGTGATGGGGAAATTGGTTATGACTATGATTGCTGCCTTTCTTTCAGTATCACATATGCAAACTGACCATGTCCACCAAACCTGTGGACTATTCAGATGAACCTGAAATAGATGAAGTGGAGGCAGCCCTCTCACATTTGGAGACAACACTTGAAGGACGGACCACAGACAAAATTCTGGTATGCATTAGATTTAAAGACTTCAGACCAGTGGTAATAATTGCCACTTTGCTTTTTGTATCTTTGTGTTTGACAACACAATATACACTTAAAACCCCTCTTTTTGTGCCTTCAGGGAGATATCACAGATATTCCAAAGTTGGAAGACAATCTTAAGCTATACAGGTAAGCTGGTGATGTGTTTAGGGCATGTCTCCCAGGACTCCAGAAAACAGTAATAACTTTTTTCGTTTTTTGCTTTGTAGACCCAAACGACTACTGCGAACATTCAAAGAGTACTGGTTTGTGTTCAGAGACACCAGCATTTCCTATTTCAAAAACAAAGAGTCTGCGAGTGGGGAGCCAATTGAACAGCTCCACCTGCGAGGTAAGCATCATAGGCATTTTTAATGCATTATAACTCCCTTTATGATGAAATGTTAATGCTTGTTGTTTGATCCGTGATTGATCACACAGGCTGTGAAGTTGTTCCAGATGTCAATGTAACAGAAAAGAAGTTTGGCATCAAACTCTTGCTGCCTGTTGCGGATGGCATGAATGAAGTGTATATTCGCTGTGAGAATGTGAGTTGATCCTGGTTAGGTTTGGTTTTCAACAGTCACTTCACTGTCTACTGAATAAACTACTACAGATAAATGTATCATTTTGGCTAGTTAACTTACATGTGTATCAGTGACATTGCAAATCTTATTTTAGATCTGTTGTTTACACGTAAAGTTTGCTTCTTTTTATTTAAAGGAGACACAGTATGCCAAGTGGAAAGCTGCCTGCATCTTGGCTTCTAAAGGCAAGACAATGGCCTACAGTTCTTACAGCACTGAGGTCAGGAACATCCAGTCTTTCCTACAGATGAAGAGTTTGGCGCCCCCACCTGGCCAGGCTGCACCTGACGTGGAGTCCATGGAGATGAATGCAGAATGCTTTGTCTCTCCACGATATGCCAAAAAATACAAAAACAAACAAGTAAGACTGTTAGGCCTATGTAGTAAATACAACATTACACCCAATACAAATGATCACAATTACACAGAATATTTGCACAGAAAAGAGGAAGTAAAAGAAAAGTCAGTCACAGTGATTTATTACAGTGACATGCTGGCATGGTTCTATTAACATGTTTGGATTTCAGTTGTCCACACGGATCTTAGACGCCCATCATAACATTTCCCAGCTCTCTCTCATGGAGGCTAAAATGCGCTTCATCCAAGCATGGCAGTCTTTGCCGGAGTTCGGCATTAAATACTACATCGTTAGGTATGTATATCAACACTAAGCTACTTCGGAGTCTAATCATTTTACCAGAGGAATTATATTACACTTGCATCCATCAAAAAGCACAAAAATGTATCCCTTTCCATTTAGTTTTGCTAAATCTGACTGATTTTGATCTTCTTTGATACTCTGACACATGGCTCTCTGGTTCACTGATGTTGCTTCTCCCTGTAAACTATGAGTAACCACCCAACTTTCTGTATTCATACAGATTCAGAGGGAGCAAGAAGGATGAGATATTAGGCATCTCCTATAACCGATTAATCCGTATTGACATGTCCACACACCTGCCTTTGACCACATGGAGATTTTCCAATATGAAACAGTGGAATGTCAACTGGGAGATCAGACAGGTGGGGAGAGATTTCATTTAAACTCTTTTGATAATGCATGTGCAATATGACCAAGCAGAAATATTCTGTGTCTGTTGTCTCATTTCCGCTTTCTGTTTCAGGTGTCCATTGAATTTGACCAAAACGTGTTAGTAGCGTTCTCCTGTCAGAGCTGTGACTGTAGGGTGGTTCATGAATACATTGGAGGCTACATTTTCCTCTCAACACGCTCCAAAGACCAAAACGAAACACTAGATGAAGAACTGTTCCGAAAACTTACAGGGGGACAAGACTGATTGTGAAAAACTTCACTGAGAAACTTGTGAATCAGCCTTGTGTCATATCCAGGTTGGCCTACAGATTTCACCTGACCAAGATGTGTAATGTAGCCATTTTATTAAATGAGTTTTATGTTTTTTTGTTTGTTCGTTTACAATGTATCATCCAGAATGTAGACCTCATTTTGAGGAAAGCATAAAACAAAACTCACATTTGTGATGCCATATAGTTAGGCTATGTAAGATTTTTGGTATTTGCTGATTCCCGAAGTTCATCTAGCAGGCTTCATGATAGGTTTCTTCCCAAACAAAAGAGCCACACGTGATCTAGGACAACTGACATTTGATGGACATAATTGTTATGTTTCTCATTGCTCCTGATTTTGGGATAACAGAACAACTGAGATGATTTTAATTATAATACCTTTTCAGGGAAAATGATTTTTACACAAGCTATTCAATTTCTGCTGAAGAATTAAAAAGCAGCCCACCTCAACAAAGTATTGAGGGGCAAATGTGAATGTTCTTTGTTTTTCTTGAAATATGTCAACCAGAGCAGTGTAGAAATGTGTTATTTACATAAAGCAAGACATTAGAATAATTAGAATTTATTATGATTACCTTTTAAGGACGGTCTTGTTTCCAAGAAAAGTGAAATCTTTAGCTAGAAACTGTACTTGCTATAGAATTTCTCTTGTTGCAACTGTCAACATAAAATCCTATATCTTGCACAGTATGAGAGCAAAGATCTACCTAAAAGCTCTCCTGTGCAACTGTGACAACAACAAACATCCTCTATGTAGGAGTCTTCAAACGGAAAGCTTACCTGTGATCTCATCAAAAACGCTCATAATCTGCAAAACAATGCAATCTGCAATCTTGTGGAAACACATGCAGCAGACTAATTAATTAAATATGGAATTTTTAACTACAGTAACTAAATGTATGTTTGGGGGGGAAAAGAAGCAGTATCGACTTGAACATCACTTGTCCATGCAAGACAAATAGCCCAGAAATGAAAGCATTTTAAAAGGCAAAAGTGGGTGACTACTCCTAAAACAATAGAAAGCTGGCAACTAGTAACATTTGCAAGATGTGATATGTGCCTAAATAAGTATGTGGACCCCACAGAGTGGTGGGTTATTCTCAGCACTGCAGTGACACTGACTTGGTGGTGGCATGTTAGTGTGTGTTTGCGCTGGTAGGAGTGGATCAGACACAGCAGTGCTGCTGGAGTGTTTAAACACCTCAGTGTCTCTGCTGGACTGAGAATATCCAACCAACTGTGTGCAGACAAGGAGAAGAAGAATGGAAAAAAAACAGAAGGTGGTGTAGATATATAATTTACTCAAAAGGGGAACTCATCCTCCTCTGCTCGTCACCGGAGAGCACAACAAATGACAGAACAAGAATGAAAATGGTAGGATGAGAGCCTGGGTAGTGGAGAGCTAGGTCTGGCAGTACTGGGACTATATATAAGATAAAATAATACACAGTTGTAAGCAAATGTAAGTGAACCCTTTGAATGTACCTGAATTGAAATGAACACAGCTCCGCCTGTTAAGCATGGGAGTGGATCGATCATTTTGGGCTTGTGTTGCAGCTATTGGCACAGTGAACATTTCACTGGATTGAATTCAACTGAATACCCACACATTACGGACGCAAACATCACACGCTGAAGATGAAAAGAGGATGGCTTCTACAGCAGGATTATGATCCACGACCAGCTTAGCTCTTCACCTGCTTAACACATCTTTTACATTTAAATTTGATGGACCGGCCTGTGACCAAGCTAGTCAGCAATCTGGTCTCACTGGTTGACCAGTTTGGTTAAGCAGGTCATTCTGGTGGATGAGCATGATCAGACTAGCCATGCTGGCCACGTTGGTCAACAAGCTTGGTCATACCTGGTGATTATCTAGTAGTGGATAGTTACACTCTATGACCACATGTGGTCATGTATTGAGCTACTTTACAGTGCACCCATTGCAAATGCACACACAGCTATGTCTAGTCTCTGTAGAGACGTACTGCCAATAGAATAGGACTCTCTGGAGCATATAATCATACACCGAATGGCAATCATGGATATTGGATGGTGCTCCATCCAATAGGGATTGTTGGGATGTGTTGGGGATGAGGTGAGGTGCTGATCATCCAACATATTGACCTTACCAACTCTTGCATCACTGAAAGCAAATTAGCCTACACATCTTAAAGCAATCTGGGCAGTGAGTAGGTGTTCATTTGATCAGTAAATTAATATTCGAATAAATAGAAATAAGATTTATCCAAAAGGTAGTGATTTGACGTCACTTATATTGATTTATATTCATAACCAAAAACGCATGGTTTGACAAATCGGTGCACGCGCTGTCTGGAGGTGTCCAGGAAAAATCTGGAAACAAGCTTTGTTCTTCAAACTACCTTGATGATGATATCAACAACTTTATTTTTCATAACACTTCATAACAATATTAATAATATTGTTCTTAATAACTAAAACCCTCGACGAGCCGCCGCGTATCCTCCGCATATTCGTCAATCGTTCTGCATCTGTGTTATCTGTGATCTGCTACCCTTCCTTAGAAACCGCGCGTTCTTAGGTTTGGATTGATTAATCATCCTGCGGTTCGCAAAACGCTTGTGCCCACGTGGGGAAGGGCTCTCAAACACAGCTAACCCAGACACCCGGTAAACGGCGTGTCTTGCTGTTGGCTTTCTCCTGTTCGGATCGTTAAAATAAAGTTTTAAAGCTGAAACATTCGCTAACAAATAGCTGATCTGGTCTGTGAGCTGTGGAAATGGCGGACACGGCGGTGGACAGTGATGAGGAGTGCAGGATAAGTGAAGGCGAATACGTAGTTCTGAAGAGAGGAGATGTCTACAAATCAGTCCAGATTGAGAAGAGAAAGTGAGTTGTTGTGTCGCTTTGTTTAGTCACGGTGTCAGGGGTCAGTTCTCACCTTGAAACAACTAGCTAGTGTGGTGTCTCATGAGACTCGCCTCACCCGTTTAGTTAGTCCTGTTAGCTAGCATGGCTAGGTCAGGTTAGTTGACTGAAGCTGTGTGTCGTATTCCACCTAAAATGAAGCAGCGAGTTACATCGAGTTAGTATGCGTAGCTAGATATAATATCCTTTTGCATACTAGCACGATAGCCTTATTTCCCAAAGGCTGCACACATCCTACATAACTGAAGAGCCTGGTGAACTAACCTGAGGTCTTTATTTACACTATTTAACACAGGAATGGTGACTAAAGCAGCACACAAGCCAGCACCATTAAGGAGAGCACTGATCAGTTAAATGAAGACGTAGCAAGATAGGTAGCTAGCACCCCAAAACACTGGTCAGTTTAACTCTTGACCTAAAACAGCCCATAACAAACTGCACTGATGGAGGAATTCCTGACTGTTGTCTGATAATGTCTGTTGTTGTCTGATTTGTCCAGGGCATAATCGCTCAGTCAGCTGTATTTTCAGTCCGTCTCATCATGGATGTGTTGTGTGGAACAAACCATAGTTCCTCCAGGACACAGTGCTACATTCATCATAAGACATTAGCAGACAATCAGACTTTAACAATACACTCTTCAATAGACTGGACAACCATTAAGCACAGGACAGTAGAGAGCAGGCTGAGGATAATGATTTTGGGGTTGTTATTGTTCATGTAATATTGTTAGTGCCCACTGTTAGTAACCGTCCCTAGCAGCCTGGATCATCATCAGAAGTATGGACCATGTACAGAATGTGTGTTTGTGCATTAAAAGTTTATTGTGCTGCATAAATGCATTATGTATTAAAGTTTAATCCAACAAAGCACGGTCTGCTTTAGGTTTTGTTGCCTTAGGTCTGTTTGACAGTTTCTGCCATGTGAGAATGTCCTTGAATGTTTTCTGTTCTCAGGAAAGTGATTTTTGAGAAGCAGTGGATCTTTATGGACAATGCTGTTGGAGAGCTGTATGGTTCCACGTTTGAAGTAGACGGTGGTGGGAAGCTAACCCTGCGAAAACCAAACCGTACAGAAGATGCCACAGGTGATTTAAGGACTGGCACATGTTTTACAGTCTGTAGATGTTTTACATGACCATGAACCCATGGCACTGTAAGGGGCCATATTTGATTGCTGCTTTCTTTCTTCCTAAATAGACAACAAGGAAGCAGGGTTGGACAACAGACACATTGTGGATGATGGCAAATCACAGAAACTCACTAGAGATGATATTGAGTCACTGAAAGAGCAAGGGTTGAAAGGCCAGGTATATATTTCACAATAACCTGGGTCAATTGAGTAAAATGATATTGAGTTTTTCCATTGCTTGTGAGTCATTACTGAATTTATTTAGTAAACATTGCAACATTTGTTTTTCTACTTCTTTAGGAAATTATTCAGCAGCTTATAGACAACAGTACAACCTTTAAGGATAAAACTGAATTTGCTCAAGAGAAATACATCAAGAAGAAAAAGAAGAAGTGAGTAGAGTGGGTGGTTGGCATGTGGTTCATAAAATGTTACATATCATTTCTGTGTTGGTATTCAAATCAAAGTGTATAATGTGTGTACAGGTATGAGAGCAATATAACAGTGCTGAAGCCTTCATCCCGTATTTTGGCCATGATGTACCATGGAAGGGAACCTGGGAAAATATGGTATGTCCTCAATCTGAACCATATAGCTTCTGCTTTATTTGCTTGTTGTGGCTGCAACGTTTTGTTTGTTTTTTTGTTTTTAACACATTATCTGCCATTACTGATATGATGTAGGGCTGTCACTGACAACTATTTGTCTGTAGATTAATCCATCGATTTTTGATGATTTAGTCTAAACTATTAATTTTCTTTTTTTTAATTTAATTAATTAATTCTTTCATTTGAAAAAAAAAAGTAAATTAAGTTTTACATATGAAGTTTAAAACTGCTGGTTTAAACAAGAACTTCAGCACAACAGTCAACAGTGCAGTAGGATATTTATACCCCTTATGAAAGTGATGACCTGATGGCGCAGTTACGTAGTAGTAATGAGGAAATGCGTGTGTTATAGTTTGTGTTTTAGAGACCTGAACTAAAGTCATGAAAGAAAGAATAATAAAACGATATTTAAACAATGCATCGGCTTAAAATATTGATGACCTCATCGACTACAGCGAATAATTGTGGAAGCACGAAGATGATGTCAACCCTTTTCAAATGGAGGTCTTATCACAGGGGATGCCTTATGCAGCACTAGCACAATGTTGGACTGACTAAGATCTAATTTGCATGTTGAGGCAGGTTTTCCGTTCTTGGGAAACTGTTGTTTGTAGTATAGCTTATGTTACTACAGAATTTTTTGTATCTAGGTTTCTTTTTAAATAATAATTTTGTTCTAATTGCAGTCACTTGCGATACGACACCTTGGCTCAGATGCTGACCATGGGGAACATCCATGCGGGCAGTAAGATTATTGTGTTTGAGACTTGTGCTGGCCTCGTACTCGGCTCTGTTATGGAAAGAATGGGAGGTATGACCGTTTGTTTGGTGATCTTATATACAATAATTCATTATGCCTGGTAAAATATTGAACCCTTAGAAAACCAAAACAGATGCAGTAGTATAGATATGTTAGGTATCTTCCCTTTTATACAATACATACTGAATTGTTTTAGTCCTCTTTTCTAATGTATTATTATTACTATTATTATTATTATTATTATTATTGTGATTATTACTAGACTCAATACAACCAATACTGTTGCTCTCATTTATGTTCTCTCTCTCTCCTAGGCCATGGATCAGTGATCCAAATGTATCCAGGTGGAGGGCCAGTCAGAGCAGGCATGGAGAGCTTTGGCTTCCCATCACATTTCCACGACACACTACATGAGTTTCCCTTATGTAAGGTGAACGCCCTCCTGTCAGGAACATTGAACGTGGATGAGAAAGACACAGACTCTCAGAGCAACGACGGAGCAGATAAACAGTCCGGCTCTTCTCAGGTCTCCTCAGGTGGAGGTGAGGAGGGCAGCGCAGAGCCACAGAGCATGGAAGTGAGCACAGACCCAGCTGAGGCTAAGAAAAGGGAAGAGAGGGAGAAGCTGCGGGAGCAAAAGGTGAGCTTAAGAAACTTCTCATGTATGAAACTTTAATGACCCTACAGAACTTGAATTAGACCTGACATATTGATGCAAGCATGATTACAGTCCAAGTCCCAGTCCAACCCAAACCCACAGTGCCAAGTTGTGAGTCTGAACCTAACAGTCATACATTACAGATGTGCGTGACCACAAAACCAATTCAAACTACCAGTGTCTAACTCCTGCTGTGTTGATGGAGGCTGTGAGCCACATCATCAAGTGTGCAGCAATGTCTTCATGCTTTAATAAATAAAGAAGAGCTTATGTGTATGTATATATGGTGTGAATGTGGCATTGACACTGTTAGCCAAATGACTTTATAAACACTATGTCCAGATGTTTGTCGACACCCCTTCTACTGAATGTATACTTGTTTAAGTTACCCGTTGCTGAAAGATGTGCAAATGCGCGCACACACAGCATGGCATAGGCTAGAGGGGTATTCTCTGGAATGATGGTGCTCCATTCAGTACTTTTGGGATGAGGATTTGAGATTATTCAACACCATCACTTCACTAATGCTCTTGTTGCTGAATGCAATCACATCCTCACAGAAATGCTCTAAAAAAATCAACTGGAAAGCCTTCCCCTGACAGTAGACAGTTACTTCAAGAAAAGCAGAATAAACCTTTTTATTTTAATGCATACACTTGTTTTCTGAAGTAACACTGACTATGTGGGTGTCCATAATGTGCTGTGGTGGCAAAATTAACCTGCTACTGTTTCAATGTTTGCACCTGTAGCCTAGTATTAGCCACTGGCTACAGTTCCTGTTTTACCCTAAAAGACAGAGTGGTTGCATTGTGGTGCAATTCCATTAAAAAGCTGACTCCAGCCTCATTAGAAGAGAACAACCAACTGCTCCTGAATGAAAACTGTACTGATGTTCTGGTCAGTAACGATTCAGGACAGTGAGTTCATCAGTACGTTGCTCCAAGGTTCCCCTCACACTGTGGCTTCAGCTCTGTGTTCTCATAGCTTGTTACTGCAATATTTATATCAAATGCAACTTCGCTTCTGTTCACCTGCAGCCTTTTTTCTTCTGGAAACCCATACTGTTTGCCCATGCAGCACTGAGGCAACGGTGCCAGTAGCTACTTTTAATGATGTGCAGGCTTTCATCAGTGCAAAAAAAAAAAATAGATTGCCCACTAAATATACACATATGGCTGTAAACCATGTGCTTTACAGTTAGTGTATATATCTGGGGCTTATACATGTAATGTTTACCTTAAACAGATTTCTTTTTTTTTTTATATATACAATTAACATTTCAGCCTTTTAATTCTCCAACGCTTTACCACTGAGATGCAGCGGAACCGAGGCAGTAGGCACCAGTAAGTAAAATGTCATGTGGCTGAAACACATGAAATGCACTATGATGTTCACAAGATGCTTCAACAATATTTTATATTCAACAGTATTATAGTAATATTGTTTATTGTGATAATTCTGCAGATTATAGTCATTTGTCTAAATTTACATTACCGCCCAAGCCCACTACATAATGCATTATTGACACACAGGCCTTATGGATCTCGATGGACCTCACTGCCAAATGTTTGAGCAATGATCTATCTGATGAATAATGAATAGTGCAATCCTGTTGGGTTCAGACAAATATTTCAAGCTCTAACACTGCTGGAGCATAAGTAAAACTCCCAAAGTGAGGTGGTTGTACAATGTTTTATAATGCGGTTCAGTAGTGATGGGCCAATCCTCTTTTTTTTTTTTAAAGTTCTGATCTGATTTCAGTACACAGCTGCTGATACTGTAATCCTTTTTACCTTAATATTGTTGGTATTGTGTTTAACACAGGTAGCATCATGAGGCTGAAATAGACCACACAGCACTTCTTATTAGAAAAACAAAAATATACACACATATATTGAATTTAAATTCTGCATCATCTGAACAGGTTAAGTATTAAGACAATTGCAGCACCATTAAAATGTACCTTTTAGTCTTTTGATTGTCTGCTGGAAGTTGTTTTGCATTTCTGGAAAGAAGCAGTGAGAATCTGCTGTCTGGTGGTATCTTCCTGTCTGTTGGGCAGTATGTGCTCTGTGAAACCTCTGCAAGTGACAAAATTGTTTGTATTGTACAACGCAGCTGTACTTCCACCCCTTGGCACGTTGGCTTTACACACATTACAAGTAGCTTTTTGGCATTCCCAGGCTAAAATATTTCCAAACAAACCACAATTAAGTCAAATCAACATCTTACTTTCTTGCCCAGTTTGATATTAT
This sequence comes from Salminus brasiliensis, assembly GCF_030463535.1. Classification (NCBI taxonomy): domain Eukaryota; kingdom Metazoa; phylum Chordata; class Actinopteri; order Characiformes; family Bryconidae; genus Salminus; species Salminus brasiliensis. The sequence continues at coordinate 58,126,209 of NC_132878.1, read as the reverse complement.
CACTGATTAATGGTAAGCTGTGGATCTATGGATTGTCTTGTTGCATTATTCTGGCTTAAGTAATACTTGCTGACAAGTATTCCTAATAGAATAGGAGACTTTGGAGCAGATGAACCTGTTGGCACCATGCCTAATGCCAGACCTGGGTGTTGGGGGTTTATCAACAACATCTGCATTAAGGCATCAGCATTAAAAATGCTGTGCGCTCATTGGATCAGTGTGAATTCTGCTTAAGAGAAATGTGCATGGAGAGAGCACTGCAGTATTGAGGTGTGAAACTAGATCTGGTACTCTGATTGGTAGTGCTAACCCTGGACACTTTGTATTGCAGGCACAGGAGAAGAAAGTGAGGCTAGAGGAGAAGAGAAGAAGGCTGGCTGCAGCTGCTACCTTGCTGGAGGGCCGAAATGCTGATGGGTAAGTTCTCTCTGTTTTAGTTCTGCAGATCCAGGCAAGGCTTTAGGCAGACTGTAAGCTACAAGGACTGCATGCAAGAGGCTGGGTCTGTATGACTGAAATGTTGAAAATGTGAAAAACCATATGTGTTGATTTATTGTTGTCTACTGAATTCAGGCAGAACTGTCCAGAGAACCATTTCAGTGGCATTTCATTACAAGTCATTTGTATTTATTAGGAACCCTTAGGGCCTTCTGGACCTTCAGAGAAGGCGTAATGATTTTTGAGAAAAAAAAAAAGTGGTATTTGAGTAGATGCAGCTAATACATCCAATTGATGCTGCTCTGGGTCTTCTAGAAGTCCTAGAAATGTCACTGATTGTGCGTATGAGCATTAGTCTACCCAGAATTCATCAGTTTTTTTTTAGAAATGAAGGACTGTGAAGGCAGCTCCATGCCAGAGCTCTTTACTGAAATGTGACACTGCAATAAACAAGGTAAAATACAAGTGTACAATGGGTACAAGCCTCAAATCAAGCTTTAAGTTAGTGTTTAATCAATAACAGCTTAATAATGTGGAACTACATTGCTGTTCATTTCACTAATTACAGTTATAGTGCAGAATGAGTTTTTCCTTTCTGAATTTTGACATTTGTGGCCTGAGCTGACGGCATAGGTCTAATAGTCACAATTTACCCCCGCTATTTAAAGAGCAACATGGAGTATCTAAACCGTCTTTCCTGGTAGAGTGGTTTATTTTTTTAAAGTGGAATTAAATAAACAGCCTTTTTTGTGGCTTTATGCAGCCATGAACCACCTAATTAAATGCTCATGGTCAGAATGGAGCATATCGCTTACTTCCATCTCTATGACATATAGTGAGATCAATACGCTTGTCAGCTCGTCTCATATTTATTGATTTCTTGGCCCGTTATGCGGATATAGCGAACTCTTGATTTACCAGCATTTACAAGTCCTCTTGACTGTGTAAGATATATATGTGGTTGAAGAGCTGACTGGATTCTTCATTGCAGGTTAGTGATCGCCAGCCGCTTCTCCCCCTGTCCTGTGTTACTGGGCTTGTTGAAGTTTGTGGCGCCATCGAGGCCGTTTGTAGTCTACTGCCAGTACAGAGAGGTACTAATAATTGTTCTCTTTTGTCCAGTTTCCAAAAGGTGATTTCATATTGCTGACATGACTATAACATGTACCTCCCTTCTTGTTTTTATTAGCCATTAATTGAATGCTATACAAAGCTCAGGGAGCAAGGTGGAGCAATCAGCCTCAGACTGACCGATTCCTGGCTCAGGCACTACCAGGTGATTCAGAATCTGAGAATTGTATTGGTTTAAGCTAAACTAAAGTAGAACTAGAGTTCTTCTGTCTTTTTGTGTTGTAGCTATAATTTAACCAAGTAGCCATCATTTAACTTCAAATATTAGATTAACATATATTAGATGTATTGAAAATTGTTTTGCGGCCTGATGTGTTGGTTGAGGAAGTTGTTTTTCAGTAAGATCTCTTTTTAAAGTTTCCTCTAACATTTGGCTCCAGGTGTTGCCCAACAGAACCCATCCAGTGCTGCTGATGAGTGGGGGAGGAGGTTATCTGCTCTCTGGAATCACAGTCACTGCTGATGCTGCTGCATCAGAAACTCAGCAGAAATCAAGCGAGCCAGCTGCAAAGAGGATCAAACTCGATGAGATTAGGAGCACGGGTGACAGTTCTGTCTAGCCTTTTTGTTCTGTCTAACTTATTTTAGCAAAAATAAACCATTTTACCCTCTCTCCTTGGAGAAATACTATATTACTCATCTGTTAAAGTTGCTAGGCTTTATTGTACAAGGTCTGTTCTTTTAACCTTGTTTTCCAGGAGCCAGTTTTTCATCAGGCAGCACAGGGCTATTCGCAGTGCTTTTCCTGTTCTTTTTTTTTATTTTATGTAAGCACAAGAGTGCAAAGAAAAATGACAATGTGCATTAGCTTAATGATGGTCAATAAAATATGACACAAATTAGTGAGAATGTCTTTTGTTGTCTGTTCTCTTTTTTTTGTTGAGGCATGGGCCTAAGATTAAGACACGTGACTGTTACTACTTTGGTCCCATCATAGCACATTTTATTAGATGCACACAACAAAGGCAGACTGTAAGAATATATAGGAAGTTATACAGAATGGAAAATGTCAAATGTAATCAAGTAGACGGCATGCTTTAGGTTTAACATTCAATTTCACACAAGTATAGAAGATGCAAGATAATAAACAGGCATAGTTTTGTGCTTTGTATTGTTTCTCATTTTGTTTTCCATTTCTGAAGGTGGTAATCTAAGGCTTCCACTGTCAACAATGTTTCACATAAAGATGTTAATGTGGAACAATGCTATAAGCGTCACTGTATTTAATGTTTAACAGTAAGTTCAAATGCATTAAATAACCCAAAAGCAGCCCAAAGCAGAAGCAACAACACACACAACGCCTCTGGAAGTCCATAATGGGGGAATGAAAGCGGTTTCCTCTTGTCTTGATGGCTGCTTCACTTCTCGTTCTGAGGTTAGCTAATCTAGGTGTTTGAGTTGTTGGTCCATTGAGGCCAGTTTCTCCAGTTCTTTTAACTGAGGGGAGAAGAAGAGAAAATAAACAAATTGACCAGTAAATCCAATTGACCATATCAAATCTAGATGTTTTGGAAAGGTGAAAAACTAAGAGCTACTGGTAAATTCAGCTTTATTCATTGTTTTAGTTTTGGGTCCCTCAGTATAACATCCATTGCAAAAGTCCCATGTGGTGGAAAAGTGCCTAAAGCAATACACCAGCCCTGTCAGGATGAGAAATTATACTATAAAAAGCCATGGAGTCTAGCCATCTATCATTACCTTTAAATCTTTGGAGAAACGACCACACACTATGATCGAGGGTCTGCACAGGTTGGCAGCAGTGGTAAGGATGATAACTCTAGTGTCATTTTAATAGTGTAGGCTTGACACAACCACTCACTGGGGAGTCAGTGAAGCTGGGAGATAATTACTGATTTTTGGTGCAGACTACACTGCAAGCAGTATCTGAGAGAGAATGGCTTTACACAGTGTTTCTCTTACTTCCCTAGATTTATCAGTTTCATACTGGGACCCAGCAAGCATAGCTTAATTTCCCTCTTTAATCCGTATTGCCTTATTTGCTCTGTTCTACCCTTTGAAGCTATGAAGCAGCCTTTGCAAGGACCTCATTATTAAGAGTGTGTTTTATTAATTCATTCTTTTTTTTTTTTTGTTTGCTGGCTTACAAGGCATTTGGTATCTAGGCCACACTGTAAATACACAGAAAGTACCAAGCTGTCAAATTCCACTAGAACAAATTCCTACCAGAGTAATTATGACCAATAATTCAAATGACATCTAATTTTAAGTGAGTAACTGTTTTACCGTGTTGAATGTGTTTACCTCATCTGCAGTGAGAGCCCTCTCATGGAGTTCAGCTTTTTCCCCCTCAGATGCATCGCTCTGAAGCAGTAAACCCCTCTTGTATCGCATGGTGTTGGCAAGCTCAGAATTCTTCTTATACCAGGCTGGATGGTAGTATCCTCGATAAATCCAGGGATTGCGCTTCTCATAAACCTCACCCTCCTTTAGGAGACGCTCCTCCAACTCATTCTTTTTCTTAGTCAAGTATCTCAGTGCTGCCTCCTTTTCTTGCTTGTCCTCTTCTGATGCAGTCTGGTGCCGTTTCTCCTCTCGGTCGGTCAAATGGTGTTTGTTTTCATTTATCTCTCTGGCAATTAGCTCCTCCTCTTCCTCCTCAGGTGAATGGCGCTTAAGGGGCTCCTCCAGAGAGTCATGCAGATGATGCTTTTTCTCCTCTTCAGAGTCCTCTTCAGATGATTCTCCACTGCGTTTGTGGTGTCTCTGGTGTGGGAACCAGTGGCTCGGCCACCAAGCCCTCTTATCTCCCTCTTCGCTTTCCATATCTTCTGACTCTTCATCAGAAGACTCCCTGTCTCGCTTGTGCTTCCTCTGATGTTTGTGACCTGGCCTCCAGTTTCGTTTGTCTCTGTCCTCTTCCTCCACCGAATCTTCAGTCCTCTTCTCTTGAGAGCTCAGTTCAGCAAAATCTTCATCAGAAGACTCCCCGTCTCGCTTGTGCTTCCTCTGATGTTTGTGACCCGGCCTCCAGTTTCGTTTGTCTCTGTCCTCTTCCTCCACTGAATCTTCAGTCCTCTTCTCTTGAGAGCTTGGTTCAGCAACATCTTCATCAGAAGACTCCCCGTCTCGCTTGTGTTTCCTCTGATGTTTGTGACCTGGCCTCCAGTTTCGTTTGTCTCTGTCCTCTTCCTCCACTGAATCTTCAGTCCTCTTCTCTTGAGAGCTTGGTTCAGCAACATCTTCATCAGAAGACTCTCCGTCTCGCTTGTGCTTCCTCTGATGTTTGTGACCTGGCCTCCAGTTTCGTTTGTCTCTGTCCTCTTCCTCCACTGAATCTTCAGTCCTCTTCTCTTGAGAGCTCAGTTCAGCAACATCTTCATCAGAAGACTCCCCGTCTCGCTTGTGCTTCCTCTGATGTTTGTGACCTGGCCTCCAGTTTCGTTTGTCTCTGTCCTCTTCCTCCACTGAATCTTCAGTCCTCTTCTCTTGAGAGCTCAGTTCAGCAACATCTTCGTCAGAAGACTCTCCGTCTCGTTTGTGTTTCCTCTGATGTTTGTGACCTGGCCTCCAGTTTCGTTTGTCTCTGTCCTCTTCCTCCACTGAATCTTCAGTCCTCTTCTCTTGAGAGCTCAGTTCAGCAACATCTTCGTCAGAAGACTCTCCGTCTCGTTTGTGTTTCCTCTGATGTTTGTGACCTGGCCTCCAGTTTCGTTTGTCTCTGTCCTCTTCCTCCACTGAATCTTCAGTCCTCTTCTCTTGAGAGCTTGGTTCAGCAACATCTTCGTCAGAAGACTCTCCGTCTCGTTTGTGTTTCCTCTGATGTTTGTGACCTGGCCTCCAGTTTCGTTTGTCTCTGTCCTCTTCCTCCACCGAATCTTCAGTCCTCTTCTCTTGAGAGCTTGGTTCAGCAAAATCTTCATCAGAAGACTCCCCGTCTCGCTTGTGCTTCCTCTGATGTTTGTGACCTGGCCTCCAGTTTCGTTTGTCTCTGTCTTCTTTCTCTTCACTTTCTTCATCTTCATCATCGTGATGCCTTTTGTGGGCAAAGCTTGGAAACTCTTCCTGGCTGCGTTCATAGTCAGGTTCGTCACGCTTCTCCTTGCTTGTTTGGAGATGGTGCCTTTTCTGCTCATAGGTCGGAAACTCTTCTTGGCTCCGCTCCTCGTCTTGATCCTCACGCTTCTCTTTAGTGGAGAGAGAATTATGCCTTTTCTGAGGAAATTCCTCTTGGCTCCTCTCGTCTTTGGGGTCTTCCCGTTTTTCTTTGCTTGTAAGATGATGTCTCTTGTAATAATTAGGAAATTCCTCTTGGCTCCGTTCTTCATACTCATCCTCTCGCTTTTCCTCTTTTGCTTTGAGAAGTTCATCGATGACATCCTTTGCTCTGTCTATGGACCTCCCTTCATGTCTCACATCTACTTGCTCTGGAGGAAGAACATCGTCTTCATTATTTTTCACAGGAGAAGAGTGAGTGGAACCTGCGTGAAGATGCAGAATAATGTGTGAACAAAGTGCGGTCGATTGTGACCTGTATCATGTTATGTTTTAGTCTCCCCAAAATGAGTTCCTCACCCTCTAATCAGAAAGCAGGCCAACACTGGTTTTCAAATTTACCTTTTAAAGGATTCAGCAAACCGTCAAGACCAAACAATTAAGAGTTACTTGCCTGCCTTGAGAATTTCTTTACATTCTGGTTGCAGGGTAGTGCCATCTGGTTTAGACAGTGCCTTAGAAAGGATCTGAACCAAACAGTGGGTGAGCTAAAATAAAGGTGGACATACATTTAAGAGTTTTTAGGGAACAAAGAACATTTAGCTTTTTTTGTGCAGGGTTAATAATATTATATTAACAAACAGCAATTCAAGCATACCAGAGTTTCTCTTCTGCCATCTTGTCCAACCGGCAATGACTTGTTATCTGTCATTTAAAAAAAAAAAAAAAAATTTGTATTAGATCAACCTGACAAGATCAGGTTCTGTTTAATTTGTTGATTAGAAAGTAGTATTAATTCTGAGCTGAAACCACCACATCTGCATAACTCCATGCAGACGAACAAAGAAGTAGCATCAGTGCTGAATTTTGTACAGGATAAAGACACAAGACACGACGTGCTAGTTGTAAAAACGCCAGCAGATGTAAAAAAAAACAATCAATAAGACCCAAAGTCTCCTGTTACTTTGCCTTTGATTTCTCGTTCGAGAGAATGAAGGGGTGTACGCGACGTGACAGCCCGCTTCAAACTGCAGTGCCGCTGACCGTGGTGCTGAAATTCGCGCTATCGCCTGTCCTAAGTCCTGCGAGGAATTAGAACAGATCTGAAATACTCACCTGCAAAGAGCGACAGAGTCACAACGAGGAGGCACAAGAACTTCATCACGACCATGTTCGGCGATGTTAGCGGTGCGAGAAACGTGAGGAGGCAGCAACGAAGCGCTGCTCTTCTCCTGCGGAGCGAGCGCCTTGTTGCACCTCTAGGCGCACGATGCGTCTGTTTTGAGAGCAGAGGAAGAATCAAGTGCTCGTGGGCTGCACCCCCAACACTTGCGTCATGTCCCAAGTGAAACGCCGGCCAGAGCTCGTTTTGTATAGGGAACAATGGTCATGAAAAAAACGTAAGTGTTGAATATTCATAAGCTCAAGCATCTAATAAAAACGTGTCCATGCACATTTAGCTTTCAATTGATGGATATGCTGAGATGTGCACTGAAGAGAAGAGGCGTGACATTTAATCATCTCCTCATTTCCTCAATGGACAGTTCACTGGGGGGTAAAGATCTGGGAATACTCTGCAACAATAGTGCTGCTGTCTTCTTTTTTCGAGTTTCATGACTTTGCTGCAGCTAAACACATTATTAAGGGTTATATTCCCAGACAGGGATTAAGCCTAGTCTTGGATCTTGGACTACACCTTCTGTTTTTATAGAAGAAAAAGATACTCATATGCTGACCTGATTCTATTTGTAGGGTCTGACCCTGCATCAGCACTTTTACTAAGATCAGAGATCAAACTGAGATCACTTTATGGCCATTGCCTAACAGTATTTAGCATCTGTATCTAACCCAACAACATCAGGGAACACACCCTCCTCAATATCCAGCAAGCAGCTGAGGTTTAGGTGGCTTGCTTAAGTGCACCTCAGTCGTGCCAGTCCAGTAGATCAAACTGGTTACCTACTGGTCTCAAGCCTGCTTCTCTAACCATTAGGCCATAGCAGCCCCCCTTTGAGATGCTTCATGAGTACAAGCCCAGGGCTATGGGCCTAATCCTTGTCTGGGAAGCCGACCAAAATTGGGACATTGTAGTGCATTTGATGGTTTCCTGAAGGAACAGAAGAAATGAAAATGTAATATAACCCTTCTGCAGCAGTGTCCTTATACACTCTCAGCAGATTTCCTCAACTTTTATATTCATCAGTCTCTGTTCGTCTGTTATGTAAGAACTTTTCCCTCATGTGGGTGAAGTCTGACAAGAAATGCAAGCAGCATACTGCGCTAGAAAAGTCAAGACTGCATTTTATGCATCCCCAGGTAACCAAACGCAAAACAGATTTCTCAGACTGAGATGTAAGTCTGTGTGCTTCACTGTGTTTGGTGTGAGTAGAAAAGTATCCATGCTTATTTGTGTGGAAATCATATTAAGCATATCTCCTCTGTTCGCTGCTTTTCCCACACTGTAAGCATTAGATACTCCAGCCCACAATTGAGGATGAATAATTCATATGATGCCATGCGTGCACCAACTGATTTTGTAGGTTAGAGCAAAGCTACATTCTTTTCAAACCAAGTTTGTAGATATCTTCTCATCCAATGTTTCTACTGCAATCACGTATAGAAACCTGGGTTCTTTCTGCCCTTTGCAGCAGTAACTGCTTCTATGCAAGGCTTCACATTAGATGGTGGATATTGCTGCAAGGATATAAGGGATTTGATTGCATTCTGCCAATGAGGTACTGATGTTAGATGTAGATGTTGAAACATTGCTGCTGAATGCAATCTTATCCGTTTTCCACAGTGAGCAGAAATTACACACACTTGTTTGGAAATAGTGGATCAGTACAGTGGTACTACAGGTTTGCTGCACAGCTCCAGGGGCCTGGGGTTGTTTGGGCCTCGCTTTGGTCACCATCTCCTCCGAATGCTCCAGTTCTCTCTCAAAACCAATAGGTAAATTGCCGCTAGGTGTGAGTGAGTGTGTATGTGTGGTGCCCTGCAATGCATTGGTGCCCTGTCCAGGGGGTATTCCTGCCTTGTGCTTAATGATTCTTGGCAGGCTCTGGACCCACTGTAACAGAAAAAAAGTGGATACGAAGATGGGTGGATTGATAGATGGTCTGTAGTAGGTGTTCATTTTGTTCATACTTGCTAACATTTCCAGACTACAGTGAAACCCTGGCAGTCTTCATATTTGCAAGTTTTACACCCAAGTTTTATACTGCCTGTGTATGTGCTAAAACCCTCTTCTGAGAGGCTGTGAGAAGGTGATTGCTTTCAGCTATGAGGACATGAATGAGTTTAAGTCAGGTAATGTGAAGGGCTGTAGGTAGAGCTTAATAATTCCAGAGAAGGCAGTTCCACTGCTTCACAAGCTCCGTAACCTTTTAGCTCAGTGGTCTTCAACCCTGCTCCTAAAGAGATCTACCCCCCTGCAGATTGTTGTTCCAACCTTAATCAACCCCACCGGATCCATCTAATTATTGCCCTCAGAAGCTGCTGATTAGTTGAATGAGGTTAAACTAATATGTGGATGTTCCAGAGCATCCCATTCAATTAACAATACTTTTCAATGAAGATTATACAAGCTTTCTGTGCCAAGAGCCATGTTTATAAATGGGATGTGTGAATATGAAAAAAGATCTTTAATTAAAGTTAATTCCCTAGTACATCTAAACCAATAAACCATTCTTTTTCAGAGAATTCAAGTGGGAATCTGCCCACCATTGAATGATTGGTATTTATTCCAGTTACATTGTTGCTGCAGATACTCTGATGCAGGGTTAATCCCTGTTACGTAATTGCATCAAGAACCACACAAGAGAAGGCAATCACCAGTTCTCATAAATGTTCAGACAGCCAAAGGCCATCCTGGGTTATGAGGAGAAAAAACACACTCGTGTAAACAAATGTAAGAATGCAGTCTCTTTAGGATTATGTCACAGGGCCCAGCGTTGCACATTCAAGTAGGCTGGCGCTGGTCATACTCAGCTGCAAGATCATAGGTGTAGATCGTGTTGGAGGTGTACTGGTTGCTGTGGCAACATAGCAGCAGATGGGCTAGTTTTACCATGGTTCCATCTTTTGAGGAAAGCAGCTTTACAAACAAGCACAAATTGTTTGGAGCACTGTTGTCTTGTGTGAAACTGCTTCATTAGTAAAACTGTAACCTGACACAAATTCCAGAACTGTGTCATGTGAATAGGCTATCCTACACTGGAAAAAGTATTAGATCATTGAGGATCGTTTGGAGGTCTTGCAACTATGGAGGAACCTCTTATGGAACCTTCAGGAAAAGGTTTTTAGACTTGAAAAAGGGTTCCTTGAAGGTTCCTCCACAGTTTCGAACTGAAGTACCTCTGAAAAGTTCCTCAGTGATGTGGTATGTCATTTTGCAATGCATTATAATGTACATTTTTATTAACCAGGATGGCAAAAGCACATAGTCTATGATGAATCACACATTGTTCTAAAAACATTGATGTTTTTCATTACACAAACATATATTTCTGAGAACTGAGAACCAAACATGCTTTTAAACATTTAAACAATGTTGCCTTACGAAGTTTAAGACTGCTTGTCTTTGGTGTCCAATCTGGTCTGGTCTGGCTTTTTACACTTGCTGGAATGCTGAGGAATCAGTGCTACAGCCTTATGCATCTGCTCTACACAGCTCTCCGTCTTAAAAACTGGAATGCAATAAATTATACAGTCATGATGTCTTGGATGCCCGGGTCCCGATTAATATTTCATCCAGTCATAAAGAGCTGTCGAACACCCGTGTGTTTGTGTGTGTGTGTGTGTGTGTGTGTGTGTTAGAGTGTGTATAAGAGACAGAGAAGCCAACAGTACTTAGAGCAGCTAACTAAATTGAGCAGACCTTCGGCTTTCGATGACTCCCTAGGACATTGTACTGCACGGCTGGCTTTAATCAAAGTCATTTGCATGCAGGAACAAAAGGAAGAGGATCCGAACAGAAACAAAGTGGATTCTGTGTAGGCTTTGCTCTTTGATCTTTGCTACAACACAGAAGCAGTATTGAGCTGGGGGGAAGAGGCATACTTTTTATAATACCACGCTGTCAGTATATGTCCAAACATATCCAAACACTCTTATTGGGGATATTAGCTGCATTAAGAGGGGGGAGCTTAGCCAAAATAACATCTGCTCCCAAAACTTAATTAACAGTTTTTATGTCCATATGTGCAACTTCATTATTATTATTTTTTGTTATTTAAGCACCAGTGATTGTTTTAAACAATAGATTATAGTCAGATAGATATGTCATTCAGTGTGCTAATTATTGTGTTTTCCTCAATTTTCTTAAAAAAGAAATAGAGCTACATATTTTTTGCAAAGTTCTATATTTTCCCATTGTGAACAGCTCAATTTCGGCTGCAGCCCAATTGCAGAAGGCCAGTACGCGCAGAATTTCAGCAGCAGCACAGGAACGCAGGCAATATGAGCTACAAGAATTTATTGAGACTTTCTTTTCCTTTCTCTTCAGAAAAGAAACTCTCTGAGCAAAGAATCAAAGTTTGGCAGTGGTCATCCCAATTCTCCAATCCCTGGTTAACCCTCATAAAAAAACCCTGTGGGCTAAGCTAAAGGGAAAAGTCCACAAGTAGGGACCAAATACTCAGAAAATCTTGAAAAGATATGGATGAATGAGGTCAGATATCCTTTATCTGTGTTCTCCCACTTCATCTAGCAGTAAAGTTGAGATTCATGCTGTTATCATGTTTAAGGGTTGGTGCAAAATATGCTGGGCTAATAGCAGGTGGTCCAATAAGTGCTACATGTGCTTTTGAGAAAAGTGGATCTTTTTCATATGGTTTAAGATTGAATTTATGTTTAAAAAAAATATCTACCTTTTTTTGGTCTTTACTAAAGCTTTGCTATTAAATGCTAAAAGAGTAATTGATTGTTATTCTTAGAAGAGAAGATCATGCTTGTCTGATGAACTGTTCTAAGGGTCAATGTGCACATTTGTGGTAGTTGCCATGACAGCCTGGTCAAGCTGAAATATTTTTAGTGCCATATTTTTCCTATAATTTATTACTGTTAATAACCAAGTAAGTGTCTTACCTACAGCAAGTAGTACAATGAAACATAACATGTCCAAAAGTATCCAGACATTACTCGTAATTGAATTCAGATACTTTATGGTGCACCAATCATAAAGCTCTAGATATGTCTTTTGTTCTTGTTCAGTGTACATGTGTGATTACTTGGGTTCATACTTCTTTTAGGGGTGCTATGAATTGTGCCTGTTTTTAGAGGTGCCTTTGTGTATGCTTTGTGCACAAGGCTCTTTTGATTGGAGACAGCAGTGAGGGTTGGGCATTGCCTGTTGTGGTGGGCACAAACACTTTTCCAGGTGGGCAATGAAAGCACTCTGCTAATTTATGTATGCAGGGTTCAGTGTGGCATTTTGTCCATTCAGATGTTCACAGAAGAACAACATTTAGTTCCTTTTGGAACCTTGAAGCAGAGGTTGTTCAAAAGAACCATTTATATAGTAAATGAGAACGTTTGAGTGTGTACAGTGCCCAGTAAGTACACATTTACAATCAAAAAAATCAAACCATTTGAACAAGAATGTTACAAAACAACAAGTACTTTATTACCTGAACCTACACCTCACCCCAAACCTAAACTTCGCATACTACACATAAACCTAATTCTAACCTTAACCTAATCTAAATTTAACATAATCTACATTGTAACCTAAATCTAAACTTCACATACTACACATAAACCTAATTCTAACCTTAACCTAATCTAAATTTAACATAATCTACATTGTAACCTAAATCTAAACTTCACATACTACACATAAACCTAATTCTAACCTTAACCTAATCTAAATTTAACTTAATCTACATTGTAACCTAAACCTAGACTTCACCTACTACACCTAAACCTAATTCTAACCTTAACCTAATCTAAATTTAACTTAATCTACATTGTAACCTAAACTTAGACTTCACCTACTACACCTAAACCTAATTCTAACCTTAACCTAATCTAAATTTAACATAATCTACATTGTAACCTAAACCTAAACTTCGCATACTACACCTAAACCTAATTCTAACCTTAACCTAATCTAAATTTAACATAATCTACATTGTAACCTAAATCTAAACTTCACATACTACACCTAAACCTAATTCTAACCTTAACCTAATCTAAATTTAACATAATCTACATTGTAACCTAAATCTAAACTTCACATACTACACATAAACCTAATTCTAACCTTAACCTAATCTAAATTTAACTTAATCTACATTGTAACCTAAACCTAGATTTCACCTACTACACCTAAACCTAATTCTAACCTTAACCTAATCTAAATTTAACATAATCTACATTGTAACCTAAATCTAGACTTCACCTACTACACCTAAACCTAATTCTAACCTTAACCTAATCTAAATTTAACATAATCTACACCTTTAAGAAAACCTAAACTTCACCTACTATACCTAAACCTAATTCTAACCCTAACCTGATGTAAATTTAACATAATCTATATTGTAATCTAAACCTAAACTTCACCTACTACACCTAAACCTAGTTCTAACCTTAACCTAATCTAAATGTAACATAATCTACACCTTTAAGAAAACCTAAACTTCACCTACTATACCTAAACCTAATTCTAACCCTAACCTGATGTAAATGTAACATGATCTACATTGTAACCTAAACCTAGACTTCACATACTACACCTAAACCTAATTCTAGCCAATACCTAATCTAAATTTAACTTAATCTACATTGTAACCTAAACCTAACTCTAAGCTTAACCTAATCTAAATTTAACATAATCTACATTTTAACCTAAACCTAAACTTCACATACTACACCTAAACCTAATTCTAACCAATACCTAATCTAAATTTAACATAATCTACATTGTAACCTAAACCTAAACTTCACCTTACTACACCTAAACCTAATTCTAACCCTAACCTGATGTAAATGTAACATGATCTACATTGTAACCTAAACCTAGACTTCACATACTACACCTAAACCTAATTCTAGCCAATACCTAATCTAAATTTAACTTAATCTACATTGTAACCTAAACCTAACTCTAAGCTTAACCTAATCTAAATTTAACATAATCTACATTGTAACCTAAACCTAAACTTCACCTTACTACACCTAAACCTAATTCTAACCCTAACCTGATGTAAATTTAACATAATCTACATTTTAACCTAAACCTAAACTTCACATACTACACCTAAACCTAATTCTAACCAATACCTAATCTAAATTTAACATAATCTACATTGTAACCTAAACCTAAACTTCACCTTACTACACCTAAACCTAATTCTAACCCTAACCTGATGTAAATTTAACATAATCTACATTTTAACCTAAACCTAGACTTCACGTACTACACCTAAACCTAATTCTAACCAATACCTAATCTAAATTTAACATAATCTACATTGTAACCTAAACCTAACTCTAAGCTTAACCTAATCTAAATTTAACATAATCTACATTGTAACCTAAACCTAAACTTCACCTTACTACACCTAAACTTAATTCTAACCTTAATCTGATATAAACTGAACATAATCTACATTGTAACCTAAACCTAGACTTCACCTACTACACCTAAACCTAATTCTAACCTTAATCTGATGTAAATTTAACATAATCTACACCTTAAGGAAAACCTAAACTTCTCCTACTACCCCTTAACCTAATTCTAACCTTAACCTAACCTAAACTTAACATGAGCTACATTGCAACCTAAACCTAAATGTCAACTACTACACCTAAATCTAATGTAGTCAAAATCTTTACCAAAGCCTAAATTTTAGAATGTGAAAGTCTTTTGGTGTTTTCACCCAGTAATGCTTCTTTCAGAAGCTCTATAACCGAGAAGAGTGGCATGAATGTAGTGATGTCCGATTCCAAACTGAATCGTAGTGAAGTGCAGTGTTCAGACACATTGTGTCCATATTAAAATGAAAAGCCACGTGACTGCAGGTTGTGTGTATTTAGGAGCTGTACTGTGAATTGTAAAACATGTATAAATACGTACGTTAAATATCTTAGTGCATGTTACACATTTCTAAGGGTACACTTTTAGTCGTTTAAGTGTGAATTTTATGACAGCTTGTTGCTATGGTATGACTTTGAATGGGTCTGATTTGTGTCTGATAAAGATGCTAAAAATAAAGATACTACAAATGGTTCTCCAAACTACTTTTGCTTTCTATGAAGAACCCTGGTTGTAATAGAGATGTAAGTGTGACGATCATTTAAACTGATAAAGAACCTTTACCTTAACGCATTCTTCATCCTCACACAGTTCTGTTACAAACATTGTTCTTTATTGAACCAAAAGTGGTTCTTCAATGGCATCAATCAAAGGGACCATTTGTGGTCCCTTTATTTCCAAGAATGCAGAAAGAAGACACAATTTTCTTTTATGTCAAAGTGACTAATACACTCCCACTACAAAAGAGAGCACACAAATGAACAAATCCTTTCATTAATTAGTCTGTACATTTGCAGAGTGAAATGTGTGCACTGCTCAAATCTGATTGAAGCTTTTTTAATCCCTCCAAACCGTCCAACAACCACTGTGTTCTGAAGTAGCATTAGACTACTGTTCACTAACCTCATTATGCACACATTTCAAGCTGTAAATGTATACATGCCCAGTTTGTCCACTGTATGATAAATCATCTGGTCATGCCAGGCCTTTTACACAAATGCCAAGCCGTTTTTTTTTTTCTCATTTTCCTGCTACATTTTAATTAGGAGAGCCCATTCAGATGGCTGAAAACTCCTGAGAACACCTGACAGAAGTAGAGAACACAGATATTCACATATCAAATATTCTGTCTGTGTCCCTCAGTAACGTTTGACTTCAATAATACATCTAAGTCATTGAGACTAACAGCTGTAAGACTTGCTGCAGTGGCTGTTACACTTGGACAGACCTGCTTGGGAAGTGTGAGAGAGCTGCAATCTGTACAAGTGTTCTCCCAGTTACACTGAGGCTTGTTACACATGAGTGGACATCTGTCTTTCTGCAGTAAAAGAGAGAGAGAGAGAGAGAGAGAGAGAGAGAGAGAGAGAGAGAGAGATGCAGGGTGATTTAGGGATGTGAATGTTATTAAAGATACAGTGCAGCTACAGCAACATTGTCATGCCACACTTGTAAGCCGCAGTTGTTGCAATCCACCCATCCATTAGTCAACTCATCTGGGTCTAGAGCCTACAAAGAATCATTAGGTGCACTGCAGGACTACCCCTTGAACTAGTCCACTGCAGATGTTCCCATACCAAGCACTGTATATATATATATATATATATATATATATATATATATACTGTATAATAAATCATTCATAATAAAAAAATAATACAATAATTTAATATTTTTGAATATAAACAAGTTACTAAACACTTTAGTTGTTTAAATATATTTCATATGAATTATTAAATATTTAATATTTCCCCATTCTTCTTATTATTTTTTTACATCCTGCCCCAGTCATTTCTTATTATCTCTATCATTCTTCTTATCGTATTATCATTCATTTACTGTTGCGCTTATTTGTAAACTAATTTCACCACAATTTTCATAATTATAATAAATCTTATAATTCATGGTTATAAAATTACTTTTTGAAAATAGTGGTTTGTAAATGAACGCTGCAATAAGAACGACACCATTTATACATTTTGACAAAGAACTATATTTAACTGTATTTATACAAATACAAATAAACACACACACATACACACACATACGGTACACTAACAGTGTTACTTAGATTAGATTGTTATACCCGGTAGGAAATGATTAGGGAACACCAGTTGTAGAATTAGAGGGATACTAGTAATACTAGAGTAGAGAAACTGACTATTAAAAAGAATGACAAATCTAGGACACATAATCTATAGACAAAAACTGAAGCACAATCATTTCTGATATCATTTACACTCTACGTGAGGGCTGCAGAGCATTCAGTCATTTTTTTCATCTACTATTGAAAATTGTCCAGTTCATTCACTCAGACACCTTTATAATTAAAGAGGTGTTAGGAGTAAGTGTACAACCGATCACACTGGCAGGGCAATTTATCACTACAGTGAGGTCATGCTAGCAGGAGAATGAAATGTCATTAAAGCACTGCAGTGGAGAATAAACATTATAGCAGTGGGTGGCACATCTCCAATTCTTTAAAGGGTGACTGCACTTTAATTTAAAGCTAACTGAGATGATAAATATATTAACAGAACTCTACTGGACTCCACACTGTCCTGTAAGAGGGGAGTGATATACACTATATGTTATGCTGTCTTTCACTGATGATGCATTTAACATTACAACTTGAACTGCAAAGCAGGTCCTTATTTTTCATTATTGATTTATTCTGAATTTATTTATATTATAAATGATTCTATAAATGATATCTACTACAAATGATTCAGTACCTACTATACATAATCCTGTACATATTATAAATAGTTGTGTATCTACTATAAATTATTCAGTAACTATTATAATTTATTCAGTATCTATAAAATATAATTCAGTAACTGCTATATATGATTCAGCATCTACTATAAGTTATTTTGTCACTGTTATAAATGACTCAGTATCTACTATAAATTATTCAGTAATGGCTCTAAAAGTAATATGCAACTGATGTTATTTGAGAGGTTCGGGCCAACATACAGGCCTTTAGGATTTAACAGGTTAAGGCATTAGTTAAACTCTAAGAGGCCTGCACTTTAAAAGCACCAAAAAAGAGACGTTTTCGATTAGAATAATGTAGGTTGAACCACCAGCCTGATACCACATGGCTCTCACTTCACGTCTGGTTTTCAAGTCTGATTACCTCTTAAAAGGCTGCAGACAGACATGAGATAGACAATCAGGGCAGTGAGATGTTCCTCAGCCTAGAGCCTTTTCCTCTCTAATCTAATCCACTTGCAGTACTGCTGAGAGAAAGGACAGGCTGATGAATTGAAGGTTGCTGGTGCCTGTTTCCTCCATACTGATAATGAATGCACGTTCACTCCGCAGGCCAAATGGAGCTCTGGTTGATATGTGCTGTCAGTTTGCCTACAAATTTGTCAGCTGATGCCAATAATTCACCAATATCGGTGACCTTAACTGACCTTATAAACTTTGTCATGTTAGACTTTAATTCTAAATTTCAATTAGTCAGTTAAGCAAGTCAATGTCTATGTTGGACACATTCTCCACATAACCAATATAAAGATTGATGCTAACAACATTTTAATTAAAGAATTAGCTTCAGTGGGTCTGTCTGACCCTATTGCCCTGAAATCGATCAATAGGAGTGACAAAAGCTCTTAACAATGCAATGTAACCTTTAAGTCCTTTGAGCTCAATTGAAATAGATGGAAAAGTTGTTTATGTCGGGGGTGCTGCTGAAGCTTCAACCATGGTATGAGAAGATATCAGACAGAGTGTGTTAAACACCAAGTAGCTGTTTTTCTTTTTTTATATTTATATTTAAACATATGGACATTTGATCTTCATTTAAACAATATTTGGAGATGGAGGCATAATAACTAAACCCACTCAACTGAAGAAATGTCTTTAAAAATCATTTGTAAAATGTCATTAATAGTAATTCAATTCTATTGTGAGGAAAATGTTAGGACACCCTATGTCCCTAACAGCTGGTATTTCAACCCTTGGCTGAAATAACTTTTAACAGTTATCTACCAGTCTCTGGTATCAACTGGGAGATTTTTCCCACTCTTCCATGCAGAATTCTTTCAGCTGTGTGACGTTTCAGCGCCCTCTGACACAATAAAGAAATTCTAGTAGATCCTATATTGGAGAGCTCTCCAGACCCTACTGCAGAAAAACTCCAAACCATGACATTTCCACCTCCGTGTGTCACGGATGAAATGGATTTTTGTGCTTAAATGCTGTGTCTGGTTTAAGCCAAACATCTTCTGTTACTGTGTCCAAATAATTCAGGTTCAAGTTCATTTGTTCAAAGCACATTGTTCCAGATGTCCTGGTCTTGTTCTAGGTCCTCTCTGGAAAACTTTAGCCTTGCTCTGATGTTTGGGGGTTTCCTCCTTGCACACCTTCCATGAAGAGCTACCTGTGGATCCTGTGATGACAATTTAAGGATTGTTGGAAACTTCTTTATGCATTTTATGTTCAACTTGCTAGGACAGACTGATCTGGCCATGTTGGCAGTTGATGCACTTGTAAATGATTTAGCAGACAGTGGAGCTGCTGATTTCTAAGTGCTGTGAAATCTTTTTAAATCCCTTCCCAGACTCATCTGCATTATTTCCGAAAGTCTCAGAAAACTCTTTGGATCTCACCACGGTAATAACACTCTCTTTCCCAATTGAGAGCAAACCAAACCAAATGTCTAAGGTTTGAATAAGACTGGCTTCTCCAAAACCCCTTTCTAATGATGTTCTGATCTTCAGCTGATGTGCGTTACCTGATTTAGGTATTATAAGTAATAGATGTGGGGGTGTCCTAACATTTTCCTCACAGGAAATATTTCCTCCCAATTTTATTAATTACAAATTATTTTTTGCAAATGACATTTACCTCCACCTCCCAATATTGTTTAAATGTCAACTGTCCATATGTTTAAATATATTAAAAAAGACAAAGGTTTTTATTGGTTGTCCCCAACCTTTTTCACAACCCTTTTAATGGAACTGTATACCTGCATGACCCAGCCACTGCTGCAGAAGCTCAAATGAAAAAATAAGCAGAAATCAGATGTGTGTAACAATTAACATGTTGCTGTTATTCAAATTATATATATATATATATATATATATATATATATATATATATATATATATATATATATATATATATATATATTCAAATATGTACATTATATTTAGTCTGAATTATATAAGAAGACCACAGCAGTGAATTAGCTCATTTAAAAAGACTAGACGAGAAGAGAGTTTGTCCTAGTATGAGGTTTAGTATATCATTTTATGCCCTGTATATTTAATTTAATAAACCTTACCTGTGTATTGCTTCCACTGCAGTCTCTGTAATTTTGTTTATGAAGTCTTCTGTGGAACAGTAGTCTTTGACAAATCCACACCACCCTCCCGATGAGTGTTTATGATCAGTCAGGCAGGTGTATGGGGATTTTTCTTCATTATGGTTAGCATTCTTCTCTCGAGGTCTTTCTTGGCCTACAAGCCCCTTCCTGCTGAATAAAGCACATGATTGAAATGAGCTCATAATTTCCACAGCATCACAATGTAATATAAACAGTGGACAGTATATTTTACTATTGATATTTAGGATTGTAACATTGTAACATTGTAACAATTACAAAAAAAATTAATTGTTCATTTCTGCCACATTCCTGTAATACAAAACTTCATTACTGTCTTTCTGCAGTGTCCGCTTGCCTTCAGCAGTAGTTGTTCAAGCCCGCATTGACAGATTGGAACCGACATGCTTCTCCCAATCAGACATGGTACCTCTCCTGGAGGGTCATCATGTTCAGCCACACATTACTGTCTCCGCTGACTGGGTTAGTGCAGTATTCTGGGTATTTCTGATCTTTGAGCACACCTGTCAGTCATCCCATGCGTCCAAATGTTTTTAGAGTACCTATTTGCTTTTTAGGACATTATTGTGTTTAAATTATTCATATCTACTGTGATATGTAACACTGGACAGATTGCATGGGTGGCAAAAGTGACAATTTTAGGGTGTAGGTGTGTTTGTGTGTTTGTGAACCTTTATGCTCAACTTCATTTAAAATAGATGGCCACAGATAAAGCCTGGTCATCACAAAGCAGCTGTTGATGTGCAAATTAGCCGTGCACTCTGTAAGCAAGCCATTTTCAAATGCAAATTAGATATGAGTGCTATCAATAAGGCTAGGCCACTTTCAATGGTCTTCTGCTTTGCACAAGAGGAACTACATTGTGGTTATCTGGGTTCTAGCACATTCTACATTATAATTACTGCTGGAGTGTGTCATGTCTTTTGTAATAAAATTTATATTTAAAGTTCTACTACCACTTTCTAAACTTTCAGTTTCAATTTGGTGCAGGCCCTGTTTTTTCCTCGTTTATGTTTAGTATCATATCATGATTTTGCTTTTTCGCCGTAAGACTGTGACTATTAAATATTTGGTCATCTATACATTTAAATGAATAACACATTATGTCCAAAAGTATCGAGACACATTTTAAATGAGTGAATTTTTGTTCCATCAAACTTTAGCATTAAAGTTGGTGTAAAATAGTATTGTGTTATAGAGTAGAGTACTAAACAATTACGAATGTTAAAAAACCAGACTGACGTCTGAACAGTTTAATGCCTCAAAAAGCTTCACCAAAAAAAAGGCATTACATGACATAGTCATGAATATGTTACCTGATTCCAGAGGCATTGTTTTTCAAAAAGCTTTTGGCCCAAAGTTTGTTTTTAAAACAAATATGGGGATGGAGGAGTACATGCAGGGGCTTGCAGGATGAAACAGTCCATAAAGAAAATAGCGTTTGTTTGTGTGAATGTTTTTTTTACTTGTTTACATCTCAATGTCTGAATTATTCAGATATATCTTGGTGAAATTGTACCCATAGCTGTGTACACACAGCTTCTATAATCTCTGTAAAAACAGCACTAGCACTGCCATTAAAATGAGATTTTCCAGAGCAGAGTCACATGAGCCTAGTATCACCATGCCCAATGTCACGCATCATCGACAGGAATATAAAACCCCACAGCAGTGCTGAGGAGCTAAAACTGGATTGATGGAGCACCATCCAATACCTGTTAGGAGTGGTGTTTGTGATCCAGAACTAATCATCCAAGAACAGTAGCAGTAAATGCAATCAAATGCTGACAGCAAATCTCAAATTTTAAGGTTTAAGCCTTTACAAAAGTCATTGCTGCTGCAGCAAATGGGGACCAGACTATAAATGCCCTTAATTTTTAACAAAATATTCAATGCGCAAGTGTTGGACATAATAGTGTATTTCTCTATGGCACCACAGAGAACTGGCTTAATCTACACAGCTGCTTTATTGGTGTGGACTCATTGAGCATAATGACATTAAGTGCAAGCGAATGACTTCCCTCTGACATAAGCATATAAGAGGCACCTTCTAAATATAAATCAGACACAGAATTGCTGTTAAAAGCTTCTTAAGTCGAGCCGATTTGTTAATCTACAGAAACGATGCAGAAGAAAGCATTGCATCAGTAAGAGACAATGGGGCAACATTAGACTTGTTAGTGTGAACCGTGCTCAGGCAGACCCATATATCCTGTTTGAGCCTGCAGGGATTCGTTGGCTTACAATGAGTACAATGAATTTGCTCATTAGAGCTGCTGGAAAAGCAGAGCGGCCAACACCAGTGTGAAGACCAGTGCAATTCTCTGAGACCTTATTGCCTCATCACTCTAGAAATGAGATTACACGGCTCAAACAGCAGGTCACTCTGACCAAGTGACTTTTAAAGGTGTCAGGTTGAGCCTGAGCATTTCTTGAAGACAACTTACTGTCGTTCTCTTTATTCTCACAAAAAGATGAATATACTGTGATTGCAGTATATAATAAACTCAGAGGAACAGCAATAGACATTATGTGGTTAACCATTATCATTATGCTGTAACGGCGTTTTCCAAACCATAGAGAAATGCTATCTGCAGCATGCAGATGTCTTCACGCAAACAAATGTCTGCATTAAAATACAACTAGATATATGGCATCCAGAAGCTTCTATGCATCGCCAGTCACAGAAAAGAAGTAGGCTGTGGTGGCAAAAAAGTACTGGTTTGAGTTCAGAAGTGCAGTTAAGATGTTCTCATTTCTGTTCTTTATTACAATGCCAAAATCTAATCTTAGAGACGCACACATATTCAGATAGGTGTCTGTGAGGATACAGACAGGATCTGAATTTGCAAAGCTGTACGTTCTGAGGAAGGTTACCAATGTATATGAGGGAATTGAACTATAATGAAGGGCTGTGAACATGCAGGAGTGTGACTGCCTGGTGGTTGGCTTGGTTTTAGCGAGCAAGACAGAGCATGTGTTTAATGAGAAAAGGCTAGGAGGCGGAGCTTGAGAGTACAAGCTAGAGGAAACCTTCAGAACAGTCATGTCAGCATTTTGGGCTATAGCCCTTAAATCAGGGGTGGGGAACTCTGTTCTGGAGGCCTGGATTCCTGTACAGCTTTGCACTGTTCCTGCCCAAGCACGCCTGATTCAACTCACTTATAAAGGTTTAGATGGTGTGGGCTAGACCTTGGGTTACTTAGCCCAGCTGTAAAGTAATAACAAGCCTTATTATTTGAACTTTCCTCACTTTTGTGAATAAGAGTGCTTGATGCTAGTAGGGTTTCAATTTCAAAATGTACCATTCTCTCCAAGTCCAAACCGTCCACATATGGAAATTAAGCTGCAAAAACAGACAGTTCTGAACCCACTGTTTTTGTAATGCCACAAATAACCAAGCCATTTACATATGTATACAGACCTATTGAACCTACAGCAGTTTCTTTCTGCCTATTCATGTTGAAGTAGGAGTGTTTCAGCCCAGACTGCTTTCTGAATGTGGCACAATACACAGCAGGTTATCAGAGGCCATTCCCATACATCAGTCTTAAAGACATGGTACAAAAACAGCTTGGTTAAATGTAATGGAGATTGTAAAATAGTCACAATGTAATGCATTACAACAGTTTTGGCCAAAAGTGAGCCACACAAATGTGATGAGTGGACTTTGAGAGAAGAAATACAAGGAACATGCAAGATATTGTCCCTTTAAAACAGCGATAACAGTGATTACAGGTGAGCTTATCAGACAATATTTCTGAACATTTTTAAAACTATCATTTTGTGAGAGATCAAACATCTCATCTAAAAGGTTCACCAGCACTGCGGCAGAGGCAGTGAGTCATTATGTCTGATAATAGGCAGACACTATCCCTGCCTTTTCAAAAGAACCAAAGGAGGCCTCTGCATTGAATTTATCATCATCTTGTCACACTTATCAAAAGTACTACTGAAAGAACACAACAGGAACACATTTCAATCGAAGATTTCAAACTGAGAATGCACCCTGCCTTCAGAGCACTGCAGATGCTGAGCTGGTTTTGGCCTCATGGGTCCTTAAGTGTGCTTCTGCACTCTGTCACAGTGGGCTGTCTGCAGTCGTATGTTACCACAGGATGGAGCTGTTGGATATAATGCAGAGAAAAAAACGTAAAGGAGCACCCTAGTACTGTCTCTCCGGTCAACATGTTTACTGTAGATCTATAAATCGAATACCAACACATTCACCCATAATCACCAAAACAGCAGGGATGAGCAAAGCTCCTAGGCATTCACTGTTAACACCAGTCATCACGACTAAGGTTACACACAGTAGGAGGCTTGCATAACAGCTGATGTATTTATTGATTTCTTTCTCCACATTGCAAAATAAATAAATAAACACTGAGCCACACTGCCCAACTCAAATGCCTTCATAAGTGGCACATCTAAGCCCTGTAATATTTCTAGCACATCTTACTGCTTGAATGTATTCACTGTGTCAATAAAACCATCTAGATGCCTAACCAAAGCAGTCATTTTCAACATATGGCCATTATAACATTATTTCAAGAGCTTGTCTGAGGGTTAAATTTAGTCAAATGTGGCACATTAAAAGGAATATTAATTATTAACATCAGTCTGCACTCCAGTAATAATCAAATCATAATTTACCCACCACAGTTTTAACTAGATCACTGCTTTTATCTCTCCTTGTGGTATGGAGGCTGGGGGAGAGCAGAGACAGCAAAGACAGACAGAGAAAGAGAGAGAGAGAGAGCGATATGATGAAATTAAATATTAATATTGCTGCAGTATCAGCAGTTCCACTGTATCTACCAAAAAAATAACACTCTGAATTTTGAGATGTTTCTTCTCCTTGTTTTCTTAAATGCTGTCAGATGATATTACATCTGACATATGATATTACATTACATATGTACATGTGTGTTGTTAATATGATGTATTCTATTAGAAAATACTGATTTTCATTTCACAAGTGTGCATAGACAGATCAGTCCAATTACACCACGCGAGGGCGCTAAAGCTCTGCTATAGAGTCCACCACAGCCCGGAGGAACAAACAAGGCTGTTTATTTCTGATCTAAAGGTTCAGGTTAATACATTAGTTCCAACAAAATGTGTAAAACATATATCCACTTCTAAACCCTGAAATGATCTGTACCTAAATAGTCAAGCCATAAGTATTCAATTACTGGAAATGAGTTGTTACCACTTCACTCAGTCAAGCACAATCTGGTTGAAAATTCAAGTCTGGTTCAAGTTTTTAGAGAGAATTTAGCAGACTTTCTTAGCATAAGTAGCCCTATATTATAAGTTTTGATGTTTAACCTTACATGTTTTAATTATTCTTAACTTTGGCTGTGATAAATATATAGTTACAGCTTTGTGAGCAAAGTTAAAATAAGATCCTGACCTCACTAAGGCTTTTGTCACTTAATGCAATCAAATCCTCAAATCAATCCTCTAACATCTAGTAGAAAGCATTCCCTGGGCAGCAGAGACAGTTACTCCAACACAGCAGGAGGGAACTCCTGACAATGAATGGGGTGTCCCAATACTTTTGTCCATACAGTGCACATGAACGTGAGAGCCACGCAATGCACTAAATGACCTCTGGTGGCGCAATTGGGCGAGAACCAGCTGTTGTTTACTAAGTGACACCAATATGTAGCTAGGTCTAATTTAAAACATAAAAACACGGGAAAAAGAAAAGAAAATATATACATCACATTTTAAATTGTCTGTCGATGTGTTTCGGGACTGACCCAACGCAGTATAGTTTATGTGGATTTTACAAACGTGACACGGTACAAATATGTAGCTAGATAAACTCCTCACACTGCGGCACTTTGTGGATTGTTATCTGGACTCCTGTATTTTTTTTTTAATTCTTATTTTATTCCCTGGTCATCGCTTTACTCAATGTCCTGTGTGTTTGACCGTGATTAGGCGCCGCTGCTGTTGTTTTGGGCGTGGGGAGGGGCTTGTGTGCAGCCCTGTCTGCAGCGCCCCAGCGTTTCCCTTCACTATTCCACATGAAAACATGGGGATGTCAGCACTCAGCTAACAGTCGATAGCAGCCGACTTTTGCAGTCTGGCTATGAGTCCTTCACTTTGACCCGAGGTAAAAGCATAAACTTCTTGATATGACGTTGTCTGGGCAGTTTGCTAGCATAGCTAGCTAGCTAGCTGGCTAACTAGCTGGCTGCCGGTGCGTGTTGCTAAAGGCTGCATTGCCAGCGTAGCAACTCTAGCCACCAATCTAGCTATTAGCTATCTAGCTAACTGCCGTGTTGCCTTTATCTGTGATGAACCGGTTGAGACCGGTTTGTAACGCTAGTTTGGTAAGAAATGCGTCGCCTCAGTCTATTATATAGCTAGTTAGAATAGAGTAAGTTTACTGTTAGTGTGTGTTTAGGACCCTCCGTATTGTGGTCTCACTAGAAGGGCAGTTGGGGAGCTGTGCTAGCTTGTATAAAGTAGCTAGCTATCTACCTAGGTTCACTCGGCTCTTCTTTCTGCCTGGGCTGTAGCTAGTGGCTAGTGCTAAGTCCGTTCGCTGCGAGCCGGGATACTAGCTAGTGCTACCATTGTATCTCAGTACAAGTGTGTGTGAGAGAGACCTAATAGCTAAAGGCAGTGGTAAAACACACGTGGGGTGAGTGTGGTGAAAGTCACTCATCTGGTAAGGCGAAGGAGTGACAGGTACTGAAGGGTGTAGCTAGCGTTATTTGAGAAGTAACGCCCATGTCTGCTTGTTTATATTGCTCTACATGTCCATCACAGGTCAGCGGTGCTATCTCTGCTCCCTCAGTCGTGCCTCGGTGGCAGCCATGGACTGCACTCAGGTGACATTTACTGTAAGGGGAGCTACATCACCTGGTAAGTAAAAAACGCTCGAACAGGAACCTTCAAGCTTCATCGTTACACCTCTCGGTCTGTCAGACAGGGAAATTGTCCAGTGGGGTTCTTCGAGGGTTTCTTGAATACAGGCAGTAGTTCTGAAAAGAGCCATGGCAGCTCTAATGAACATCTGAAGGGTGTCTGAATCGGGTTTTTACAGTGGTGGTAACTCTCTTTTATAGATGGTTTGGTAGTCTAGGCTTAATGCATGTTTGGGGAAAAAAAATCTACCACTGTTTATTAATGTTTGATCACAGCTGTGAAGAAGTCATGTAGGACCTGTGATCAAACCTTTTCTTTTCCAGCATACATTATTAGATGAATTAAAGGGTTTATGAAGGGTTTATGGCAGATCCATTTCTTTGTTACTGCTCATAGTTTCACAGTTTATCTCCTCTGTAATCTACAAGTCAGAATTAGCAGCAGGATAAATAAAGAAGTGTGGCATTTCCTGTGAAATTGTTCTTATAAAGCCCAGCTTCACTGTGGTATTTAACACTACATAGGATGTGTGAACTTTAGTCTGAATTTTAAGATCCTTGAGGTCTATAGGGATGTGAACTCTACATGTTATCCACCATACTATAGTGGATAATGGTAAAGCTACTCCCTTTCCTGTTGACATTCCTCACTGCTTCTACCTGCAGTTACCGCACCGGTAGAAGCAAGTCAAGTCAAGTCAAGTCAAATTTATTTGTATAGCGCTTTTTACAACTGTTGTCGTCACAAAGCAGCTTTACATAATTAGTACTTAATAAAGAACAGAGACAGAGAAGAAAGAAGGAATAACATGAAGCGTCAAAGACCCCCGTGAGCAAGCCAACGGCGACAGTGGCAAGGAAAAACTCCCTCAGAGCTGGAGGAAGAAACCTTGGGAGGAACCAAGGCTCACAAGGGGGACCCATCCTCCTCTGGCCAGACTGTTTTAAACATTAATGATAAAAATTACCAAAGCAGATACAACGGAAAGTTAGTAGTGGCAATATTAATAGTGTCAGACAGGCACGAGTCCATCTAGGTTTCAGCACGGCCACCAAACAGGCAGCAGCAGCTGGCGGGTGAGCCATGGGTGGTGGCGGGTTGGGGGGGGACCCGCTGGCCGGACTGGTAGGTGGCAGCTGGTTAGATGCAGGTAGAGGGGACCTCAGCGGGCAATCTTCCTGCAGATCGGGCTGGGTGGCCATTTACTCGGGGAAGGTAAAGAGAGAGAAGTTAGTTCT
This sequence comes from Salminus brasiliensis, assembly GCF_030463535.1. Classification (NCBI taxonomy): domain Eukaryota; kingdom Metazoa; phylum Chordata; class Actinopteri; order Characiformes; family Bryconidae; genus Salminus; species Salminus brasiliensis. Next base: position 58,098,221 of record NC_132878.1, on the reverse strand, counting down.
AAGAGGAATTTTATGGAGTGCTGAGAATGTTGAGAATCAGCATCTGGGTATGTCTGACGACTCCGGCAGGTCTGATTATCACAGCATAATTAAAAGGAGAGAGCCAGAAGGTAACACGGACACGGGCGTACCCTGAGAACACCAGCATCTATCTGCTCCACCGTCAACAAACCTGAGTGATCGCGTGTAAGCAGCGAGACGACAGCTCCAGCATCTCAGTGTACTACAATTCCCTGGGGCCGCGAACCCCTGGACCTGCAGCCCTTATCTAAGAAACATTAATTACCAAAAGCTAAACTAAACATATACGTTTTCAGCTTAGATTTAAAGATTAAGACTGTGTCTGAGTCCCGAACATTATCTGGAAGGTTATTCCAGAGCTGGGGGGCTTTATAAGAAAAGGCTCTTCCCCCTGCTGAGGTTTTCTGAATTTTGGGAACGCGTAAGAGGCCAGCACCCTGAGATCTAAGTAGTCTTGATGGTTCGTAATATACAATAAGATCCTGCAGGTACTCAGGAGCGAGGCCATGTAGGGCTTTATATGTTAGTAAAAGAATTTTGTATTCGATACGGAATTTAACTGGGAGCCAATGAAGTGCTGATAGAACTGGACTGATATGGTCAAATTTTCTAGTTTTAGTAAGGACCCTGGCTGCGGCATTTTGCACCAGCTGAAGTTTATTGAGGTTCCTGCTGGAACAACCTGACAGTAGTGCATTACAGTAATCTAGCCTTGAGGTAATAAAAGCATGTACTAGCTTTTCTGCGTCTTGTAGTGATAAGGAGTTTCTTAGTTTGGAGATGTTCCTAAGCTGCAAAAAGGCTGTTCTACTAATATTAGCTATATGTTGCTCAAATGATAAATCTGAGTCGAATGTGACGCCAAGATTTTTAGCTGCTAAACCAGGAATGATAGAAGAATCAGCCAAGTCTAACATTAAGTCTGATAGTTTATTTCTAGAGTCTTTTGGACCTAAAAGGAGAACTTCGGTTTTGTCACTGTTGAGGAGAAGGAAGTTATGTGACATCCAGAGTTTTATATCCTTTACACAGTCCTCCATTTTCTGTAGTCTAAATCTATCGTCAGGTTTGGCTGATATATAGAGCTGTGTGTCATCTTCATAGAAATGGAAATTAACGCCATGTCTGCTTATAACTGAGCCCAGTGGTAACATGTATAGTATAAATAATAGTGGTCCTAAAATGGAGCCTTGCGGAACTCCATATCTTACTTCTGCGTAGTTTGAAGATAAATCATTTATCTTTACAAATTGGAAGCGTCCCGTTAGATATGATTGGAACCATGATAGGGCTGTCCCTGTGATTCCAACCATTTTCTCTAATCTTTCTAGTAATATAGAATGATCTATTGTATCAAAGGCTGCACTAAGGTCTAGTAGGGCTAATAAAGATACGTAGCCTTGATCAGAGGCAAGAAGGAGATCATTCGTAATCTTCACTAGGGCTGTCTCTGTGCTGTGATTGAGTCTAAATCCAGACTGGAATTTCTCATACATGTCATTCTTACTCAGGTATAAGCAGAGTTGTTGGGCCACAGCTTTTTCTAATATCTTAGATACGAATGTTAAGTTTGAGATGGGTCTATAATTAGATAATACGCTAGGATCAAGATTTGTTTTTTTGATTAAAGGTTTTATAACTGCTATTTTAAGGGTTTGGGGTACATGCCCAAGGCTAAGGGATGAATTTACAATTGTTAAAAGAGGTCCGATTATAATTGGGAGAATTTCTTTTAGCAATTTAGAGGGAATCGGGTCGAGTGTACATGTTGTACAATTAGCTGAGGATATAATTTTTTCTAGTTCAGGCTGTGGAAGTGGGTAGAAGGCTTCCAGCCTTTGTTCTACAACTAAGTTATGTTCTAAAGCAACTACATCAGGTGACGGCCATGTTTGATTTAATAAGCAGGGTTGGATTTGTTGTCTAATATTTTCTATTTTATTATTAAAATAGTCCATAAAAACATGACTAGTTAAAGATGTTGGGATCTGGGGTTGAGTATCTGCCTGGCTTTTAGTAAGTTTAGAGATCTCATTAAAAAGAACTCTGGGATTGTTTTTGTTTTTCTCGATCAGCGAGGCCAGATACACTGAGCGAGCTTTAATAAGTGCCTTTCTATATTGACTAAGGCTGTCCTTCCACGCAGAGTGGAACACCTCTAGTTTGGTCGTCCGCCATTTACGCTCTAAGCAGTAAGCTTGTGCCCCGAGGACACTGGAGTCTGTCTATCTGTTTGTTGTTTTGAGTGAATTCTGAGTTAATAAGGGTTCACTTAACAGTATTCATTGGGTTAACAGGCTGCAGGTTTGCTTATAGCATTTACATAAATGGTTATATCCTATTGTAGAAATATAGCGTTTCCACAGTTGTATCAGGTTGCCGGTTTTCTGTTTTTTAGGTGAGGTGATTGCAGTAGTTGGTGACTGTGAGGTACTGGGCAGCTGGTGTTATCAGAATGCAGTGCCTCTACAGGCAACAGCAGAAGATGGGTAAGTGTGTGCTTATTTATGTCGTATAGTTGCTCATTTTTTAAATTTATTTTACTCATCTTCTCCATGGTTTGTATTTTCCAAGCACTCTCTGGGAAAAGACCATCACACTTCCAAGGGGAGTCAAAAACAAGTATCGCTATTTTAAAGGATTCTTCCTGGAATCTAAGGTGAGACCCTCTTCTTTTCTTAAAAAAAAACAAACAAACAAACAAACAACAACAACAAAAAACAACACTTCTTTAGTCTCTATAGTTTAATATTCAGGTTTTCTGATGCATTAAAATGTTTTTGTTGTTGTTGTTAAAATGTATCTTGTTTGTTCAAATTAAATATACTGATTTTATTTCCATACTATATATGGAAATAGTATGATTTTATCTGAGTTTCCAAAAAGATTTTTCTAATTATATAATGTAACTCCTGCAGCATACTTGTGTTATAAGCATACAGTAGTTTTATCAGTAGATGCAATTTCTAATTATTTTTTTTCATTTTTCTTTTTTTTTGTTGCTGCTTGATACAAAATGCAAATTCACACTAATCTCATTTTTAATTATATATATATAATTAGAGACAGATTATAAGATTATATCTGCCCAGTATCATATAGTTTACTCAAATCTTGGATGCGTAGGGTTGTTGGACATGTTGGATCACTTCTTATTCAATCTGGGGAAAATTTCTGTATTTTTCAATATTGCAATGTCAGCGATGTATTTTTCCAATATTGTGCAACCTTATTGTTAATGTAGTATTATTGGATTATACCACAGTTCTAGTCCTGAGGTGTATTCGGTTTGAAGATACAAAATTGATTTCACAGAAAAAGAGTCCAGATCTGTAAGTGAGAATGTATTTAGATTTCGATTACTTGCTGTTATGACTAGGTGTTACCATTATAAGCCATGGTAGTTCTCAACAGACTCATTATTACCTAAATTTTTTTTTGCATTCTGGTTATTGCTAGATTACAGATGTGTAAGGTGGACGGCTATATACATGCAAAGTGCCATTATCAGGAGAGATAAACACTTGTAGAAAGTCTCTCAGCCTATCACATTACGAGGTCAGAACTAACTGTGGTATAATAACATCTAAAACAAAAGGTTGTACCAAACTTTTTTGTCAGAAATGTTGATTCATTTCTCCCCTTTCCTTTCTCAATTGCCTAGCTGTTTCCTCAAAAGGACCACTCTTCCACAAAAAAAAACTTCTTTTAGAAGTAATTAAGTTTCTATCATAAGTAAAATGTTCTGCTTTCAGAGGAAGTGGTAATGGTTACAGATATCTTTATACACTGTGTGTTGTTCTTATATTGTATGCTGTTATTGAATATTATGATAATATTGAGGATATATATTCTGAAATACTGTCAACTGGCTTTCAGCTAAATGGCATCACTGGTCTCTTTGCACAGGCACAGTGCTCTAAATGTATGCATATTATATTTTGTAAAAAATAAAAAATATGTGTTCTGCACTTTTTGTGCGTTTTAAAATGTTTTTTAAAATGTTCATGCATGTAATTCTTTTGGGGCGTATTTTATGCTTTTTGTGCGTTTTGTCGAATTTGGGTGGATTTTCATTATTTCGGTCTGTTTTTTCACATCAGGTACGCGGTCTACACTTTTAGTGCGTTTTTAAAGTTTCTTTACATTTTCATGCACGTGATGCATTTTGATGCATCTGGGCCATATTTTAACCCTTTTTTGTGCGTTTTTAGAGTTTTTTTTTTTTTTTTTGCACTTTTTCAACTAGTTTTCTCTTGTGCCATTTTCCTAGTGTTGTAGTCAAAGCACTGTGAAAATCCAAATTCAGAAATATAGTTGGAGGTCACTGGTAAGTATTGTAGGTTTTAAATGTTTAGTAAGCAGGAGAGCTCATATTTAAAATGTCAGAGTAGTCTTGTAGCCTTGTGATGCCAATGTGTTTCTTTTGACTAATGAATCCACTTTTCAGATGTCAACCAACTGTGACTGGCTGGCTGAGAGAGTGGTGACTATACCAGCTCAAATTACATGTTTTGGAGTGTGACTTTGGCTAGCACCAAAGTGGGCTTTAATTGAATGTTCCCCCATAATCTTAACACCATGTTAAACATTGGACTTACAGAATGCAGGTGGCTCATGTCAAGTGGTAGTCAATAAATGGGAGACCCATCAACTGCCTCGATCAGTGAGCCCCTCAGGTATATAAACCCCTAAAAGTGCACAATTTGGTTCAGTTGTTTAGTACTTTCCAGGTTCCTTCCTGTTCTCCAATCTCTTATTTAATATGACAGTGTTTTTCCCTAACAACATATTGGTAAAAAAAGGATGTGCTAGCTTTAGTTTAGCTGATGCTATTACATTTTTTTCCTGTTTAGTTGAGCAGGTTTAGTTGAAAGGCATTTCAGTGGCAGTGAGGGATTAGTACATAGAAACTTTAGCATCCACTTAGTTTACATCCCCCCACAGTCAAACACAAGGCAGTTGTGGTTGTGAAATTCCTGGATTGTGTGCCAGGGTTTGTTTTTGCCATCTGCCTGTTTCTACCTTAAGTTACTTAATATGACTAAAATATTAAAATAATCAGTTAATGTGCTTTTAGAATTGAGCATTGAAAATAAGCAGACAAGATATGTCCCAGAATCTTTCTACTGCATTTCTTTGCTGTGTGTTTTGTTTGTTTAAAATGTTTTGGTAAAGGTAAGCTCATATTATTTCATAATGACCTCAGTGGCATTGTTTGTATTATAGAGTGTAATTCCCATGGTTTTCTTATTAACATGCACTGCACACACAAAATTAGATTCGCAGCTAAGATAATTTAGTTATAACCGCCGTACCATGTGCATATAGTTTAACCAAAGTACCCTGTTTGTAATGTATGTGCTGCTGGTGTGGAAATGATCATCTACAAATGTTTGGACTAGTACAGAGCATTCAGAATCTATTAATTATCTTGTGTAATTTAATCTTGTGTTGCTGATTTAATTATAATTGAATTATCTTTCTATGAGAAATTAAATATTCCACACATCCTTTAAACTGAAAAGTGTTAAGTGTACAGAATTGCTCTGTTCTGGTGACCCTTCATTTGTAGATGTGTAGTTTAAGCAAGTGAACAAGAGTAGTAACACCAGTTTTGTCTTGCAGAGTCAGACCTAAAGATTGATGATGGACAGTTTGGATTCCACAGTACGTTGTCCTGTTATTTGTTGTGTCTGTTGTTTTAATAAGAATTGCTAGATTTAGTCTGTATTATTTAAGGTGTAGTGTTTAAATATATCTGTTGCCTTGCAGATGGTATCGAAAGTGTAGACTCTGGCTGGTTGACGTGTCAGACAGAAATTCGCCTCCGGCTCCATTACTCTGTTAAGCCTCCAGTGTCCATTACTAAGATGAAATTCAAAAAATCCCGCTTCAGGTGCTGATGTTTTCCAAAGTAGTGTATTAGATAAGTTTACGTAAAGCAATTATCTGACATTGATCTTAATGCATGCATTTGCATGTATATTATTGGATATTCTAGGCTGAAGTTGACACTGGAGGGTATTGAGGAAGAAGAAGATGAGGAGAGCCCTTCATCCTGGCACAAGATGACAACCACACTCGAGATCAGTATGATCAGTGACAGCGGCTATAAGTCCCGTCATTCCCAGCCAGAGTGTGGCTATGCCCTGGAACCAACACGGTGGACTGAGTATAGCATTCACACCATGGACCCTGACAACCTGGAGCTCATCTTTGAGTTCTTTGAAGTATGTTTCTCTGCCAAACGTCTATCATCCATATCAGAAATCTTGAAGTTGAGATGATTATAACACACAGATGTTTTTGAACTGGAAGTTTAGGATTACCAGAATAAATGCTACTTTTAAAATTTACTGTGTTTACTGTGAGGCATAAAAACACATCCAGGGTTGCTGCAGCTGATGTTCTGTGACTAATGTTTGTCTTGTAGGAGGACCTGAGTGAGAAGGTTGTTCAGGGTGATGTTCACCCAGGCCATGTTGGGACCGCCTGTCTCTTATCTTCCTCCTTTGTGGAGAGTGGCAAGGACAATGGAGTTGTTACCCTCCCCATCATGAGCAGAAATTCCAGGCAGACCATTGGCAAAGTTAGAGGTACTTTCTATACAAAGCAGTCTCTCATAAATCCATTCCATAACGCTGCATAGTGTAACATTTAGTTTATCTTATCTGTTTAGTTTACATGCACAATGCAACACATAAATGTAGCAATTAGCTAATAAATCAGTTGTTGGTAGCACTTTATTTTAAGGCTATATGTTAGTATTTAATGAGTAAATTAATATTTAGAGTCATTTTAAGGTTTTTTTTTTTTATTATTATTTTGCAAGTATGTAGTAACTAATGTTAAAACCACCAGGATCATAATAAAAGTAAAGCGTGTTACAACAGTCGTTTCATGTGATTGCAATGGGAACAAACGTTTAACCTTTAACATGGATAGGGTTGGGCAATATCTACTTTTTTATACCATTATAAAGTATTAGTAAGACAACAACTGCAAACTGCTCTGAATCAGGAGAGACGCTGGTTAACATTAGCTTTGTAGGTAGGATAACAGTCTGCTTACTACAGAAGAAACGAGAATGACTCAGATAAAGCGACTGCTGTTATAAGGACAGATAGCTAAAATTAATGTTGACTAACTACTGAACTCCTGATACACGTGTTGAGAATAAATGGTGTCTGAGAGCAAGCGATTGGTTTTGGGAGTTACAGAAAGGGAAATTGAGGCAGCTAGCACCATCTTACTATATTTAGATAAGTTAGCCAGCACACTAAACACCACAGCACAGTCTGTGTTCCAGCTAATTGAGGCTCAAATCACACACATTTAAAAGATGAAGCAGCGTACGTGAGAGCGCTACAGGTTTGATATCCAGGTTTGCTTGAGCTCCCTTTTCATATAGCCTAGATTGGTTTACCACTGGTTTATGCTATATTCTGTGTTGGGTAGTTGTGGGTAAATTATATTAAACAAACACAAACCCTTAAGAATAACAGATGGATCAGTTGTTAGATTAATCGACTAATCAAGATGTTGGCGTGGGTATATGTTGCATAGAAAGATAAGTACTTTCTATGTAATTACTCTCTATTTTGCTTGCAAAGGATGTTATTTTACTGTTGCATTGTAGGACTGCTGTACACATGTGGTTGTTTGTATGTACTAGAACATTACCTGCAGTAATTACATATTTACCCCAAAAAACATCAAATAACATCAGTGTATTTTATGGGCAACACAAAACTGAGTGGTACTGTGACACTTGGGGAATGATCTTTAAAATGCACTGCCCTATATACTGAGCTCATTTGTTTACACTCTATATTGCTATGTTGACACACTATTTTGACCTTTACTGTGTACTTGTCCTTCGTTCCTTCTTAAGTTGTCAAGGTCTTGTTATGTGAATACAAAGACATCCAGAAAAATACTTCAAGGAGAAAAACAGACCACATACACAAAATCTATGTTTACATATGCAGTCAGGTCCATAAGTATTTGGGCAAGGACACATCTTTGTTTTGTAATTGTGCCTCTATACCAGCTGGTGGGGACCAAACAATATGTAATTAAAGTGTAGACTTTCAGCTTTAAATATTGTGTAACCATTTAGGAATAACATTAGTCTTTTTACATAGTCCCTGCCTTTTCACAGGTTCAAAAAGTAAATGGACAGCTGACTGAGAAAAGAGTTTGGATTTAAGTGGTGTTCATGGGAACTCTTAACTATGTGGTCCAAAGGGGTGTTTGTGCAAGTGAAGAAGACAACAAAAGCAGAATTTTTCCTGGTGAAAAAAAAAAAACCTTCACAACATCTAGTCAAGTCAGGAAGTAGTCACATTATTGCCACTGATGACGCTCAAGAATAGAAAAGTTACACTGAATTTACGCTGGAACAAAATTCTTTGTACAGATGAATCCAAGACTATATTGAATATGAGGAAGGAAAGGACGAGTGATCCAAAATACCACAATAACTGTTAAACATGATGTCAAACAATGTTCTTGCATCAGCATGTGTGGTTGCCAGTAGAACTGGACCACTGGTGTGTATTGGTGATTGCTAATAATATCGGGTTGAAATCTGGAGTGTATCGAGCTAAACTTTCTGCTCCAATTCTGTTAAATGCTGCAACACTGATACAATGGTGCTTCACAGTACAGATGGATAATGACCTAAATACTACTGCGAAAGCAACCAAAAAGCTTCTTAAGGAAAATTAATGTTCTTAAATGGCAGAGTCGGTCACCTGACCTCAACCCAGTTGAATGTGCTGATTGAAGACCTGAATGCAAAAAGACTCATAAACAAGCAGCAACTATAGGTGACTGCAGTAAAAGCCTGCAAAGTTGCTAAGGAAATGTAGCATTTGGTGATGTTAAAGCATAAAGTCTGCACTTGTCACATGTTGACTGCTTCATTTCATATCTATTGAGGTGGTGTACAAAGACAAAAATACACAACAGTGACACTGTCCAAATACCTATAGACCTGCTTGTAATAGTTTAAGTCACTGTTCCTCAGACTCTAATTGACCTGATGTTCTTATTTTCAGTGGACTATCTAGTTATCCGGCCCATTCAGGGCTTCCAGTGTGACATGCAGCAGTCCTTCACCAAGTACTGGCGAAAGAGGAGTGCCCTGGATGTGGGCCACAGAGGAGCAGGGAGCACACATGCTGCCAAGTGAGTCTGAATACGGTTCACTTAGAATGAAACTTTATCTGTTCCATCTTAAAGGAGGCCTAACCTTTAGAGATTGCTTATGTACTTTATTTAGTCCAAGTAATTGCTATGTGTATGCCAAACACTAGTTGGTCAGCAGTACATCTATTTAAACTTGTTTAATGTCAAAGGTTGAGCAACATATTGCCGCTGTCATGCAAAAACCTTGAAAAGGTCCAGAAAGTTAACTTTACAGGAAAAGTAAAAACAAAAATCCTTAAAAGTGAAGGTCGGTGTAAAAATATTTTATTTGGCAAGTCAAATGTCACTGTGAGCTTTCACTTCTTAATGGCAAGTTAAAGGGGAGGTCAAATGTTGGATGATTGCCACTTTGCCGAGAGACTTCCTAACCTTTCTATACGGGAACAATGAACATGTGCTTAGTACTTTTTTTTTTTTTTTATTGTGTTTCAGACATCAAAAAATCAGGGAAAACACAATTGCCTCGTTTCGAAGTGCCGCAAATCACGTAAGAGCAAAAGTCCAAAGTTACTTAACTCATTTCTACAATAATTTAATTGATGTTTATTTCTGTCATCTACAATATAATGCTTGTTTCTGATCACAGGGAGCCGCATATGTGGAGTTTGATGTTCATCTGTCTAAGGACTTTGTTCCAATCGTGTATCATGATCTCACATGTTGTATTTCCACAAAGAAGGTGACTAACTTGGCCTTGTTGTAATCTTTAACATGGCTAATCTAATCACCTTGTTATATTTTCACTAATTGAATGGCTCTTGGCTTGTCTTTAGTTTATCAGTTTGTCATATTTGTTTTGTCCTTTTGACAGACCTCCAGTGCCGAGAGCCAGTATTTGTATCATTTTAGGTCTATGTGGTAAACAGTGATGAAATGATTGACTGTGCCCCCAGCACCTGTTGATTCATGGTACTTGTCTTCCACAGAAAAATGACAAACATTCCATGGTTTTATTTGAAGTTCCTGTAAAAGATCTGACCTTTGACCAGCTTCAGCTTCTTAAGGTAAGTTTCCCATTATAGCTTATGGATTTCCTCTTTCATTAGGCTATTATGCTAATTAATACATGTTACATTAGCCAAAAGCCAGTCTTTACAATTCTTTCTGAAAGCTCATTTTGTCTCCATCACAGTTAGCCCATGCTACAGCTATGAAAGTGCATGATCACAAAGGTATGTTTCAGAACTATAGAAGTGCATATGACTCTGTGCGTTCTTGTTCTTGCCTGTTGCATGAAACCTCTTCAATTGTAATCACTTGTGTGTTCTTTCCATAGACTTAGTAGATGAGGAGGAGTGCATAGATGAACATCAGCCCTTTCCGTCACTATTTCAGGTATTCACCAAAAGACATAATTCCTAAATCCTGCCTGCATCTCCCACCAACCCTCTGATTGAGATCATGTTGGACTGTGACCTTTAAAGCATATTTGAACATTTGTATGCAATGTTTTACCACAGATCTTTCAGGCTGTTCCAGAGTATGTAGGTTTCAACATAGAGCTGAAGTGGATATCTCAGATGAAGGTTGGCACTGGCTTATTTGCACTCTGCATAAGGATTTTAAGAGTGAACCAACTTCTTTAACATTTGATTTCCCTGGTACTAGGATGGCTCGTGGGATGCAAACTTATCCACTTACTTCAACATGAACCAGTTCCTTGATATAATTCTTACCTGCGTGCTCCAGAATGCTGGAAAGAGAAGGATCGTCTTCTCTTGTTTTGACCCCGATGTGTGTGCAATGTAAGAACACCATTACAGTTAACAAAGAACACATTGTTAGGTTCTACTAGATTTTGTTTTGCAGAGTGCACAAGATAAAATCAAATAAAATTGCAATAGTAATACAGACATTTCAGTCAACAATCTTAAATCAGTATTGCACAAAGACACAATAATATTTCCATTTTATGATAATAGTTTGAATAATGTTTTTGGTTTTTTTTTCCAAATGCGTAAACAACATCTTTGTTATTCTGCTTCAGGGTGCGACGGAAACAGAATAAGTATCCCATCTTGTTCCTGACTCAGGGCGTATCGGACATCTACCCTGAGTTGATGGACATCCGCTGTCAGACCACCCAGATCGCCATGAGCTTTGCTCAAAGCGAGGACATTCTGGTGAGTGGGAGTTGAATACGGTCCTCAGCACATGGCCTTTTCATTCACGTGAAGCCCGGTCATCCAGGGTAACAGTTAATGTTGTCAATACTGCTCTTAATGACATGCTGTGTGTATTTTCTGCTCTGGATTTTACAACACTAATAATGCATTTAGTGAATAATCCTTCTCTGACTTTATACATATAAGTTGTTTTTATATCCTGTACTAAAATTTAAGGTTGCTATTAATATCTGTACACATACAAATGCAGATGGCAATTGAGACTTAAACTATATTGCAGTATGTTCTTTCATGTATGAAAGGAACTTGGCCTTGTTCTTGTTTACAGGGTATCAGTGCTCACACTGAGGACCTGCTACGCAATATGGACTGCATTAATGACGCCCAGTCCAAAGGCCTGGTAGTCTTCTGCTGGGGAGATGATAACAATGACCATGAGAACAGGAAGAAGCTCAGGGAACATGGCATCGATGGCCTCATTTATGACAGGTGATCTTGAATAACCTTTTAAATTGTGATTTATTTTATGAATAATTCCTTGATGTCATTCTCACCTGCATGCTCCACAATGCTGGAAATGGGATGGATCGTCTTCTCTTGTTTTTACCCAGATTTGTGTGCAGTGTAAGAACACTGTTTCAGTAAACAAGCACATTTCTGGTTTGTTTTGTAATCTTATTTCCTTGTACTTTACATTCCTATGAACAGTTGCTCAGCCAGTTCATCAGTCTACGGAGCAAACAAAAGCAAAGTAACAAAGGGCAAAACAACAAAAAATACCTGAACTGATTTATGTATTAGATATACACACTGCTCAAGTGCAGAACGCACAAGGTAATAAACAAAACCAATGTGCAGATTTCAGCCTACACACTACAATCAATATTACACAAAACCAAAATAATAATTTGTTTAAATATTAGATCAATAATATTATGTCAAAATTAATGTATTATTTTTAGATTAAATGTTTTCTGGCAGCCAATAATTGTTTATTAACTGCAGCGTGCTGCAGTAACTGAGTGTGCCCCCATGCCGTTAGACAGCAGCTGTCGTCCAGGGTAAAGGTTAATGCAGTCAATGCTCTTCTGCACTTGCGCAATTCAGAAGATTGCATTGTTTGCATTTTCTGCTCTCTCCATTTCCCTTATTCCACCTTACATACCATTTTATAACCTTCATGCAAAAAATTACTGCATTACATAAAGTTCTGTGGAGATGATATGATGTCCTATTAGTTCATTTGTGGCTATTAGGAGGAAGCCATAGTAATTCAGTTTGCAGTAGTAAAATCAGACTAGTTTGCTCACTAGGGCTTGTTGTAATTTCAGTGGCTATATGATTAAAGTGACAAATGTGTATAGATAAAATTGTTAACTATAAATCAATAAGGTTACACCAAAATGTTCAGTTGACGTATGTATTTATTATGGCCACATATCGAGTTCTTCTCCCTGAAATTTAAAACCAGTGTTTTAAGAAATACAATAACTTATGTACTTTCCTGTTTTGCATGCTCTCCTTTCACCATCTTTCTCTCTAAAACTCCTTTAGCTACTATGGTCATAACTCTGCCTTTTTGTTTCAGAATTTGTGATGGCTTGGTGCCAAATATCAATGCTTCAACTACCTACAGTACCAGTAACGTCTGCAGAGTTTCTGGTTGTGTTTGGTTTCATTTCTGGCCTTTGTGGTTGCTGCCTGAAAGTATCTGCTCACTGACTAGCACTGTTACAGCATTGTAGCATTGCATGGCAATGATGTTGAAGGCAGTGATCATGTTATTAATGATCAGGGGCTGTTGTCTAGAATTGCATTTAACTAATTTGTTACAGATACAGTCAGATTTTCACTGCCTGTTTCATCATTCTGAGAACTACCCCAGCCTGTGTGATTTTTATTACCTCATGCTTGTTTCCTTTGCTCCAGCACTGCCAAGCTTTCAGCACAAAATCATCAGTTACTTTTTTTTTTCTTTTTTTAACAGTCTCAAAGCTCTCTTTGACCAGTGACAGGTGCATGTTTTAATTCATCATTTAATTATCCCCATTTTTTTATCCTCACTGTTTAATCATTTTGAGGATAAATGCCTCCTTTGTCTTATAACCCAGCGTGGTGTAGAAATGTGTTTCATACAGCTGATTCTCTGCTGAAATATATCTTTTTCTGTCGTTAAACGTATTTAATATCTATGCAAAGTTCACACTCTGTAATGCTTTGTTTCCTAACTCTAAACTCCTAAATATCTGCTACAACAGACTGTCTATATGCATCACATTTATACACCTTTATTCACAGTTTATGTGACTGGGAATCCATATTGCTATGGATTAAGCCATACAAGAAGACTTTGGTCTTGTTATGGATAGTGCTGTCATGGTTACAACAGAAAATGCATGAACATTTTAGCAGCTCATGGAGCACTCGTGAATGTGTGCAGTGTGGATGATGTTGATGTTGATTGTCACTGTCCTGTAGTACAGGGTTTTCAGTCTTTTACAGTATATATTTTTACTGCTTCTACAGTATTCATTTTGCTATGGTATAAAAATGAACAGAAAAGAGAAGGAAAACAGCACAAGACGTGTAAGGCTACATTGCAACACATGCAGACACCTTAATTATTTGGTTCTCAGCTGAATATTGTGTGTGTGATCCTTTTTAAAGGAGCTTGACTGTAAACCAGTACCACCTCCTATTAGCTAATTTCTCAGTAAATGAAGGCCATCTTTGTTTTGCTTTCATTTCTCTGACCAGCTGGTTGCCTAACTCTTATTTCATGTTATTTTCTTGCTTAGAATCTGTGATGACCAGATTGAGCAGTCCAACATCTTCAAAGTAGAGGAGAAAGTGTCTCTGAAGGAGGTGATTCCTGAGGAGACGTTGAAGAGCTGTGCCTGCTCCACCTACAGTATCCCCTGCTCCTCAGTGCCCTGCTCGAGTAAGGCTCTGGGAGGCAGCGGCGAGTCGGACTCTGGTCTCAGTTCATCCTGAGCTTGCAGCCTTTAGGCAACCTTTCACACAACATCAAGTTATTATTATTATTTTTATATAAAGCAGTACAAATCACACACACACACACTCCTCAGCTCTGGGTGGTTTTGATGTAAGCAGTGTTTTTGCCAAAACAAGCATGATTTAATAGGCGTTACTTTATAGTATGATTAGGTGATTTAAAAGATGGCAAATATATTTGAGACTAAATATACATAAGCTTTCATGTGAACATTTGATTGCTGTATTTAGCCAATATGCTGTACACTGAAGTGCTTAAAATTAATTGTATACAGTAACATCTTGTGATATCATTCCAGCTTCACCATTATGGCTGCCATCACTACACATTTTTTTGTCCAACTTTTTTCTTTTTCAAATTCCTTGCCTTTGTAAGTATGTAACATTCATGAAGTATGTCATGCATAATGCACAAATCTGTAGTACTCATGCCGATGACCACATTATTTAACGCACGTCACAATGATTCAGTATCACTCAGCTTCCTTTTTTAAATCTCAGTTATGTGCAGCACAGGACAATGTACATGGTATAATGCGTATAATACAGACATCTGTTCGCTGTTTCAGGTAGACTTTGTTCCCCACCCTGCTCTGTACCAAACTTATCTATGACTACACAGGGTAAGAAAATGTAGCGGGGAAGGGAGCAGAATATGAGAATATGAAAGAGTCATGAAATGAAAAGCTGGGCAAACTGCAATGCTTTTTGATTTATTATGGTAACGTACTGTAGCCTCTGAACACTGTCCCAATAGACCTCTGTATGTACTCCGGGTGTAAGCATGGCTGTGTCTGTGTTGAAGTGCTCTGATTAAGAGGAGGGTGCTTCATTTTTTGGGCCCACTGCAGAGCAAAGGGGCCATGCATGCATGTGTGTTACATATGCTGCGTAGAGCTTAGTGACTTCAAGTGATGTAC
The DNA here is from genome assembly GCF_030463535.1 of Salminus brasiliensis. Lineage (NCBI taxonomy): Eukaryota > Metazoa > Chordata > Actinopteri > Characiformes > Bryconidae > Salminus > Salminus brasiliensis. Next base: position 58,082,920 of record NC_132878.1, on the reverse strand, counting down.
CTCTGAAAACACAAGAATACTTAAAGCTGAAATAAAAAAAATGTTATTTAAGGAAACTGGCTGTTTCCTTCTACACAGGTTTCGACGTGTCTGTGATGAAAGGCTGGATTTTGTGTTTGTGTGTGCTTGTTTCAGACAGATTTGAATGCCTCCTGCCTGCTCACGTTCCTGCACATGTGGGTGTTTTGTAAGACCTGCTGATGTTCAGCTCGGTCTGGTGCCAATGTTCACAAATAATGTTCAATCAGCACTCTCCCTCAGCTTATCCAGCGGCCATTTAAACCGTGCTGTGGGTGTCCGCCCTGCTACTGTTGATATGCACTCATGCACGTACTTGATACAGCCGTGATTGTGTTGCTGGGTTTTCTAGGTGCAAGTCCACATCCCTGCAACAAAACGGCTTCTCCCTTCCGCTTACATTAGTATTGTGTCAGCAGGACTTTGAGGAACCGCTCACATGGCAGACTTCAATGAGTGTTTGATCTACAGAAGCTGCTCTATTGTTCCCTCTTAGCCCGTCTGTCCCTCCAGCCTCCATGTCTGGAAACTGTAATGTTCAACTGTACGGTTTTACGTGTAATTGTTATTTTAAGAAGGCTAGTGCACTTTTTATTCTACATATTAACAATGTCATATACTGACTACCAGTGGTTCAAATTAAGACAGGCACACTTCACATTACAGAAAAAGTGTTAGCTACCTAGACGCACAGATCTGACAGCTTTCTCATTCTCCGGATACAAATCATTGTCCAAAAGATTGTCAAATATAAATAAATATATATATATAACTTTGAGTGTAATGGCTTGTGCACTGTAGTAACGCTTGGAGACTCATACTTACTAACCGGCACCCGGCTGAGATAAGGCATATATTGCCATCTGCTGTGCAATGGTGCAAGTGCACTGTATGTGTATATATATATCCATTATGGTCTTGCTGCAATGCTGTATGTTGCAGTCAGCTGTAGTTAACAATTCGCAGGGGAAAAAATCAGGGAACTTTTTTTAAAGTATTCGTTCCAAAAGCAAAACAAATGCATATGAAATTGCACGTGGAATTGAAAGGTCACACTCAAATCCAGCCATTTAGGCTAAAAGACACATCCTTTTAGTTCGTCGTCTATCTTTTTCCTGTACGGGATTCGTATGATGACATTATCTAGCTACACGATCTACCATATCTGCTATCCTTTAGTATGCTGCATAAAACTAACACCGAGGTTAAAACATCCGTAATCTCTTAAATACAGCATACGAGCTCCTCGTACACTACAACTGTAATATTACGTAATGTGGTTTTGGCTCTGTGTGGGACTTGTAGTGCGCTTGGTCTCGTGGAACACCGGCAGGTGGACGGAGTGAGACGTTGCAGAGAACTGCAACTCCCATGATGACTTTCGTCTCGGGTTCTACGCCCACGTCAAGTAAAACCGTCGCCAGTAATCCCCAGCTACTGTAGCGCTACATAGCGGGTTCAGGAGCGCTGCAGAACATTTAAGTTTATCAGCTTGCGCTTCTGCTCGACTACTGGCACAAAATGGACAATTCCAGCAAGGAGAAAGAGGCCATTCAGCTCATGGCTGATGCTGACAAGAAAGTGAAGTCCTCCGGGTCGTTCTTAGGAGGAATGTTTGGGTAAGATTAGCCTGAAGTGGAGAACGGTATTTCTGGAGCAGGACGCGCGGGGCAACGTTAGCTAGCTACGTTAGTTCCGTCTTTTGCGTTTTGTAAGCCGGGTCTACGTGCAAATAGCCGTTGTTTTCCGTTTTCCGGCGATCTGGTGGTTTTGCTAGCTTGCTAGTTGGTCAGTCGGTGAACGCAGCTGATGTCGACGGTGATGGCTGTGTTTACAGTGCTTTGGTGACAGCTGAAAGTGCTGCAGGCTAATGAGGCTCTAGCCAGCTGGAGGAGTCGTGAGCAGACCGCTAAGGCTGTGTTGTGTGGGAGGAATTAGCAGACAGGCACCTCATACAAACGACATGTGAAGTTAACAGCCCATGTGAAGTAGCTAGATAGCTAGCTACCTTCACTAACTGTGCTCATGAGAATAAGCGCCGGCGTCTTGTGCGAGTTGTCCGTTCCGCCTTAAATGGTGCAGTAGACTGGAGCCGCTGCACTGTTTAAGGTGGAACCCATTACTGGAATTAACGCCAGTAAATTGCTGTTTAACCGCGGTGGCAGTATGTAGCTAGCTAACGTTACATTAACACGAAGTGAAGAACACGTAGCTACCTGCAGTGATCTGTGCGGATGGCGGATTGGTTAGCTAGCTAGCTGTGGCGCTCCCCCTGTATGTCTTTTTACGCAGTACTGGCGCAGTTTCACTGCGAGACACCGTTAGTAGCGTTGTCTTTCAGAAATGGCCTGCCTGCTTCAGCATATAGGCAACAACTATAGGAGCACCCCGTCCCAAAACCACAGCCAACCCAAGATTGACTAGGATAAATTGTGTTAGCACTGTTGTTTTTACTGAATGTGCAGTATTGGGTCTTTAACTGGGGGGACTTAACTGTAGGTATAGATGATCACTTCATGGCAAACGTCCAACCCTCAAGTAAGCTGACTCAAGAATTTAGGTGTGTGTTGGGTTCGTGCTGTGCAAGGCTTAAATCCACTATATGATAATTCAGGCTTCAGGCCCAGCACTCTCCATGTTATGTGAAGTTCGGTTAACATGTCTTACTGACCTGCAATATGAGGAAAACCTTTGGTTTGATTGGTGAAGCTTATGATGGCCTACTTGTGTCTTCCCAGGAGTTTGCCAGCCTCAATCTGGGACTCACATCAGTCACCAACAAGCAAAGATTCTCAAAATGTTCAAGACATTTAGATCACGACACCGTTCTTAAAGTTCTGAACTGGCCTATTTCAAAATGCCACCAAGTCAGAGCAGATGCACATATTCAGTTTAAGAACTGAGATAATAATGATATTAATAGTAATGCAATTGTTTTCCAACTGTATGTTGTCTGTTGCACATTTCAGTGGGAATCACAAAGTTGAGGAGGCCTGTGAAATGTATGCCAGAGCAGCCAACATGTTCAAGATGGCCAAGAACTGGAGTGGTATGTGCTGCTGACTTCCTTAAAACCCTTTTTTCTATATGCCACTCTTATGTAACCGGTAAAGAGGGTAACTTGAGCCAGTGTTGGCAGTTGCACATATTAAGTTAAATGATTCATCATAAGATTTATCTTCTTTTTTTAATTAAAGAATTGTAATTACAGCTTGGTGCACCCTGTTGTCTTTATTCATCTCCAGCTGCAGGAAATGCATTCTGCCAGGCAGGCAGACTTCACATGCAGCTCCAGAACAAACACGATGCCGCTACCAGTTTTGTTGATGCCGGAAATGCCTTCAAGAAGGCTGATCCACAGGGTGAGGCCAAATGAGGAGTCTTCCATTTGAATTGTATTTCACTTTTCTTGACTGAATTAACATGTGGCCGTGTTTTGTTGAGGTCCTATATGTGTTGCATTTGGTTTCCTTCTGTGAGCTTTCAAAGTCGCTGCATCTGACTAACTTTCCCTTCCCTGTTTTCTTTAATGCCTACCATAGAGGCTATCAACTGCTTAAATGCAGCCATCGATATTTACACAGACATGGTAAGATGAAGGTAGTCTCTGCTTTTCTCTAAAATAGCCATGTATGTGAGAAGAGATCTTTCAAATGCAGCCTTTCTACAGTCATGAGCTGTGTAAAGGTGGTGCCTGAGGTGGTTCTTGAAGCCATGTAGTATGGACCATTGATCCGAACCAGTGATCTTGAGTACATGTGCACCTTCTGTTCTTCCCTCAGGGACGATTTACCATTGCAGCCAAACACCACATTACGATTGCCGAGGTATACGAGTCAGAGCTTGTTGATATTGAGAAGGTATGTCGTTTTGCATATTGAGAACATGCAAAGCAGGTTATGGATTTTTTGTTTAGTTCTTCATTCACATTCAATTTACACATAACCATAACAAACAGCTGCAGTATTTGGTGAATTGTAAAGCCTATATGACTATAACAGCACAAAATTAATGTATTCCTTTTTATTTTAGGCAATTGCACATTTTGAACAGGCTGCAGACTATTACAAAGGGGAGGAGTCTAACAGGTTAGTCATTGCAGCAATGTCCTATTGCTCTTTGACATAATTAGCATTTTTAAAGAAAATACAAACTAGGAAATATCAAGATTTTTTTTTTTATTATTTAATGTTTTTACATTTACTTATTGTATATTTTATTTGGTAGCTCTGCAAACAAGTGTCTCCTGAAGGTGGCTTCATACAGTGCCCAGCTGGAACAGTATCCGAAGGCAATTGAGATCTATGAACAGGTAGCAAGCCTTATAAAGATTTAAACATCTAAAGATATAAAGATTGGACCACACTCACTGCAGTCTTTTACATGGTGGTATCTCAATGATTTTAGGTTGGAACAAACACCATGGACAATCCCTTGCTGAAATACAGCGCCAAAGAATACTTCTTCAAAGCCTCCTTATGTCACTTCATTGTAGATGAGCTGAATGCAAAGGTTGGTGTTTCTACCAAAGAGCCAAACGCCTCAGGAAAATGAGTTATTTTGTGGGATTAACTTGTGTTTGTTGTTTTATTTAATCCTACAGCTTGCCGTGGAGAAGTATGAGGAAATGTTCCCAGCCTTCTCTGACTCAAGAGAGTGCAAACTTCTGAAGGTGTGTAACATCAGTGTCCAAGAGGAGTTTTATTGTTTTTAACAAGAAGATAATGAATGAACATGAATGTTTCTCCTTCCAGAAACTTTTGGAAGCCCACGAAGAACAGAATGCAGAGGCTTTCACAGACGCAGTAAGGGCTATATTTTATCTCATGCATATAAATTGGTCTTTTTTAATCAAAGATTGCATAGTACAAAAGGATTCACAATCATATTCATTAGGCATGACAATGAGGATGACTAATAGAGCTGGATTCTGTGTTCTTCACTTTTTTCTCCTCACTAGGTGAAGGAGTTTGATTCTGTCTCACGCCTGGACCAGTGGCTCACCACTATGCTCTTGCGCATCAAGAAAACCATCCAGGGAGACGAGGGGGACCTGAAGTGAAATGTAGAGTTGGGGGAAACCATCCAAGGCATGCCACCCCCTCCCCGAAACATTTCATACCATTTTTGTGCAACGGCCAAGTCCAGGTTTCCCAGTACGATACGTCAGATTTATTGCTGCAGCGTTTATAGCGCACATATATAAATACATATTACATTGATTTTCAGATATTATTTTTAAACATGTAATATTAGGCTTTCGACACATTAGACCTGGTCTGGGCTGCTAAATCTCAGGCTCCCTGTTTTATATAATGAATGTTCTTCTGGATACACAAAGTGGTGTAGTTCAGTTTTGGGATAAGCCAAGGATAGACTAGGGACCTGAGAACTTGGCGTGGCCCTGCTGTTTAAGTAATCACTGGATTGTGGATTGCTAGTGCTGCATGACATGTACAAATGTAATTATGGAGTCAGAAGACCAGAAATATTTTAATGTAGGTCAAAGTTGTCATTTTCTTATTTATTTGTTTTGTGCAATTTGTACTCATCCCATTCCCGTCGGTACTTCCACAAGTGTGTGGGCCACATGTGTCCCTTCAACCATATTATGTGCACGCCGAGCCAGAACACTGTACAGTCTCATTGTTCATGTGGAAAGAGTGAATGGTCAGCCGTAGGTGTGCTGTAGAAGTCCAGAGATATGGCAGACTTGAATTAATTTATTTTAATGGTCTACACAAATGTTACACATGTCAGCGTAATGGAGCTGTAATTTCCATAGCAGTCTTTATTTTTTGAGTTCTTCATGATGTTCATGTTTGTAGTTTTATTTCTTTACTTTCTGAGGTTATTTTCTTCTTATTTATTTTTTACTTTTGTTCAAATATCTCTGACTGCAGTAGGTGGTTTGCAGATTGCGCTCTATGTACGCATACAGCTGAAAGACAACACTTGTTTCTCCTTGTTTGTCAGCAAATTCAAACTATGAACAGTTTGTGAAATCCCTGTATAACCTGTGTCTGTGTGCTATGTGTCGTGTTGTGAATTCGTCTTTCGTGCAGCACTTATGCTAGTGCACTCCATATTGGTGGTCCTTAGTAGCGCATGTCACTGTGTGTGTGTGTGTGTATTAGTGATATTTACTATCTCACTGTCTATAGTTTTTAAAAGGCCATCAAAATGGGCAACCTACATACATATCTAGGTTCTTTCTGACTGAGTAATTGAGCTCTTGCTGAATGTCTGTATGACAGCACAGAAATAAAGGTCTGATATTAAAATGTACATTTTGCTAAGGATTTAAATCTATTTAAATGTAATTCAGTGAGTGGAGACTTTTCAAATGGATGCAGATCTGTCAAAAGCTATACTCACCAAGCACTTTATTAAGACCTGTACACCTACTTATTTATTCAATCATGTGGCAGCAGTGCAGTGTTTAAAAATATGTAGCTATGGGTCAGTAACATTTGGTAATGTTCACATAAACCATCAGAATAGGGGGAAATTTTCTGATTTCTGTGATTTTGAGTGTGACATGATTGTTTTTAGAACTGCTGATCTCCTGGGATTTTCAGCACTCTAGAGATTTACTTAGAATGATGCATTACAAAAAAAGCCTCCAGTTAGTGGCAGTTCTGCATACGCCTTGTTGCTGAGAGAAATCAACACAGAAGGACAAGACTCTGCAGAAAAGCAGCATACATTACACATCGAACCTAAAGGCGGACGGGCTACATCAGCAGAAGGTCATGTCAGGTTCCACTTCTGTCCGTCAATAACAGAAAGCTGAGGCTGCAGTGAGCACAGGCTCATCCTCACTGGACAGTTGAAGATTCAAAAAAGTCTAGTCTGATGAATCTCAAAGGCACACTTTGGATCTGCTAATACCAATCAGTGATCATTTGAATGCCACACAACCTTTTTATATATTGCTGTTGACCATGTGCATTCCCTCATAAACACAATGTACACATTTTACATACATTACATTTACATGACAGTAAGTTCAGTGTTTTTCAGTGGTCTTTTCAGTCAACAGATCTGAATCCTATAGTACACCAATGGAATGTGGTAGAACAAGAGACTTGCAGGATGAAAGTGCTCCTGATAAATCTACAGGAATTACATGGCGAAATTATGTCAACATTGAGCAGAATCTTAAAGAAATATTTCCAATAATGTGTGGAAAGATTTGAGTATCTTTTAAGAGTAAAAGAGGTTCTAGCCTGTATTAGCGCAGAGTTCCCAATAAAGTGCTTGATGAGTGCATATATCTATGTGTGTAATACATACACAAAACATGTAGGTGTGAATATTGTTGCTGTCCTATTAGAACTTATTTTTTTTTATTTCTCTACATAATTTGAGTACAGCATCAGCCTTATGTTGTGTGAATACTGAATGAATAACCCAATAGAAACTGTTCATTTTTTTTTTACCTAAAGAAAAAGAATCTTGTGAAACTTTTGTAGATTTTCGTAGTGCATGTTATTATTGCAGTGTAGGGAAAAAAAATGTTTGACTAAAGTAGCTTAAAATTAGTCTCCTGTAGAGATATCCATGGCCTCTACTGTTTCAGTAGGCTGCACATGCTCAGAGGTTTCCTCATGTGCATCTGAATTTTGTCCCTGTTCAACCTGCTCCACTACTGACTGTGTCATTATGCATTCAGTAGACAAACTGACTTCAGCTGGAGTCAGAAGGGCTTCTGTGGCTGCGTCTCCTGACGATGATACAGCTGTGACTGCTGGAGTCAACATGGCTTCAGAAACTGTGGCTTGGTCAGAGTGTGGGACTGAGCCAGAAAGTGCTGTTGACTCAGAGATGGAATGTGCAACAGAGATAGGAATGGAAAAGGGAACGGTAACAGGAATGCCAACAGTAGAGCTGTCCAGAGAAATGACACTGGCTCCATCAGCGGTGACAATGGGCTGCAGTTGTGTACCAGCGGGCACTTCAGTCTGGATAACTGTTAGGCTGCCCAGTGCTCCATGGCTAACCAACGCAATGGTGCCAGGGCCAGCCCAGTCACCAGAGATGGTCACTGGCTCTTCTGACACAGTCACTATCTCCTGGGTCTTAGCTTCACTCTGCTTCTCCTCTGACTGGTGTTCTTCTACATTCCCTGCTGCCTTGTCCTTCTTCCCAGAGGAATCTTTTGGCATCTTGACACGATCTTCTACATTACCCTCCAGAACCACTAGATAATTCTTCCAAGGAGTGTCCTTGTCATGAGTCTGTGAATGACAGAACAGCATGTCTTGACTTTTTAATGTTCTGGGATTAAATTCTGGCAGACAAAAATATGAAACACTATATAAATATTTGTTATCACCGTCTAATCACGTGTAATGACAAATAGACCAAAGAGACATCAGGAAGTGGATCAAAACTACTTTGGATTAAGATTTTAATTGTATTAATTTACACAAATTTAAACTATAATATGTTTTTGTTACTATTTTGACTACTTACCAATTTTGAAAATGCAAGGTTCTGTAACAACATCAACCATGTGTTTAACAAGCAAATTTAAACACTATTGAGCACTGCTATGTCTGCTGACTGCTTACCATGGTGTGTCTGCGGACAGTAGACTTGTCTGTAAAGGTCCGGCGACACATGCTGCACATGTATGGCTTCTCTCCTGTGTGTATTCTTTGATGCCTCTGAAGAGCGTTCAGCTGGGTGAACTGCTTGTCACAGTCCTTACAGTGGTATGGCCTTTCACCTAAAGACAGCACAGTAGGCCAGCAATATTGTCTATTGTCAGTGTACAAGTACAGTGCGATATTGTCTGGAGCAAGCCTACATATAGATGTCTTTTAGCAAGAACAATCTTAAAGTAACAATATCAGGATTCTTTTTAAAAATAGGGCCAGACAGTATATAATATTAATAGTGTATATTCTATTCAGACTTAAGTTCTATTAGACTTAACCACTAATAGAAATATTTCAGTGAACATGAACTGCACCTGATGTATTACGCATGCATGTGTGTAATAAACAAGTACCTGTGTGTATTTTCATATGCTGATGAAGTGAGTTCCGTTGAGCAAATGCTCTTCCACAGTTGTCACACTTGTAAGGCTTGAAGCCAGAGTGGATTCTGGCATGGTGCTTTAGGTATTCTTTAGATGCAAAGCTTTTCCCGCAGTTTTCACACATGAAGGGCTTTTCTCCTTTAAAGAGAAACAACGTAAACGAAGAGTGCTCTGTGTAACGTACTATGTAACACTCAGATACAGACCATTACTACACTTACCTGTGTGGCATCTCTTATGGTAAGCCAGCATGTGGTTCTGGGTGAACCTGGCATCACACATATCACAAGCAAATGGCTTCTCACCGGTGTGGATCCTGTGAACCAGGAAGTGAATGGTCGACAAAAATGATGAGAGTACTTCTGGTTTGACACTCCTAGCCATGCTAGTGTTGCTAATTAGTTAAGGCGTACTATATATATGTGCACACATATATCCACAGTAACCAAATAATTACTGGATAACTTGTCAGCCCTGTCAGTCAATGCAAAGGGACAATAATACGATCACAGCTAATGACAAATTATTTAGGTGGTGGATGATTGTGTGCATAACAAGCAATGGGTTTAATATCATGGTAATTACCTAACCTTTAATTATATTGAATATGGAAGAAACTGCATGCTTAGCAGTGCAGTAGCGTAGTGTTTTGCATCTTTCTAGACCCTTCATACACTTGATTAGTGGTCCCTAATGCTGGTCTTTGAGGCCCTGCTTTGACACACCCACTTTAACTTAGTAAATGTTTATTATTGAGTTGATTCGTTGTGTCAGCACTTAAAAACACTACAATATGCTGGTTAGAGGGGCTCCAGGACCTGGGTTGAAAACCACTAGATAACACTAAGTATGAACGAATAGCATATTAACTTTTGCTGTGAGCTGTAAAGGTGCAGAGACCAATAACACACCAAAATAACCATACAAACATCAAATAATGTGTAGTTGCTTATGTTCTGAATACTGCAGTATGCCCTATTATTGAATCCACCCTGTCTATTAATGCAAAAGGACAATCATATGTTATTGGGTGATATTTGCACAGCAGTAACACTCACATGGTAGTGACATGTCAACATATGGTGCTGACTTGTGTATCTGAGCTGCAGTCACTATACACTATATTAGGTGTACCCTATAGTACCTAATATAAATGGGCAAACATTAGATGCTATTGTTACCTCTGATGTGTCTTGAGTGCAGAGCTTTGGGAGAACCTGGCTCCACATTCGTCGCAGTTGTAGGGCTTGTCACCGGTGTGGGTTCTCTCATGCAGAGTGAGGGCTGTTTTGGAGCTTAGAGATTTACCACAGATGGGGCAGTAGTGGCGCTCAGTTCCACCCTCATGGACCTGCCGCCTGTGTCGCGTCACATCCTTCTTGCGTTTGAAGGCCTTGCCACACACATCACATGGAAAGAGCCTTTCGTCATTGTGCACGTGCCGTTCATGGATTTTTAGGTTGCAGCGGTTGGCGAAAGTCTGCTGGCAGATGTCACAGCGGTAGGTAGTGTCAGTCTGGATGCCATGACTAACCCTGACATGCTTCAGGTAGCTCTTCTCATAGCGGAATGAACGACAGCACTTCTGACAGTTATACTTGGCACTGCCCGTCTTGCCTTCCTTTTCAGCCTCATCGGTTTCTTCTGTGGCTTCAGCTGACAGGACCTCAGGGTTCTGAATATCTTCAGCTGCTACATCAATGTTGTATGGGCAAGGTGATTCGGACCCGCTGTCTGTAAGGGCCTCGTGCTCAGGGAAAATCTGACCACTATCATCCTTGGACTCAGTTTCACCAATCTTCAACGGCTCTTCTTGTGTCATCTCTGATTCTTCTGGACTTACCGGGGTGTCCGATGCCTCAGACTGGGCTCTTGCTTTGCGGGCAGTCTTTTTCTTTTTGAAGTTCACAGAGACTCTGCGGCCTGCTAACCTGCTGCTGCTCCTCCTGCCCTGTGCCTCTAAGTGTTCAGCCTTTTCGGAGAGGGTGGCTTTCAGCTTTTTTCTCAAACCTACTAATTTTGTTGTGTGCTTTTCTGACCTCCCTAAGTTTTTCTCTTCAATTTTCCTCTGATGTGTGTTTTCCGAATTATAATTCAAAAGCTTCGAATCACAAGCCTCCACTAAGCTTTGGCAGTCCAGCTGCTTCGCCATCTGCAATATGTTGCTCAGATAGCTCTCTTCCACTTCCATTTTTCCAGAATAGACATATTCTAGAAATTTTTTAAAGGCTCTGGGTGAAATTTCACTTAAGAATACTTTTTTCACTTGTTCATCCACTAAAAGGCAGGTCTTGAAATAGCCACTGGATGCAGCAAGCAGCACTTGGTGGGCCCCAAATTCTTCCAGCTGCCCTTGGAAATCTACCTGCACTGCAATATCACACAGATCACCAGTGGTCCTCAAGTTCCACATTGCCTCAAGCAAATTCTCCAGATAACAGCTGGATTTGATCTGAACTACTGGGTCTCTCATTGTCATTCCCTTTCTGAAAACTGCACAAAGAGAACAGAAGAAAGACAGAAAACCCATTTTATTCACTTGTCTGGGATAATGACATTGTATATTTTACAGCAGCGCCCATATTCAACTGAAAATTACAGCAACAGTAGTTACTTACAACATGCAACTGTTTCTCCATAGGGAGTATCTGTATGGTACAGCCTTACAGAACTGAGCCCAGTTTACCAAAAGCATCTAATAGAGTAATCTGAGCTGGTAGTGTGTTTAGTGTGATGCTCGCTTGAGCAGCATCTTTGTGCTCAGAAGCTTTTGGGGAAACCAAGCCGACTGGTTAGTAGTAACAGTAATAACAGCAGCAGCAGCAGCAGCATTAGTAGTAGCATTAATAGTAGCAACAATAGGGAATCTCCAACTTAGCAGATGCCCAGGTGTTCCTATTACAGCAGCTAACAGCAACATGCTGTCCGATTAGCCTAGCAGTGTCATGCAATTTGCCAGGAAATCAATTTTACCACATTTATTTGAACAATAACCCTCCTATATAATGTGTTGCATCGACAGCATCGCTTGTAAATGGTGGTTTCTGAATTTACCAGCTCATCAAAGCTGGCTAGGTTAGCTAGCGCTAGCTAGGTGGCTACCTACCTAGCTAGCTAGCTTGCTAAAGGCCACAGTAACGCAGCGACTCAGTGAACACACTTTTGCAGGTTTCTGAAAGCATTTTATTCATTTTTAATCTGAAGAGTTTGGTGGCAGTGTAAGCAACGAATAAAGCTGCAAGAAAAGCGTGCGTTTCTGCGCGGTCTTGTAGCTCCTTAGCTAGGGTTAAGCCGCAGAGCAACCTCTACACTCCAGACCTACCACGAACTAGCTAGCCAAACAGATAGCGTTAGCTAGCAGCACTAACAGCTTGGCTTCGGCGAGCGAGGAGTTTGAAAAGAGACCGAGAATGAAAGCCTTGAGACGGCGTAAACACAGAAAAGCATCGGGAAAAGTTTGCACGTCTTGTTTGCAGGCAGTGTAGTAACGCACCGCATGGTCGGTTTACATAGTTGTTAGAAATGTCTTACCGTAAGCCCGGTAAAATGGCAGCCCCGCAGAAATGTACAGCCGCCTAAAAAGTATTTCCTGTAGAAATCGCACCCAGCCCTCAGACAGCCATGTTGGAGACGAAACAAGGGGCTAGCCTACAGGATTTCAGCCCTCAGGGAAATAAAAGTGAATTCATTTGTCGTCATTTGTCATTACTTTACACTGTTGAGAGTCAAGGTCTCCTCGCAGAGTTCAGGGCTGAGAATTTGGGGGATTTCTAGCTAGCTGCATCTCTTAGCTAGCTAACTGTTGGTGGGCATTTCCAAACTATAATCATTATTGATTCAGTGTCTATTTTTCAACACAGACATTTCATTATTTCCTCATTCAACATTGATTTAATGTTTAGTTTTCATCTTCAGACAAATGCAAAAAAAAAAAAAAAAGAAAACTAAAAAGAAACCCCCTCAAAAAACTGAATCTGAATCAATGTGACTAGCTAGCTAACGTTTCATTTCTGCAGGTTCACGAGTGGGATAAAGTGGGGAAGAAATACTGTATATTAATTGTGAATAGCATAAAAAAATGAACGAGTTTCCTTATTCCAAATAGCTTAGTATGAAACCTAGAAAACAGAATTTCTGCAATTTGCAGAACATAAGACATATCCACATATCCATCCTCCAGGCATACGCCAGCAAAAGCATATGCAGAACAGCCACATATTCACAAATGTTTTAGGAATGCTGAAATAAAATATTATAAAAATTATAATTATTTAAACATTAAATTATACACTCTTTATCAGAGAGCTTCAAAACGTGTGGTTAAAAACAGTGCAAAGTAAAAAAATAAATACATTATTAAAAAAAATATACAGTTGTTTACAAAATGAATGCGAGGAAAAAGAAAGACATTTTAGAAGAAAAAACAAATTAGACATTTAAATGACATTAGAATGAAGAATGAGTAACTTCAAACCCTGTCCCACAAGTAAAAAAATGTCCTTAGGGTTTTAAAAAAATGTCTGTGACATGCTTCAGTCAAAGTACCACAAAGATCCAGCACCACAGCACCATTTTCACCCTGACTAATATGAGAGTCTGTCACTTTAAATGATAATGAACCACCACCTCCACCCTTTTCATTACCCCTCTTTACCAATCCTTACACTTTACTTCTAAGTTTATTCTTATTTGTCCCTGTTTGCATGATCTAGCTAATGTTTACTTCACCTTGAGTTCACATCTCACTCTCTCTCTCTCTCTCTCTCTCTCTCTCTCTCTCTCTCTCTCTCTCTGTCACCTGCTTACTCTCTCCTTCACTTACTCCTGGCGTTTTTGTCCTTACTTAAATCAGGATCCATATACACTCATTATGCAGTTCATTTTCAGCAGTCATCTGTGGTACATTTTCAAAAACGCACCCCGCACTCCAGATACCCAAATGTCTGTCCAAAAGCACGGAAAGGGTGATCTTTTCATAATATGTCCCCTTTAAAAGTGGATGTTATTCAAGGAAAATATCATAATGTATTGGCTATTCAGAACACAGTGCTCAAAAATCAGGACTAGAACTACCTAGAGCAACAGGAACTCTGCTCTCTGTCCATTATCTTTTGATAAGCTGACACAAATGACAGATGTTAACATTAGTATGGAGAACACAGAGTTCAGGGTTCTCTGAAATGCTTAAATGACTCTGGCCTTCAATGCTCTTAAAGCTTTAAACATCCTCACTATAGGCTGAGCCCTGCCCCTCCCTAGAAAACTGCTCAGATGGACTGATTCATTTTGGATTACGTAATAGTCTGTGGTCGGTATAGGCAGTAGCTGACATAGAAAGATGATGTTGATTGAAGTTCGAGTTCATTATCCGCACAACCTGAGAGCAATTTGATGCAGCGAAGCTCAAAGAAAATGAGACATGACCCACACACAATCTTGTTGAGTAGCCGTGAGGTATAGCACTGATTATTCCTGGGCCTCTTGCTAGAAGTAAATGTCTTGAGGGGGTGGTTGACAGAGATTAGATGGTTATAAGCCTCTAAAACTGTGCATTACGATGTAAAGAGCAACAGGGGGAAGATCAAATTGCACACAACTTTCTCTGGCTGATTACATTCATATGCACGTTCAGACCATATCTTTAATATATGGTTTTAGTCCAGAAGAGCTTTGCTACATCAAACCACTCCTTTTCCATATTAATCTAGATGGGCAGAGAACTGTGACCACTTTGGGCCTTTAGTTTTTTGGGCGACTTGTGAGGGGACCCCCTAAGGAACATGGAGAAGATGAGGAACATGAGGCAGAGACTGACATTTATAGGAAGTTAGATGGGAAAATGAGAGGGGGTTAATGTGTGGGTCTCCTTCTTAAACGTTAGGTATTTAATTTTTCCACTAATGTTTTCAGATCAGGAAGAGATGGAAAACATGGGCACACTTCAGTAGCTCTATGGTGACACCAAACATCCTCAGTTGTGTTCAGAAACTGATCCATTATGTGATTTTAGAGTATGACTTTAGCAAAATTATCGGTTCAACATCAGGACAACCTACAAAAAAAAATAAAAAATAAAAATAGGACAGACCAGTGCCATTTAGTGGGACAGCACCATTCTAATACGTAAACCTAAGGTGACAGATTCATTGCCAGTGATGTAGCCCTCTATATTCTCAGTGGTTTGTTCATTAAATTCATGGACAATTGCCTCCACAATGAAGCCCTGGCAAGATTCTAATTTGAGATGTTATGATAAGTCATGATCATGACTCAGTAAGGTGTAGGAACAAGATCTCCGTTTAGAAATCCATATTTATTTAAGTAAAAATGTTGATTTTGGATCAGTTAACAATTTTATTTCAGATAGCACTGGATATGACTGATGAGATCTTAGATCTTAGATCAGCGTATTTTAAAGTTTCCTCGAATCCAGTCGTGGGCGGCCAGTGTCAAGCACAGTTGCTGCATTAATTACCAGGTTCAGTGGGTGTGTTTGAGCAGGGCAGGGATTTGAAGAACCCTGGTGTACTTGCTCTGAAATGTTTGATAAATATGTGCCTTGGACACATTGTATCTGGAACTGAAATTAGTGCTTTAGTTTGCACAATCGATTGTCCTTTATCTTCTTCCTTCAACAATGTTTAGCTTGCTGGGCCTCATGTTAAGCCTTATAGGCCTATTAAATAATTGCAGTAACATTTGCACATTTAGGTACATGATATATTATACTGCCAATACTAAAGAGACTCCTAGTCCTGAATAAATGAGCGTGCAAGAGAGAGAGTGAAGCCTGTTTGTGCCCACTGGAGGTCGGTGTTGCACACAAATAACTCACTGATTCAGAGAAGAGTGCAGCTGCAGCCTAAGCCTAAAATATGCTCTGTGAAGACTAATTGTAGTGTAGATTATATTAACCTGGCATTATCCTTCTAAGACAGGCTGGACCATGACTTGGATGAAGGTGGACACCTACATAGCAAGACAGTGGGTTCTATTATAATACATTTGTTTAACGACAAATATTAAAAAATCTACATATTATAAAAACTTACCTAAACATAGAGATGAAGTGATCCAGTATGTGCTGAGCAGAAGAGCCATCCGGAAATGACGTCATTATATGTATTTTTTTCCCACAGTATATTTTGAAAAGATTTTACAAGCAGCTTCATTGTATTTCCCAATTCCATTCATCCTCTGTGTTTGTTATTTATGATCTGAGGAAGCACAAGAAAACTGGACTTTTCCTAAATAATTCATTCAGGCCATGTTTGATCTCACAAATTAGATGCAAGTTTAGAGCTTCCCAATGCAGTCCCTGTGGTGTTCTGCTGCTGTGTGTTACTCCAGGATTCACCAGGGGGGCTGCTAGGGCTGCCAAGCCATTTTTATTGACATAGGAAATCCATACGCCTTACATTTCGCTTAATGAGTTCTGCAAGTGCACGGCTCCTTCCTGTGACTCATTCTGCACTTGTGTGGACCGGAGGCTGTGGTTTTCCATTTACCACTGGACCCCAGCCACGGTGTCTGCAAGTCTGCACTGCTGTAACCCTGCACGCTTTCAAGCTGGCCAGCCAACGAAACTGTCCTCCTGCTCAAAACAATGGAGCCCCGTCTGCTCTGCTTCATTGTGTTACAGTTTGGCCTGTTGAGGCGTCGTTTCGTGTCACAGACAAGAACTGACAAGAACTACGCTAAGGTCACAGTGTTTGTCTCGGAGTGGCTGAATTCAGAGCTATTAATCTCAGGTTGTGCATGAGAAACATTCCAGCCATCAGGGAGAGTTTCTTTGCCTGAAGGCTGTTGCTGTGGTGGCTGGCTGATGGAGTGTGTGGAGTTATAGCACTGTGGAGACGTGTCCTCCTGAGGACTATTCCAAACCTGCATGTTGAAAGTGATATAGATGAAGTGACAACTAAAAGGCCGGTGCGGTGTGACCCCACGGTACAAGCATTCAAAGAAATTGTAGTCATATAATAGTCAAGCATGTGGAATTTATTGCAGCATTGTAACAGAAATTGCCAGTGCTCAGGCGGGGCCTCTAAACAGTAAATCAAGGATCCATTGTGTTTACTGGCTGAGCAGAGGTCAGAAGTACATAAATGTTCCAGGTGACGCAATGGTGAAATGCAACAAACTTTCATTGACGGAAATCTGCAGACAAAAAAAAAAGCCCAAGCACTGAAAATACGCACAGTATTTGCATGGGGTTTTGACAAAAATTGCCTAAACAAGCAGTTGTGGGACATTTGTGATGGTTATGAGCCTGAGTCATAGCGGATGGTTACATTTCATTACATTTGGGCACTTAAATGACCGTGCATGGCTTTGAATTCAGCTCGAGTTGCTGGATTGTGGTGACTTGCAATTCAAAACAACAGAGTTCCCGGCCTGGTCTCAAATTCAACCACACTTTTAATAGTATTCCAATCAAACCCTTGTCCGAGACAGTCTTCAGCTCTGGTGGTTACTTATTTTTTTCGTTGGTTTCCTTTAAAATGTGATCCCATATAAAATGATTCATGAAACCCAATGCTCTGCTCTCCACCCATGATGATTCACTGTTAAGCGAATGGTATGCGAGAGTACTGTAATGATGAAGGGATGGGTTTGTACATTTGGATTAACCTATACACACACACAGTACTGTATATGCCGAGGCAACTGTATACCTTTTGCTTTGAACCATGCTTCTGTGAGAAACTGGATGTAAGATGAGCCTTGATTGTGTTGCCAGTGTTGACTGAAGGCCCTTCATAGGCCAGCCACTGTAGCTCGTCACTGCTAGTATAGACAATGCATTCGTCAGTATGACGGCCCATCACTGCACACACAGCACATCACAGCGGCATTGCCGCCACCTCAACCCAACATCATTGACAAAGTTTCCTTTCTCTTCATGTGTTTGCCAGAATACACTTCTGTAGATTCAGAGAAATAGACAGAACATACATTCATATAAACACACAGGCACATGTTTACAAATGTGTGCATACACAGACACATACAGTGACATAAATATTGGGACACTTTTTGTTTCATTTACTGCATAAGCTGTTGTTCATTTTTGGTTGATGTCACTTATATATATTAAATAAACCAAAAAAAAAATATTTGTTTATTTGTTTATTATATTTTCTCCTGCAACATTATTTCAAATATTCCAACTGCAGTATCAGAAAAATAACAAACTTCTGCCTAGTGCTGGTGTAAACAGAAATGGCTGCATATTGTGTATAAAGTGAACGGCTTTAGACATTCTCTTCACATCCGCAGGGTCAAATCAATAAATGAAACAACAGTACAACAGTCTCTTCCACTTCCAGCTAAATATAGTCAGTGGCTGGCTGAAATGAGCTACCATATTTCAGCCTGAAGTGTATTGTTGGTGTATTGTTATTCCATTGATGAAAGGATACCTGGCATTGAGGTGTAAGAGAATGATTCTTGCTTTTTTTTCCCCCTTTAGCCGGGCCTCTGACTCACCCAGCCTGTTTCCTGCACTGCCGCGTCTCCTTGAGCCGTCCTTGTGATAGATCTATTGTAACAGTATACAGCCCGTAAAGCTCTCCGAAACTCACTTACACACTCAGGGCTAATGCTGACACTAAAATTAGCCTGTAGGTGAATAAATATCAGATATCGCATCGGTGACTATTTTGAGCTATGTGAATGAAGTGTTACATGAACCCGCTAGGCTATTGATCCCTGGTCTATGTACTATTGTGACATAGTCCTTGTTGCAATGTGTACATACCTGGTTTACGTTATGTTTCTGTTATGGTAGTTTATGGAATGTCTTTAGTAATTGCCCGTATGCTATGTGATCTGCAGAGGATGAGAGGAGGTAGCTGTCTGAATGAGAGGCAGTATGAATAGTCTGCAGAAGTGAATAGACTGCCTTGACATGAGTCATGCTCTTTTTCTGAATGGAATGCAAGTATAGCATCAACGAACCTGCTGTCAGCAGCCTGAAATAGATATGCGCATTGGCTGGAGTCTTGTGTTTCCTGTTCGGTATGAAATGAGATGAGAATTGTCCAGGGGAGCATCCGCTTACCCATTTCTACCCAGGAATCAGTCTCCTTTTGGGTTGATATTGATCAGTACGATACTGATGCAGGGGAGTAGTTTCCACTGGGGATTCTCTAGAAGTTTTTTTTGTCCCACCTCTTTTAAAGTTAAATGGAGGTTGTGGGAAGAGAGAATAATAATAATTCTCAGCCATAAAAATATATATTATATATAATATGATTATATAATGAGGCCTTTTCGGAAATGCTTTGGAGGTTCAGTCCTACGGTATTACCAGGGGTGCCGCATTAGGGTGGGGGTAGAAGGGGAGTTCTAATGCTAAGGGCATGTGATTGACAGAGGCCTTAAAGATGTACAAATTGAAAGTTTTGACAGAATGGTTAGAGTTGTGGGGTGTAATATCTTTTCATCGGGCCCAGTGTCCCTGTGTGTTACACAGAATCAGGCCTGTGTAAGCAAAAAAAGCTGAATCAGATATTCATGTTTTTAGGTATAAGCAGTATAAACCAAATATGTTATATAGCCATACATGTTTGTTTTATCTGTTGTTTCTTGAGCTTTATTTTGTATATTCAAATGAATGAAGTGTTGTTTCTTTTTCCTTTTTGGCATACAAATCTTTGTGATTGGTGTGGGTCATGGGCCCCAAGTAAGAAAGTCACCCAAGGCCTCTAAAAGTTCAGAAATGATACTGCTGATATCAAAGGGGAAACATAAATGAATTGAATCCAATCTTGTAACAAATGTAGCCTGAAATAGCACACACTCATACTGAGGTTGTGTCAGCTGTGTGTTTCTTCCTGTGAAGTGTTTGAGAATGATAGCTCACTTTTAGATGCTTTCATTTAAAATAGAGCTTTTTTTAGCTTTTAAAAAGAAACTTCTGTATTGGAAAAAAGTGGTATCATGCCCCCTGTACTGTGTGATCTTCTAAACACCAGCAATATGGCCCTGTAGGTCCAGTGATTTGCTCCACTGTTTACTTGTATATGTGAGGAATGCCTATAAGAAATTCTTCTTGATCTTGATACATCTTTTATAGATTGATGACAGTGCTGCTTGTCCACTCATCAATCTATATAATTCCAACTGGAGGGAGGGGGCATCATGAAGCTAGAAGCTAGAAGCTAGTGTATCGCATACACTTGAAAATATACTTTTAAAAGGTTTATTGAGCCATGCCATAGAATAACCACTTTTGGTTCCCTAAAAAATACTTTTGTAAATAATGTGTTCTTTATACTTTTTAAAAATGTTCTTTATGGAACTAAAACTGGTTCTTCTATGGCATTGCTAGAAAACCCTCTTTAAGAGCATATTTCCAAGTTCATGCAGGTAGCCATTTATACTTATGGTGTGCCGCCCTCCCTTCTGAAACTACTACCGCTGCCAGTGGCACACCGATGCACCCGAAAAACATGAACCACAGCATGTAAGCTATACTTGTTAGCTTCCATCTGACAGAAGAATTACAACAAGACGAGCAAGGCCAGCACAGCTCTGAGCAGACCATTTGTTTTTAGATTAAATAGAGATGAATAGGCAGATGAGGAACGCTTACTGAGTTCCACTCTATCACCATTTTATCACAGCTCCAGCTCGGACTCTCACTGAGATCATTAGAATAGGGCATCATCAGCACATTTTCGAAGCGTGCAAAAGCCATTAGGAAGTCCCAGCAGTCTCTCCTCTTCCTCCTATTTCCGCTCCCTCTCTCCTGTCCTCCTCTGACTCTCCATGAGTTGCATCATTCTTGTCCTCTTGTTTTCTTGCTCTTGGTCTTTTTGGTTACATGCACTCTCCATTGTCATCGTGCACAGAAACTTCCTACTCTCGCTCTTTCTCTCTCTCTCACACACATACACACTTGCTGGCATACTTATAAAATCACACACACACACACATATATACCCATGCTACACACATATACAAACACACACACTGTTTCTTTGCAGGCTGCCGCAGGAATTTCATGCCTGGTTAACAGAGGGAGGTGCTGGAGGCTGTCCAGCTGCTTTCCCACAGCAGCTCCCAGACGCACACACACACACACATACACTTCTCTTCCCTCTCCCTGTCCCCTCCTTCTTCTGCCCCCAAGGTCAAAAATATCCTGTGGTTTGGGTCTGATCTCTTCGGCTCTGCCTTCCACATAAAAACACACAAAGGGCTCGGCAGGCCTCAGAGTTTACTCCTTCCGTGCACACATACGTACATACGCCCCCTCGCTCAACACATTTACTTTCAAAGATGAAGTCCTCAGTATTGAGTAAAACAAGTATCTAACATGACAACCTTGTGATTTTTTTTTACACAGGCCTAAAATAAGGTGGCATAGACAGGTTGGGTCTGTCCTCGGCCTGTTGCGTAATGTTCTCAAATTCCAAGCGCTTGTGTAACTGGCCCGAGCTGAATTAACAGGGGCCTCTGCACTCATCTGTTCATCCTCTCTGTTGTTATTGAAAAGAGCTCACGAAATTAAAGCAAAACGGCAGAGGCTGCTGGAAATACCGCTACAGAGTTGTGCTGTTTGTTGACACAACAGCTTACAATGTGAAGGAGCTGTTCCAAGCACAGATCTACACACACTAGCATATGGGTTCTTCTTGACTTCTGTTTTCATGGGCTCACGCCACCTGTATTTATGGTTTAATTTCAAGGACCTTCCGCATGAAATCCAGAAACACTGTTGTATAACTCTCAGGCTGCAGGAACACCAGATGATAAGAGTCTATCTGTCTCCATCAACCCCTGTCTCCCTCCTTTTAACTGTCAAGTAACAGCAGGTGGATGTCTAAAGGGAAAGATTTAGATATCAAAGATTATCCAGATCTTTACAGACATCCTAGACATTCCATTAACTTTTGACATTATATGAAACTACAAAGTCAAGATTTTGCCTCTTGATTTAAAAAAGGCACCAGGCATCAATTTCTGTTGAAAATGACCTTTGTAAGGATGTCACATACAGTTTGAAGGTGCCAGAAATTAAATGTCTCATGTTGTGTCCTTGGTGTTTGTTACCATCAGGCATTTTTATTGATGAACAATGACAGTAAAGGTCATTCATTGTGTGTTTCTTCCAAATGCAGCCCTGCTGTGAAATGTACTGTAAAAGCTCCTCCAGTATGTGTTGCTTGTGGAGTTGAAAGGGACACTGTTTTGATCTTTCCTGTGCTGTTCTCTGAGCCTCTGGCAGCAGCAGAACTAAATGCCACAGTAATACCTGTAATGAGGCTTCTCTCCGGGCCATGCTGTGCGCACCGGCAGAACAAATAGCCTAAATGGCCAGAGATAGCAATCTCCCTCCTTGCTGGGATCACTAATGCCCAGCCACACGGACATTTCAAATCTTCAAAGGCGAAAGGTATGTAGCCAAAATCTCAGACAAACACATGAAGCGGGAGGTGGGGGTGGGGAGGGGGTTGAAAAAAACACAGGGAAGGTCTCATGTCTAATATCTGTCCATCCCACATGTTTAAAAATGAAGGTGATGTAAGGGTTCTTCAGAGGTCTTAGAAGCATAACTGAAGATTACTGAACATTTTATGTTCCTTAGGAAGGTTTTCAGTGGATGTTTTTTAAAAAGCCATTTGTGAATGAGATGTAAAAAAAAAAACCTTTTTCTAAAACCATCCCAGCAGGCATACTCATGTGGGGCTCACATATGTGGAATGTGGGCTAGGTGGGCATAGGCTCTGAGTGGGTTAGTACATCCGTTTTTACTTTGACCCAGGTGGGCTTCCCAATTGTGCCCCATCACTACAGCCCACCTTAATCTCACATGGTAGGCCCCATATACAGTATACCACCAAGATGTTTAACCACTCCTGGTCCCATCACTGACCCTTGTGGGCATCCAAATGTGGGGCCAACGTAGAAACCAAGGACAAAGCGTGGACACATTAGCTGGCCAAGTTATACACCCAATTTCCAAGGCATAAACAACAGCATGCGAGGCAAGTTTCTTGCCTATAATGGATATTGCTTTTCTGTAATAGAGAAGACCTTTTGGTGTCCCCATGGAAATGGAACAAATGTGCACTCTTATTCTTATCCTAAGTGAGGTGGGCAGGCATGTCACAGCATCGGCTCTGTCTGGCTGCGGCGTCTTAATCACCAGCTCCAGGGCTGGATATAGAATCCTTGCTAGCAGGTCTCTCTCTCTCTCACTCCCCTCTCAGTGTGTAGGGAACACTGTGTATTCCTCGTTAAGGAGGCGCCTCGTGCTCCCCCTCTGCTCAGTCGAGTCGAGTTTCCATGGCGACACGCTGGTGTTGTCATGGTTGTTTTCAGTTGCAGTCTATCTCCTCATCAGTGTGAAAGCACAGGTCACTCTGTCACACAACAGAGCCGTGTGACTCACTGCAAACAGGACACATTTTGGCTGCCAGACAACATTAGGCACTACGGCATCCAGGCAAGTAGGGCAAATGTACCCAAGGTGCATTTGTATGGGTGCAGGCAGATATCTGCTGTACACCTCTCACATTCTCATAATGCCAAAAATATCCACTACAAAAAATACCTAAACAATCAACGTCCTAAGCTATGGTTTTCACACACTATCACATTATCAGGTGCATTTAGCATGTTGCCTCTGTCTTGTCCTGGCATGTTCTTTGCTGTAGAGCAAGGGTCATCGATTCTGGTCCTCATGGACTGCTATCCTGAATCTAACACACCTACTAAACTTGTCAATTAACTGATGAGTTGAGTCAGGTGTGTTCTCAGAGCGGCGACGTCACTAAACTGTCCTGGACATCAGCCCCCCGAGACCAGAATGTATGACCCCTGGTGTTGGCTATTGACTTTTACTGATGGAAGATGGAAATGAGAGTCAAAGAGTCAAAATGGCAAAATAACCAATGCCCACAACAGCAACACTGACTGACAGTGTGTGCCATACCCTTGGTAGAGAGGGCTTAGCCCCCGCTGGGACTGGCCTAGCATTCCATGCTTGGAAAGCATTAGCATGGATGATTTCAATGTCAGCGATGTCAAGTAATTGCAGCAGAACGGCAGCTCTTTGTAAATCCGGGCTGGGAGTCATTTGTCCATTTCTGGTAGCTTTCAAGCCTTTAAGGCTGTCTTCGACTGTGTGAATGATGTATGCGCGCTAACGTGCAAAATGTGACAGCCACCATTGCAGATGAAATTGCTTTCATTGACCGTCTGGTGAGAGGCAGTTCTGACACCTTGACGGGGGAGACAAAATACGGAGTGTGCTCTGATGGTGAGTGTTATTGTTACATTTTGGGGGCTAACTGCTCCCTGTGTTGTGATCCGGGGTGTCTGGGAGAGCCTGTGTGCCCTCCCTGTTCAGTGGATGACTCATAGAGCTCAGGCAGGAAAGCTGAACCTCACTGCTCTCCTGCTCCAGGCATCTTCTTTGCCTCTGTATGATAGGCACGACTCTGGGATGCAAGCAGAGAGGGGATTCCCGCCTGAGATGGAGCGTGTGTGTGTGTGTGTGTGTGTGTGTGTGCACCCATGCACAGGCGACTGTGTGTATCTGTGGCCAACTGTTAATGGGGATGACTCATCCCAAGGAGACCCTGAGGATGGGTGTGGCGATGATTCACCCTCTGATGTTTATATGGATATAAGCGCCTGTGCGATTCTTTGCGTCTCTGTATGTGTTGTTCAGTCAGTAATATTGTAAAGATGCAAGCAAGCCGCTTCTGTGGTGCAGTTCTGCATCACAGTGTCTAAACTCTTTATATCTGTGACATATTTGTCTATGTGATTTGTCTGCAGCTGCACTTTGCATACTGGGTTCACTGTCAAGGAACGAATAATGGTAAAAATACATACAAGACATGTCAGTTCTACATCACAGGTTCCAAACTCTTTATGCCAGTTTATGAATACTATATGTAACTAATAGTATAGAAAGGCATATAGTTGCTGTGACACCAAAACTTCCAAAATGCCATGTTTACAAAATATAAAGTCATTTTGGAGCATTTCTCTTGGTCCATTCTTTTAGAAGTTTTGAGACAATATAAAGAACAAGTGGCAGGTTCACAATATGTCAAATATTTGATGTGACAAATTATGAATAAATAAAAACATTATAAATAACAAAATCCATGATACATGTTTTTTTTGTGACAGCGACAATATAGAGTATGGTCCAAAAGCAGTTGCATTTTTCTGAAATTCTAGAAATGTCTGTTGTTTACCTCCATGTTTAAATGAAGAACAACCTCAGATTTTCTCAGAGCCTTTGGAAATTTGGACCCTGCTCCATAGGCATTCGGCAAGCAGGCTACTTTTATGTTAAAGCTCTATAGCACGAAAAAGTTAGAGCCTGTAGTTTTATATCACAGTAAAGGCTCATTTATACTGTATTTACATATTAAAAATAAGGCTGCATGCATCTATTACATTTGCATGGATATTAAACAGTATATCCACTAGAGGACAGTTAAGAGTCAAACATTACTGACAACAACAAAAATGGCTATGGTGGAAGAAGTCATGATAAGGTTTTTCTTACAAAAGTGCTTTAAGAGGCAGCAGTGTCAACGGCTAAACAGTGTACAAGTTCCACCATAAGTTTTTTTGTGTCCATATGGCAGTGGTTGGGTTTCACTGGACCTACTGGCTACACTGCCCCCATGATTTCCATTGGTACTCCTCTGGTCCATCTGTATCCATACAGCTTTCAGAAAATACAGATAATGTAAAATACAGATAAAATGAATGCAGTGAGTGCCGACAGCAGGCTCTGCTAGTATCCGTATCCCTATTTAACACTGAGCGTAAATGAGCCCCAACAACCTATCAATGAAATTTACGTCTATGGGATGACTGTGCAGTTTGCTTTGTCACTTCATGGCTAAAAGCTTCTGTTTTCATACTATCTCGCTTCTGATTATTATGTTGCGACCCAGACACTAATGTGCAATGCCATAACTCAAAAACATTCTTGACTGCCAAACTTTGTCCATCAACCAACCAACTCTGCTCAGTTCTGCAGTCACTTTTGTGGAAACTTTTGAAGACAGACTAAAAGGGCAACCAGAGAAAGGCCTGACCCAGAAAACTGCAGAACCTAGACATATACATATCAAAATTCCTCTCGTCCTTTACTTTACCCCCGGGTTACACTTTAGCAGCAACACCTCCAGCGGGTTCTGCTTAGTAAGACTGTAGCCACAGCATAATGATCCACTGCGGTGTGGTATAAACCCTTAGCAAATGCAGCCATCCTTCCATCAGGAAGTAATCACTGCTCTGATCTTGCACAAACATGATGCCTCAGCATGGACTTCAGCCGCATTAGAGCTGATCTGTATTCCATGGGGACTGGACTCTCAGCCAGAGAATCATCCAACCCCAACGGAGAATATGGTGTCAGCAACCCAGCGTCTAATCTGAGATCAGCCCATAGGGCCAACACATTGAGACATTCAGAACACTAAACCAATTCATGTAGCAAGGATATGATATGAGTTCATTGCCTTATAGAAAATCAGGTAAAGCTTGAAGATACGTTGGGTTTTTTTTTCATGGGAAATCAACCACTTTTGGAATCTTCTTCTTTGTCTATTGGTTGTGTGTTTTTAAGAACATTCATGCTCTGCATTGGTTAAGTCCATCTATGGTGACTTGCAGAATTTGTATACTACATTATAGCAGTGATGACTACCTTAAAGGGCCCACATTCAAAGAGAACCAAAGATTTTGAGGTTGTATGTAAACTTTTATAAAAAAGCACTCTCTCCCCAGTAAACTGATAAAGTAGCTAGTTTTGAATGTGTTGTCCTTGTAATGTCACAAAAACCAACACATTTACATGCATATTTCACCCTGCCCTCTCAGACTAAAGTCATAAGCAGTGTTTCAACCTGGACTGGTTTTTGAGTAAATCACCTTGCAGGGCAGCCAATAACAGCCAATATTATTTGCATATCATCGCTGTCCAATAAAAAACATGTATCTTTAATATATTGACTTTGTAGGAGAGTCCCAGGCCAGTCCTAAACTTTGAATGGAAGATAATGTAAAATAAGAGTCTATTTAAAGCATTTCTATTGGTCTGTTCATCCAGAATGATTGACACGGTGTACAGAGCAGCTACAGGGTTTAAACTAGAAAACTAAAAAAGGACAAGAATGGAGATACATGGTTTTCATTAGACAGCAGCGCTATACTGTATCATACTTAAAGGCACAGTAACATTCTAGGGCACAAAGAATAGCTGGGAAATGATTTTGAATTGTGACTGTTTTTTGTACATAAACCTACGCACATGTGGATGAGCTGACCTCTGGGAAATAAATTCAGTCTATAGAATAATCTCATTATGTGAGAAGCGGACCGGATGTGACTGGATAAAAATGAATCTTTTCACCTTTTATTTAAGCTGATTTGCAAACAGGTCACTGGTGACTTCTCTGCCTGCTTTCTCTGAGTCAGAGGAAGTGCCGGCATGTGTGTCTTCCATTCTTGCTGGTGTCTTCAGTCCCCCACTGTTCTCCTGCCATGAAACAGATGAGTGAAACAGGCATACACATTCATATGCACAGCTGCAGCTCTCTAAAATGAATTAGCTAGCTTTAGCATTAGCCTCCTCCTTTCTTTTGACATTTTTGGGAGGTTTTTGTTTTTATATATTTCGCATACACTAAAGACTAAAGTATTGCATGATGCAGTGAAACATTCGACTCTGAGGTGAATACTTCAATACGTCAACCAGACACTCTGGTGCTAGTTGTACGCTTAATCATTTCGTGCATGGCACTCATTTGCTCTCCAGATGCATATGCGCATCTATTATCTCAAAATGAAGAATCATGATTCAGAAAGTGTCGTCTGAATGGGGTTCTCCCCCCCTCCCTCTCTCTCTCTATCTCTCTCTCTCTCCCTCTCTTTCATTCCCTCCCTCCGTCTCTCGTCTCTCATCTCTGCCTGGCAGCATAAATGATGTCCACAGCTTGCGTCTCTCCACTCATCGTTGCCATAGCAACTGCGGGGACAGGGGAACACTGTGTTCTTTCGATCTGCAAATGGGTCATGGTCGGAGCGACACATAGCAAACCATATTGAGCTGCTGGTGCTTCACGCTGCTCTGCTGGTGACCCTATATCACCCATTCAAACAGGAGTCCCCAGCAGATACATAGGAAAGACTCCCACTGCCACACCATTCGAGGGAACTGGTTAGTGTGGGTATTCTAGAGCCTCACGCTGCATAACATCTGCCCCCACGCTGCACAATAACGAGAGTCAACTCCTACAGAGTTCAATTTAGCTAAATCTAACTCTGTGGGAGTGCATTTAACACTGCTGGAGCCGCTCTCTCCTGGTTGCTGTACGCAGCTCTAGTTCACGAACCAGTAAATATACTTTATGAGCAAATGGAAGACTTTTGAAGAAGTAGTTCTTGGGTATGTTATTTATAGTTTGCTGTATATATAACTAACCCACCAGTCACGCATGCTTCTTATAGGTCCAGGCATATAGCAAAGTTGTGTAAGAGAAAAAGACGAAAGAGGGAAAAACAAACAAAAGAAGGATCTGGCATTAAAATAGAGATTGACTTTCAGCTCGGGTTTTTTTCCCAGTCAAAAAACATATGAACTGGCTCTCACTGAAGATTTCCAGTATTGTGCTGCACCAATCTGCTTAACTAATGTTTGGAGGCTTAGTGACTGCTGATTTCAAACGTATGACACTTGGAAAACATGCCTTGCTGACGGGCATTGCTTCATCTACCACAATGATTTTGCATCTTTCACCTGCTTGACATACATGACGCGGCCATAAGTATGTAGACACCCCTGTCATAAGTTAGTTTGGCAATCTCTGCAGCAGTATTAAAGCCTAAGCAATGGAAAAATGGGTAAGCACATTGCTGTTGAACTCAGTAGCAATGAATCACGCCTCACCTTCTGGCAGTCTCATGGACAGATCTGGCTTTTGCCGATGCCAGGAGAATGCAACATGCCTGAGTACATAGCACTTGTTATAAAGTTTGGTGGAGGAGGAATAATATATAGTCAGTGTGGAAGGCCTTGTATAAACTGTACAGAGCACTGACCCTAGCCCCAACACCTTTGAGATGAATTAGGTTGCCAACTGCAAGCCAGGCCTTATCACAGAACACTCGATCTCAGTAATGCTCTTGTAGTTGAATTGAAGCAAATCCCTACAGCAGTGTTTTAAGATCTAGTATAAAGCCCTCTAATAAGAGTAGAGGCATTGATGAGATGTTGAACGATCACAATCACAGGGGTGTCTGCAAATATATGGCCACGTGTATTTGTTGAGCAAGTCATATTTGATTATCTGTATCCATGTAACTTGCAATGCAATCCATGCAAGATTTACAGAAAATGCAATATGCTGAGTGCACTGAACTGGCTGTTATTGTAAGACAAGACAGGACAACCATATTCATAATTTGTGTTAAACATAGATAGCATTTGGCCTCTGCCTTTAACCCATCTGTGCAGTGGACACACACACGTACACACTAGTGAGCAAACACACACACACACACACACACACATATATATATATATATATATATATATATATATATTATTACCTGTATATAAACTCACTTTGAGCAATATATGAGAACACTGAATAAGGCCAATAACTCAGTATGCTGAGTATGATGTCCAAGGCATTTGATACGGTAGTGACATCAACATAACTGACAGCCAGAATATGTTATCGGCAAAGTGCATACAGTAAAATCTGCAGTGGTGGTTTATGGTTCGTAATTTTTAACCCTGTAGCACACCAGTGATTTTACTACACTTTAGAAAAGGACTGAGCAGAGAGGCAGACTATGAATCATGCTCTTACCAGAGGCCATCTGAAAGTGATTTCCATCTGCTCAGACTGGTATTCCAAACTTGGAGTGCTTGTCAAGCCACTATACAGTATGGAGGAGACATGGGGGGAGAACACACCATGAGCTCACTTCTATCTGGCGCACGTTCTCAATTAATGTTGGAGGAGAAAATATGGAAAACAGTTCAGGATGTAGTAAATGTACAAGTGGGGTGTCTGGAGTACCATTCATAACTTTCACATTTATTTTTTCCCTTTTTTTATTTTTCCTGTGTCGTGATCCCAGAGGCCCATCTGCTTATGCACTTTTGCATATGTTTAGGGGACATAAGCAGGGGAAATGCACACAAACACACACAGTCGGTGCTCAACATGCTTTCTCAAAGTGCGTGGAAAGGGCTCAGTCAGGCGATTCCAATAGAATAAGTCATCTTTTACTGGGCTGCCAGAAGCCCTTCATGCTGTGGTTTGGCACTGCAACACTGGCGATGTTAACTGAAGGGCAAAACGAGCAGCTCCCGAGACGAGCCCGCGAGCCACTGCCATACAGGAACCGCATCATCTTGCCTTTGAGAGAATGTTCCTGGCAGAGTGAGCACTGTCATCCATTTCACTGATTTAATGAGATGAGATCGAGGGCTGTGTGTTACACACTCCTTCTTTTATCCGGAGTGCACAATTCGGGATTAAAGGCTTACTTGGAGGAAAATGTTGTGGGGTTTTCGAGGAGGAGCAAAAATCCATTTCCAGTCTTCCAGATGGCCATTGTGATGAAATAACCAGTACAAGTGACATTATGGTTGGGAAGGTGTTTGAGGTTTCTGAGATCCCACCTTTAGGAGGCTGTGCCGAGTCCGGAACGAGGTTGACATGCTGGACGAAATCGAAGAGGAGTTGCATACGGCTTCTTTTTCTCCTCGTGGACACGTCCAGAGTGTATTTTTTTTAGACTATGCCTTTGCTGATACTGTTTTCAAAGGTTGTTTGAAACTTTGTCCGGGCAAATCAAGTAGCCTGCTTTTTTTTGGGAGGGAGTTCAGTGTCTTGGCAGCTTGCCATATCTTGATGACATTGTGCCACTGTCCTACAAACAGGATGATGCAATGAAAGACAATCCACTGCACACTGTCAGAGGTCCCTGGACTGAGCTATTCTAAATGGCTCCCTATGCTAACCGCTTCCTGCGTTTCCAGTCATGCTCTAAGAGCATTGCCACTGAACAGTCAAAAAAAAAAAATCTCCACTGAAGCTTATGGAAAACATGCAAACAGGATGTTCTCACTATAGACCAGTCGTGTGGGTTCGCACTCCACCAAGGCCTGCCTCATTGAAGGCTAGCATCCAGTTACATCATCCTTTAGTGAACAGATTCTCTGATTACAGGAAATGCAAATACTGGCCTCTGGGGCCCTTTGCTTTCACTCCTATGATCTTACGTAACCAATTGGAATGGCTGACACATGCGCACTGGCCGCTCCATTGTTTGTGCTTCGTGTTCATATTTCAGAACAGTAAACAAAGGGTGTGTTCAACTGTAGTTGCTCAACATGAATATGTGTGTTGATTTACTGGGAGGAACGTGAGGCATCGTTTAGAAAATAAGAACTGGAAAATAGTACTATAGTAATTGCACTTATGTTTAGTTCATTAATTGTGTTACTTTTTACCTGCATTTTGAGACATCTTGTTGGGTAAGAGTCATTCTCGTGAGTCACACCCAAACTAGAATCAGCTCTGGAGCTTGAACTGTGCAGATCCACCACACTAGTTGTAATATTGAATGAAAAAGCAAATGTAATTGGTTTCCAGCAGCACAGTCGTGTTAACATCCAAAGCCCTTTGATTGACAGTGGTGAAATCCTGCCTCTTGTTTATGCATAGCCTCATATTTTCCTCTAATGTGCAGAGCTATTAGCCAAAAGGTTTGACTCAGAGAGGGAAACTTGGCTATATACAGGCAAAAAGGATACTAGAGAAGATGTGTTAGTCATTTCTGAGGTATGCCGTTTGCATTGCTGTTCAGTGTTGCAGAGGAACCAAGGGACTGTCGCTCCCCACCATGTAGTTTCAAAGCCTTTCCACCTTCACTATTGTACAAAAGGCACTTTAGTTGAAATCTAGACTATTGACCAACCCCTGGATCAGGGGTTACTAACTTTTTGTATAAGCTGGACCGCTGCAACCTAAAGAGATTTTAAGCAGGCAAAAGAAAACATGTTATTCATGCAATGCTTAGTGGCCAGGTTTGCATGCTTAGTTTCCATGTTTTTTTCAAGAAAGCTGCCTAAGACCTATTGCACGCTTAGAGAGGTTTAATGTTTTCACGGCCATTAACTATGCATTATGGGTGGCTCTACATCTGTTGCTGTATGTGTTTAGCGCTATGCCCTGTGAGCAGCTTTTTATTAGGCCCACATGATATAAGAGCGACACAGAGCATCCTCAAGTTTATACTTAATTTCAAATGATTATAAGCAATTAGAAATCTGTCGCCCTAGGCATAGCACATGGTTTGTATGGGCTAAATGAAGTAAAGTACAGTGGGGAAAAAAGTATTTAGTCAGTCACCAATTGTGCAAGTTCTCCCACTTAAAAAAATGAGAGAGGCCTGTAATGGACATCATAGGTAGACCTCAACTATGAGAGACAAAATGAGAAAAACAGTTCTGAAAATCACATTGTCTGATTTTTTTATAATTTATTTGCAAATAATGGTGGAAAATAAGTATTTGGTCACCTACAAACAAGCAAGATTTCTGGCTTCTCTGTCCTCCACTCATTACCTGTATTAATGGCACCTGTTTGAACTCGTTAACAGTATAAAAGACACCTGCCCACAACCTCAAACAGTCACACTCCAAACGCCACTATGCTGAAGACCAAAGAGCTGTCAAAGAACACCAGAAACAAAATTGTAGACCTGCACCAGGCTGGAAAGACCGAATCTGCAATAGGCAAGCAGCTTGGTGTGAAGAAATCTACTGTGGGAGCAATAATCAGAAAATGGGAGACCTACAAGACCACTGCTTCTCCCTCAATCAGGGACTCCACGCAAGATCTCAGCCCATGGGGTCAAAATGATCACAATAACGGTGAGTAAAAATCCCAGAACCACACAGGGGGACCTAGTGAATGACCTGCAGAAAGCTGGGACCAACGTTACAAAGGCTACCGTCAGTAACACACTACGCCGCCAGGGACTCAGATCTTGCAGTGCCAGACGTGTTCCCCTGCCAGTACATATCCGGGCGCGTCTGAAGTTTGCTAGAGAGCATTTGGATGTTCCGGAAGAGTATTGGGAGAATGTCTTATGGTCAGATGAAACCAAAGTAGAACTGTTTGGTACAAACACAACTCGTTGTGTCTGGAGGAGAGTAAATGCTGAGTTGCATCCAAAGAAAACCATACCAACTGTGAAGCATGGGGGTGGTAACATCATGCTTTGGGGCTGTTTCTCTGCAAAGGGACTAGGACGACTGGTCCGTGTACATGAAAGAATGAATGGGGCATGTATTGTGAGATTCTGAG
Source organism: Salminus brasiliensis (assembly GCF_030463535.1). Lineage (NCBI taxonomy): Eukaryota > Metazoa > Chordata > Actinopteri > Characiformes > Bryconidae > Salminus > Salminus brasiliensis. The sequence continues at coordinate 58,049,467 of NC_132878.1, read as the reverse complement.
TGCAAACCTCCTTCTATCAGCAAGGGCATTGAAGATGAAACGTGGCTGGGTCTGTCAGCATGACAATGATCCCAAGCACACTGCCAGTGTAACAAAGGAGTGGCTTCGTAAGAAGCATTTTAAGGTCCTGGAGTGGCCTAGCCAGTCTCCAGATCTCAACCCCATAGAAAACCTTTGGAGGGAGTTGAAAGTCCGTGTTGCCCGCCGACAGCCCCAAAACATCACTGCTCTAGAGGAGATCTGCATGGAGGAATGGGCCAACATACCAGCAACGGTGTGTGCCAACCTTGTGAAGACTTACAGAAAATGTTTGTCATTGCCAACAAAGGATATATAACAAAGTATTGAGATGAACTTTTGTTATTGACCAAATACTTATTTTCCACCATTATTTGCAAATAAATTCTTAAAAAAAAAAAAAAAAAAAGTGATTTTCTGATTTTTTTTTCTCATTTTGTCTGTCATAGTTGAGGGCTACCTATGATGTCAATTACAGGCCTCTCTCATTTTTTTTTAAATGGGAGAACTTGCACAATTGGTGACAGACTAAATACTTTTTTTCCCCACTGTATGACTGAAGTAAATTGTTGTTGATTGTTTGTGAATTTGGGTCAGTTTATGTGGAATTGTGTAGCTTAATTTTAGTTCAGTAGGGTTAAGTGACTTAGTCTAATGTCAGACTGCTGCAGAAAACCAATAAAGAAACTTCCTTTTCTAGATTTTGCCTTGAAGCCATTTGGATACATTCCTTAATCGGCTCTCATGATATATTTAAAGGGGCTATGGGAAACAGATTAGGGAGAATCAGGGAAGAAGGTTGAGGAAACTATAGGGAAGCAGCTACAAACATACACAAGCAAGCAGAGGATATGATCTATACATGTAAACATTTATTTTGTTTAAACTGAAAGCAGTAGTTTTCCTTAGTGAAAATTGGACAAAGTATTTTAATATAAAAAAATGGTAACGTTTAATATATTTATTCTAAAAACTGAGTGGGCTGGTAGGTTTTCACAAGAGTTTCTTTTTTCTGGCCACGTCACGTCTTTACGGACTTACATCAAATGCATAGCCTCTGAAAGAGAATCCAGCACCATTTACTGGTTACCTAAACAACCACAGCACAGCTAATGGCACTGATAAAATGCAGAATTACAACTGAAGAGAGTGCGGTAGAGTACTTTTTAAAACCAGGATAAACACTGGCTTGACTTTTGAAGGAGGCAAGAGCTTCATGAGCTGAAAAGACTTAAAAGTTTTGCAGAGTAAGATATTCTATTTTTGTATGACTAGCTACTAGAACAGGCAGTCAGGCTATCGCTGCTGTGGATTTTGTGTGTAGCTGTGTTACAGTGTAGTACTGTACAGGTGCATTACCTGTACAACAACCTAGCTGGTTAGCTTGCTTATGCTGTTTGTTGCCTCTGAGCTAGTCAGCGACCTCCGACAATTTCAAGTGCTATCTTTGCTTTCGTTTTGTAAACACAACCTATACGACCACCTGACTGAGTGTGTGCTCTATATAGTTACTGGACACATGCTAACCAGCTGAACAGCTGTCTTATAGTCAGTGTTTTCACCTGTATTAATGGCACCTGTTTGAACTCGTTAACAGTATAAAAGACACCTGCCCACAACCTCAAACAGTCACACTCCAAACGCCACTATGCTGAAGACCAAAGAGCTGTCAAAGGACACCAGAAACAAAATTGTAGACCTGCACCAGGCTGGAAAGACCGAATCTGCAATAGGCAAGCAGCTTGGTGTGAAGAAATCTACTGTGGGAGCAATAATCAGAAAATGGGAGACCTACAAGACCACTGCTTCTCCCTCAATCAGGGACTCCACGCAAGATCTCAGCCCATGGGGTCAAAATGATCACAATAACGGTGAGTAAAAATCCCAGAACCACACAGGGGGACCTAGTGAATGACCTGCAGAAAGCTGGGACCAACGTTACAAAGGCTACCGTCAGTAACACACTACGCCGCCAGGGACTCAGATCTTGCAGTGCCAGACGTGTTCCCCTGCCAGTACATATCCGGGCGCGTCTGAAGTTTGCTAGAGAGCATTTGGATGTTCTTTACGGACTTACATCAAATGCATAGCCTCTGAAAGAGAATCCAGCACCATTTACTGGTTACCTAAACAACCACAGCACAGCTAATGGCACTGATAAAATGCAGAATTACAACTGAAGAGAGTGCGGTAGAGTACTTTTTAAAACCAGGATAAACACTGGCTTGACTTTTGAAGGAGGCAAGAGCTTCATGAGCTGAAAAGACTTAAAAGTTTTGCAGAGTAAGATGTTCTATTTTTGTATGACTAGCTACTAGAACAGGCAGTCAGGCTATCACTGCTGTGGATTTTGTGTGTAGCTGTGTTACAGTGTAGTACCATACAGTTACATTATCTGTACAGCAACCTAGCTGGTTAGCTTGCTTATGCTGTTTGTTGCCTCTGAGCTAGTCAGCGACCTCCGACAATTTCAAGTGCTATCTTTGCTTTCGTTTTGTAAACACAACCTATACGACCACCTGACTGAGTGTGTGCTCTATATAGTTACTGGACACATGCTAACCAGCTGAACAGCTGTCTTATAGTCAGTGTTTAACCAGTTGCTCAGTGAATGCAACTGTTCATTTCCGTAGCTCTGTACTTCAAAGAAAGCCTTTAGACTCCATTTCCCCCATTTTTAGTTTTCTAGGTTTGTTGGGCGTAATTGCATCACAATCTTTCATTGTCACTACATATTGCTGTCCGAAACCTTGCATCTTGAATGGATGTCAGTGTAAAAAGATTTATTTCCAGGTCATTTAGGAACATTTCTATTGGTCCATTCATCACGTCATTTTGACAAGAAGTGAAGACCGACCAGATTCCCATTGGCGTTTTTGTGTGGCAGTGCTGAAATGGAGGTAAAATAAATGAATCTGTAATCTTTTGCATATGCATATTACAAAAGATCAAAAGGCGCCATGGTTATAAGCTCATTTACATGTTCACGATAAGGGCAACACCAGCTTTACACACACAAGTGTTACAGAATGCAGTCTCAACAACTCCGCAAGAAGCCGTATACAGTAGTTTCTTGTTCAGTTACTAAGCTTGCCTCATCAGAGATTCCTTCAGCACGGGTAAACACTCTCCTCTCTGAGGCTTTTAAATTGGCAGCGTACAATTAAGCGGCCAAATGGAATTGCAGATGTTCTGAAGTCAATTAAACATCAATAACCCCAGCAGAGAGTGTTTACTGCCTCTCTGTAGCTTCGTGCAGAGCATTTTCAAGTCTGTTTGAAGTCGGCTCTCGGCTGCTTTTGCAACATCCTGAAGTGAGTGTGACTCATAGTGATACCTGTCCCTGTGTCAACAACTCCCCTCTGAGGACTGCATGGCAGCATGAGTTTCGCTGCCCTTTTTCAGGTTAATGAACCAAGCATTTTCATATGAGTGTATGTATATTCATATTCTCTTTTGAAACTTGGATTGAAATGGGCTCAAAAATTGTGAACAAAATATTATGCTCATTTTCGTACTGCATACTGAGGCTTAGGTTCTGGTTAGGTTTGTATATGGGACAAATAAATGGCCTCATGCCTTGACATGAATACAAGTGTGTGTGTGTGTGTGTGTGTGTGTGTGTGTGTGTGTGTGTGTGTGTGTGTACTCTCAGAATAACAGCTCCTGTACATGTTGTATTCACCTCAGTTCAGTGCATCATACGTGACATAACGCTCTTCACATGATTTTCAAGACACTGTCAGTACATGGGCAGTACACAGTCTTCAGAAGGCTTGTGTCACCTCCATTCATCTAAAGTGTTACCATCCGTGGATGTGTTGCTGGTCTGTAGGCTTGTGTATTGGCACTGCCTGCTGCTCTCCTGTCTGATGGAGCACTGCCACTAATCTCAGGGCAGTGATGGCGCCATGGCAACAATCTGCCATGGCATATGTGTCTCCTTCCGCTCTGATGTCCATTCCATGTCACTGCTTCATGATGCATGTAACACCAATACACACACACACACACACACACACCCCTTGAACATTTCATGATGAATGGGCTAATAGAAAATGTTTAAGATCTCAATACAATCTCATAACACTAACATTCCCTGAATAGCGCTTTGAACTTACGTCATTTAAAAGTGTCAGGTGGTTGCACAGCAATAAAAAGTGTCACATGAACTGGTACTTTTCAGTTGTCTTACTTTAGTCCAGAACTGTATTGATGCTACATGAGTACAACTGTTCACATTTATTAGCTACTCAAACTCGGAAGGCCTGTAAATCAGCCCAAACTTTAAATCCTCACTTTTATAACTATCTGGTAACTAATTGTAAGTAACTACAAATTGTAGTTCTTATTCACAATTCATTCAAAGCACCATATTTCCATTGTATGTTAAACAAAAAAATGCCTGTGTCAAAAAATGTGTATTTCTAAAATAAAAACTTTACAGAAGAATAGAAAACTGAGATGTTATAAATGAGGAGGCTGGCCATCTCCAGCAGGTGTCCTTTTTAATAACTTAATAACTTGTTTATGGATTTCTGTATTATTGAGCAAAACACTTAAAAATATTCATGAGGTTTTTGTCACATTTCATCTGTGATTTCAAATGTTTTTGAAACGGTAATTTGGCCTTCAGAAATGGGAGCCTAGTCTTAAATGACTGAAAATAACTGCAATGATGACCGCTGAGAGAACAGAATTGCCAATAAGGACTTTGGAGGAAAAACATTCTTAACTTGTAACTTAAAGCATCAATATGCAACAATTGCCATTTATTGCTCCTAGGCTCCCCCTACAGTATTGGAGTGTAATTCACTGCTCCTCCACTATTCCGGTCCATACAAATCACGCTTTGTACAGATGGATTTTACAAGCTGGGGGTTACAGACCATCCCTGAACGTGAAAGAAGCATTTGGACTGTCAAGGTAGAGTAATCTCACAGGATTTGACATGAATATGGCCTGGGTCAGGCAAGCTTCACCAGATTTACATAGAGCAGTTATCAGCATACCAAGCCCAAAGTATCAAAGACTGAGACACCCTTCTTCTTATTACAAGTCAGTAGAGCCTTAACATTTGATACTGATAGTTGATTTTATACTGCAAATTTACGCACCCGTTTGTAACTCCCCATAGCATTAGCGATGCTCCCAACACTAGCAGGAGAAAGACCTAACACACGTCTCCTCTGATACATGAGAAGCCAGCCACCATCTCTTTTCAAGCTGACACCATTGCTGGGAAGCCGACATGCTCAGAGGAAAGTGTGAGGTCCCCAGCTCCAACAAAGGGTTGGGGTATTTTAGGCAGCAAGTGAACAGTCGCAGTTCAGTAAGGTGATGTGGGAAAAGTGGGAAAAACTGGTTAAGCATAAGGAAGTGAGCCACTTTGACACGGACCAAAATGTGATGGCTAGACAACTGGGTCAGAATATCTCCAAAACATCAGGCAGGTCTTGTGGGGTGTTTCCGGTATGTAGTGGTTAGTTCTTACCAGCAGTGCTTCAAAGAAGGACAGCCAGAGAACCAGCAAAAGAGTCATGAACACTCAAGACTCACTGAGGCATGTGGGGAGGAGCCAAGGCCAACCCATCTTGTCCAGTCCTGAAGAAGAGCTACGGCACAACAAGTTGCTGAATGGCACAAGTGGGACCTACACAATATTCAAAAAAGTCAGTTGGCTTTAATGTTATGACTGAATGGTCTATTGTGCACACATTCAAATGCAATGCATACAATTGTGCTGGATTTGGGTAGCCATCAAATGATCGGATCCTGCCTTTTGACCAGCACTGGTGACCTTAACCCAGCTAATGTTGATGTTGAAGCCTGGCCATATAAAGCAGGTGATGATAACCGCCTATGCAGCTCATTCGGCAGGTCACCCGAGCACACTCCCTCCCTCTACTTCTTCTGTACTCAATCACATATAATTCAATTCTGTGAGGTGACAGTAATGCAACCTGTGTGCAAAATGTGCAGACGCACAGAGATGCAAAACAGGGTTTGTGGGGCAGGTTTTGAAGCAGCCTGCTTTGCAAGTGGCTTTTTAACTAGCGGAGGGTGTATTGTGCTGATCGTCAGTGATATAAGCTGGCTCGTTGGAGTGTGCTTCAGAGTTATTGAGGAGGTACATCGTAACCCCATGCCTAATTTGCTCTTGATTTGTTTGACTTTTACACTGTATTTCAGCTTTATCACCATAACAGCAGCATGTTCTGTTAATATCGGAGACAAAAAAGCCTCGGCAGGTAGTCGGTGCCATCAATCAATAAGTGAGCTTTTTTTTTTTTTACAGGGAAGGTAATGATTGTTCTCGGCTCCTTTGTGCTGCTTCTGCACTTCTCTAATTAAGCCCTCCCTGATAGCGAGAAGTGACAAAGTCTCATTGTAAATGGGGGCTGTTATGTATTAAAAATATGATTGATTGGCTGATTTGCTTGCTTCGCATCTGTGAGAGAGAGAGCGTGCGAGCGAGTGAGCTTGCATCAGGGCCTCCCTCTCCTCTCTCTCTCTCTCTCTCTCGCTCTCGCTCTTTTCTCTCGCTTGATGACTCATGCCTAAATGACAGACTAGTTGTTCTGTTCTCTCCAGTTCCACGAACAAGACAAACAAAACAGTGCCTGAGTCAGAGCAGCATGCACAGTGAGAGTTTAATTCCATTAATGCTGAGCATGTTTGTGTGTGTGTGTGTGTGTGTGTGTGTGTGTGTGTGTGCGTGTGTGTGAAAGTGAGAGACAGACAGACAGACAGAGTCAGACGAGCCAGCAGCAGGGAGGAATAAGGTAGTGAGTGGGTGAGGGATGCAGTGGGTGTACTGAAACTCCGCTCTTAGCAACAGTGAGATCTGATCATTACCAGGTAACAGCAGAGTGTGTCCACTCTCTGTTCCTTAACAGAGTGTCGAGCTCCAACAACGAATGCCGGCACTAAATCCCCAGAGGAAAACTAGGTATATTTCTTTGTGATTTTTAACAAAAAGTGGCTGTCCATTGCAGTCTTTTGCATGCAGTGTCAGTACATGCAAATGTATGTTAACCATATTCCAGCCATTTGCATGCGGCACATGTTGGCATTAAAAAAGCACATGCAATGACCTGTTCTCTCTGCAGTCTAAATGCAGGAGTGGAAAACATGTAGAGGACCTTTAGTTAAGGTAAAGTTTGGGTAAGTATACAACAGAAATATAAAGGTGGAAACATATAAAAGTCGAAACCTAGCTACATTTAAATACTCTCAAGTATATAATAGTAAAACAGGAAATGGTGGTGAGGGATGACGTGCTATGTGGCAGTAGTGGTGCACAAAGACAAAATTTTAGAGTTGTATGCAGCTTCATTTCACACCACTATGAATGTGGTTGGATCTTTTAATAGGAAACACATAACAATGCAGGTTAACCTGAAGAAAGATCTCCTGGCTTTTTAGATTTGGAAATGGTCTGGATGAATGGTACTATGAAAGTACAGTGTTTGAAGTTCACAGTAATTACTTCAACGTACTGGACTCTCATTTTTCAACTATGCAATGGAACTATGGAAAAACAGTTTGAACATAAAAGGGTACATCACTGCTGTCTAATGAAAAGCATACATCTCCATTCAGCCTGTTTTTAGGTTTCCTTCAGGAACTGACACTCCAGGCACTGCCTCTTTTCAAACTGCTGCCAATTGAACGTCACTGGGCAACCAACACGCTTGTTTACCGGTTGTCTTTTTGTGGACCTCATTTCATAGGTACTGACCACTGAATATAAAACAACAACAAAAACACACACAAGACCCGCCTGATATTCTGAGCCAGTCGTCTAGCCATCACAGTGTGGCCCTTGTTAAAGTGTTTTAGATTCTTATGCTTGACCATTTGTCCTGCTTTTTAAAAATTGGCTGTTCACTTGCTGCCTAATATATCTGCCCCTTGACAGATGACACTGTAAATGAATGTTTTTCTCTTCTCCTGTCAGTGGTTCTCATGTCATGGCCTACAGAAAAAAAACTACCCAGAGAACCTAATATGGGCATATAATGTTAACCCTTAAGTTATAATTGCAAATGTCATTCACATCATTATTTGTACTTATCCGTGGTGCCAGAGTCTGCTTCATTGGTCCCTTTTAACACACATACACACACATTTGTTTTAATATTCCTGTGGCTCACAGGAGACTCATGCTCATAAGTCACATAAAAGTGAATCTTTTCTCACAAACAAGGCAAACTGAAAGAACTACCTCTAAAGTCGATGCAATTATGAGTAATAATAAGAAGAATACTTTGTAGATAAGTGTAGATTATAAGTCTCATTTTAGTGTTTAGTTGGCGTCTCTACTGCGCTTAATTGCCTGTCTGGATTCTTTGATAACACTGAGTTCACATACACACATATAACATCCTGTAGGTTGCCAGCTAATTAAGTTGCAGACTAAGCTGCTCCTGGGTAGTGTGTTGTTGTTGTCTGTGTGATGACTGATAGGATTGAAGGTTGGCTGAGATGACGCAAAGGGGGCAGGTAGAGCTGCTTTGTTTTCCAACATGAAAAAGAACCTGTATTGTGATAATTGCTCACTCACTACCGTTGGTACACCTGCATCTAGTCTGCAGCACAAAAAAGGCAATAGCAAACTTTTGGGCAAATCTAATCCGCATATAACACAATCAGGATATGTTGTACAAGAAGTACACAAAACTCAAAAGGCCTTGCATTAGAAGTAGCATCAGAAATAGATTTGAGTGGGTCGGGGAGAGCATGCTTTGTCCCTAGTGTGATGGCTCATTTCATTATGGCCAGACACACTGAATGCAGTCAGCGTTCTGATATGCAAAGCAGACAGTTTTCTTTAAAAGATAGGCCTCTGTGCAGGGCTGTGATACTGGAGTCCAAATTCACCACAGGCTCAAAGTCTTGAAACTTGTCATGTGAAATGTCCTTCAGTGAACTTTACTCTCAGGTTTGCTTCCTCTTTTCATTGCACCAACGTTGCATTATACCACATACACCACTTATGATTTTCAGAGAGCATTACGGTTATCGTATGAGAACTGAGTGGCATTTACAGGAAAGTAAACAGATGCTTAAGTAGCAGGCTTCTGAGCCACGCTGCTTTTTATGGTTTATGGCATAGTATATGTCCAATGATACAATATTCATTTATTAATATTGTATATTTATTATATACAATATTAAACTTATTTATAGCAAAGACTGCACTGAACTGAAGGGATGCTAACTTTTAAATCCTTTTAGGTGCTTTACAGGAGACGCTACAGACATCCCGAATGCTCTGTGCATATTCACTTAAGGCACTTTCATTCTCAGAGCACTTGAAAAAAGAAGAAGCGCCACACTTCGGGGCGCGGTTAACCAAGGTGAATGGGTATTACACTGCATTCATCTCCCCCATTAGCGGCGTAATATAAAAGGTATCTCTTCCATTATCACCTCCAGCACTGTGACTTCAGTGTAGGAGGACATTTCGCTCATTAGTCTGGATAAAGGATCTTATTCTGCTCTCTCCTTCGAGGCTTTCGATCATTTTCATCCAGTGAGTCTTTGTCAGGTGTTGACTGCTCAGTGTTGGAGCTGCAGCCTGCTCAGTAGAGAATGGAGAAAGATTAAGCGAGTAAGTAGAGTGAGAGACGCTGGCTGACCTTTAAGGAAAACAAAAGGTTCAGTAGCACTGCAGGTTAGTTAGTTTGGATCTAATAATGAGATGAGAGGATATTCATGCTTAAAAAACTGACGGGCATCTGTGCCTGCAGCATTCCTCACTGGCAGGGATTGAGCTATCTGACCTGTTCGGAAAGAACAGAAAGCAAAAGTTAAAGGATAAAAGGAAAGAACAATGTGAAGGAGAGTAAGCTGTGAAACTAGATGAGCTAAATCGAATTGATTAAGAAAACTAATTTCCTTACATCTTTAAGATTAATGATCAAAGATCATTTGAGTATTATCATGGCAAATCCTTCATATATTGTCTTTAAGCCACTATTTGTTAGATATTTGTCTAATTTCCTCCCCAGATTTGTCATTGCTAATTCCCACCCACTAGCTAGGCCTCCAGCTAACAATGCTACTAGCACTGGGAGGGTGAAGGCTAGCTCAAGCAAAAGCAATCACTTGCTGATCAGAAATATTATAGTTATCATAACATGAAGTTATGAACAGGCTGAACATAATAATCTGTATTTTTCAAACACGCAAAACTAAGCTAAACAAATAAAGAGTCTTCTTAAAAATGATTACCAATAACTTGGTCATAGGGCCTCATGTTGCAATTTCTTTTTCAACGCATGGTACTCACAAAGACACACAGAATAATGCCACTGAATCAAAATTGACTCTCTCCCTTTTATTAAGTTCAAATATTAAAAAAACAAAAACAAAAAAATGTCGTACTTTGTAGAAGCTACTCAGTTCAATTAAGAAACCGATTGCCAGTTTATCTTGCATTAATTCAACACAAATACTCAGCAGGACAACTAGGCCAATGCAATCAGTGTGTTTAACACCGGACACGCTTATCACCACATGACAGGTCAAAAACTTTAAAACATTTTTTTCTTATGAGAGAATGGAGTGTGACCTCTGCTCCCACATTCTGAGAGGAGTTAATGTGGCCATCACACCAGGGCTGAAAGTGATGCTGATCAATTGTTGGCAATGACATGGACCCTCAAAAGACACGTGCACAGACGTGGCTTTAATCCCTCCTTTGTGATTGAATTAGGTGAAAGGAATGTGCTCGGACTCCCCGCTTTCCGTGGCTCGGCGTGACAGGCAACTTCCTGGCCTGTAAGTCGCAGGAATTAATCTGACACGGCCTAAAAGACAGGATCAATTCCCATTCATGCGTTAAGCAGCCCAGAGTGGAAGGGTGGAATTCTGCCCCAAACATAATTTAGCACACAGCAGTCAGGGGTGAGTAATATGACAGGAAGGATGGTGATTAAAATGGCTTTTACATGACTGGAGCACACCCAAAGAAAGATTCCAGATTTATTACCACCAATTGAGGTGATGTTTTTCGCCGTATTTTTTTTCTTTCTTTTTTTTCCTCCCACCCCCCCTGAGGCACTTGCACGTTGGCTCAATCGGTGGGTTTCTCACTCTGAACTCAGCCTTGCATCATGTCTAGATAAACGAGACAAATAGGAGACACACACAGGGGTGGTCGTGGCAACCTGCTCCAGCACCAGTGGAACTCTCAAAGCAATAATTTTTCCCCCCTCGTAATGGCTCTACCGCCTCCTCCCAAAGAGCACGGGAAAGTCTGCAACGGCACGGAAGCATACATTTAAATCATAGTCTCAACACATAATGAAAAGATAAGGTATCTAGTCCAACTCTATGTCAGCCTAAATGCATCTTTAAGTGCTTCAGGCTCATATGCAGTGTCAGCGGGCAACATCCTTCAAGTTCAGGTCTGTTTTTCAAAAGGGTGTCTCTGTCCGGAGAAATTATCCAACTCAGGCATCAGCAAGTTTAAACTACTGGGAACTGTGGAGGACAGGTCCAGCTCATTATTTGAGTGAAAGTATGGCAGGGATGCCAACATCAAGACCACGTTGGATGCAAGTTGCAATGCAAGGCATGCTTCTGGACCAAGTGAATCACAACAATAAGCCCTGCCACCACAGTTTTAGGGTCATTTGTTTGAGATAAGAGAGGGCAGAATGCACTGTTATTATCATGCCCCTTGAGTCCTTCCTCTCCCTAGGGAATATGAGCAGTGTGATTTATACAGGCGTGAGTAAGATATGAGTGGCTGCTGAGGGACTCCACTAATCTGCTGCTGCCGGTCAGTGGTTGGAGGGCTATCTGTCTTGGCGCGTAGCAATGTGGTCAGGTCTGTAATGGCTTGGGCTGTAACACCATCATCTGCTCTGCACTGTTGTTGTGAAATTCAGGCAGCTATGAGACAGCAGAGATCCCTCTGCTCTTCATATTCTCCTGTGGTTTGGAGAAGCTTCAGCAGGGGTCCTTGAAGGGGTGCTTTGTAAGGCGAGCAAATCTAAACTTTGGGGAAAAAAACGGACAAAAGCGTACAAAGAATGTGAAAATTGCTCTGTTTTGGAGGGGTCACTTTTCAACGATTCTAAGAGATATTGAGTGGTGCAGAGTACGCAGTGTTCTTTGTGCTTAAATGAATATATCGATTTCTTCTTTTCAAACCAGTCAAATTGGGTTTTCCACAGAGATTCTTATTCAGGGCTCTCTGTAGAGAAATTCAGAATAACAGATTTCATCTGTTTGCTGAAAGTGAGACTCAATTGACCTGGATCTTTTAGTGGCAGCCTCTGATCCACCCTTTACTCCTACGCTCAACAAAACTGGTGCCTCAACCATTCAACCATGTCAGATGGTTGCACATCATCACAACTGCCGTCTTTGGGCTTTTGTCTTTTGGCAATAATCGTGCTGACATAACGCATTTGTACCTTCACGTGCAACATTTTGACACTTCTGAATCATGTAAAATCAAGCGTCTGGGTGTTTAGAGTCTTTGAAACTCAGCACCCTATTGGGTTATTTGCTATCATTACGCAACCAGCATGCATGCATGCGTTTTAGACTGGTGTGCTGCATATGTGTGCAAAATAAGATTTGTAGGATGCCATGGACCATGGATCTCAAACAACCTGTAAATTCATCTGCGAAGAGAGAGAGAGAGAAAGAGAAAGAAAGAGAGAGAGAGAGAGAGAGAGAGAGGGGGAGAGAGAGAGAGAGAGAAAGATAGAAAAAGAGAGAATGGGGGTCACAGTGGAAACTCTGACTCATCTGCTCCACACTGCCACTCTGAGCCCAAATCAATTTAGCATTGAGTCACCACAAGACTTCCTCTCACTCTCTCCCTCTGAGCCAATGTGTGTATGAGCTTATGTGTCTGTATGACTGTGTGTATTTGATCTGGTTGGAGACTGATGTTGCCTGTGTTGCTCGTGGCTCTGAGCATGAGGGCATTTTTCTTTGCATATATATACGCATACAAATGCATGTGAAAATGAAGGTATAAAGCACATGCAGAAGTATGACCTGCTTCTGAATCTAGGTATATATATATATATATATGCACCTGCATGTTTCCTTGACTGGGAATTCACAGTGATGGTTGTGTCATGGAAATGGCCTGAAGCTTCTCTTGCCTGCACGGTGGCCTACAAGGTGTGCAATTAACTAGTGCGTAGTTAAAGTCATCCTCACAGCGCATGTGTAAATTGAACCCTATATTGTATATAACCCTGTATTTTGAGCCATAGTGTTTCTGCACAGGGGCTGCGAGTGTCTTTAACTCTCTCACCTAATTTCGCAACTTGCTGACCTCAGAACAGCGGCTTGTCTACCTCAAAGGTTAATTGCTTCTAGGTGGCAGCCAGTGTGGTTTTTGTGCTGAAGAGCTGTTGAATCAGATGTAGGTGGATCATGAATGCTTTCTCTCATAATGAGAAGGCAGTGTGAACGTGGGTACACTGACTCTGAACGTGTGGGCTGAGGCGACAAGAACTGAAAATAAACACGGGGGATTTCTCATTGCCATTTCAAAAACACCTGCACGCCCTCCCACTGATGCTTCTTTTAATATGTGTACCGTGTACCTTTATTATAAACGAAGAAGGACCTAGTTGCCTGTTTATGTGGTACGCCTACCCTGTACCTACACTGAGGGAAAAAAATGTACATCACATATTTTCAGCGTACATTCATTGGCCATTTTATGAGATGCTATACAGGTATAGTTGCATGCAATATTGGCCCTGACCAAATTACATATTTAGTCTTTTTTTTTTTTTAAACACATTTCTCTAATGTTAATGCACAGTTAATTAAGCAAGAGAATACAAGAGCGAGTGTGTTATCGCAAATAACATCACGCCTGTGATTTGTTCGTAGGTACGAGCCAAAAGGTGATAACATACAACCTCAAGTGTGCTCTATCTAAGAACTTTTATGTTTTTTCAAAATAAAGAAACAAAGTAAATCACAGAAGCCCTGAATTTCATATTGAATATGCTTTAATAATGACAATTCCTTCCGCCAAAAAGTAGTTCCACAGTTATCGCTACGCAATAGCAATAACAATTCTGAAACACTAGGGCTGACGAAGTGGAGATTTGTTAAGGTACCTTAACAAAGCCCTGTACGCCACAAAAGGCTGTGTTACTGTCGAACTGAAGCAAAAAGAACCAATCAGCTTGTTGGTAAGGCAGTAGCCAGCACAAGCTGAAAAATCAGGGTTTTTTGGGCAATATTGAGCCGAACGCTACAAACTTTTCATGTTTTTTTTTTGCAGACATCAGTGATATCAGTGGTTTTGAACAGTTAATATGACCTTAAGTCCCCATTAATATATAGAAGAGCCTGGTCTTGTGAGACTGGAAATTGTTGCATCAGACTTGGCCATCAGACTTGCCTTCAAGGACTTTTGGTTCAGTTTAGCCTTTTCAGTTGTCCATGAGTCAGTGGAGTGATACAGTTTAGGTGTGAAAAAGCTGTGCTGTTAACAGAAGACATCAGCACCGTTAGGACACTCCTCAGCCAATCAGAACTGTGTCAGAACTAACTGGTGTAAATGTTTGATTTTTGATTAACTCTGAAATAGAAGAAAATAAAATGACTACTACTTCTTATATATGTTTAAAAACTAACGCTTAATGATCGTAATATATCAAGTGATTGCAGTTGAATGAAATGTCACGTCAGCTATGTTGAGCTACGTGAGGGAGTGTGTTATCGGCGAGAACACACAACCTCGAGTGTTCTCTATCTAAGAACTTTTATAGTTCTACGTTTATAGTTTTAAGTTGTTGTTTTTTTTTTTATAAAATCACAGAAGCCTTGGATATCATATTGAATATGCTAATTAATTACAAGCTGTAAAGTCTCCAATCTTAATAAACTCAGTAGAACTACTTAGGCAGGTCAAGAATTGTGATGATGATGATAATTCCAGATGCCTTAAACACTGTGCTAACACTCAACAACCGTGAGCTACTCTCTAAGCTGACTGTTAAAGCTAAGTGATGCCTACAAACCTTAGAGAAGGTTCTAAAAAAAATAAGTGCACTTCCACCTCAAAATAGCATTAAGAAAGGGAATTTAGAGAAACTGTTAAAGCCAAAGCAAGATCTGTAAGACCAAAAAAAAAAAAAACCTAGAGCTGCTACTATGCTGGCCAGGAAGACAAAACAAGCACCCCACATGACAACAAAGAACAGCAAGAAGGTTTAGCTGACCCAGCGTGGCTAACACAAACACAATCTGCATAGAAGAGCCATCAGAAGAAAACCTTGCCTGTAATCTAATCACAAAAATGAACATCATAAGTACACCATATGAACAAAAGTATTAGGACACTTGATCATTCATTGTTTCTTCCAAAATCAAAGATAATTTAAAAAAAAGAGTTAATCCCGCTTTTATTGGAGGAGTAACTGTCTCTGCAACTGGGAAGGTGTTCTATTACATTTTGGAGCATGGCTGTGAGGATTTGATTGCATGCAGCAACAAGAGCGTTAATGAAGTCAGGATGTTGGATGATCGCTACCCCACCATCATTCAAACATAGCTCAGTGCTGTTTTTTTTTTGTTTTTTTTACCCCTCTAGCCCAGGCCTGGCATTAGGTATAGTGCCAAAACTTCTACAAGGACTAGATGAGCTGAGTGTGTGCATTTGCACATCTGTGTCAGCAATGGCTGCAACATAAAGTAGCTGAATGCATTCATTAGAAGTCAGTCAGGAAATTGAAGCTGACAAAAGGCTGGGTTCTACAATAGGACAATAATCCAGAACATACATCAAAATGAACTACTTGAGGAAATGCAAGCTTAGGTGTGTTGGAATAAGCCTCTTTGAAAATATGTGGAATCTGTGAACTTTCCTAGGACAAAAATATGAATACTTCTGTCTTGCATTTGCAATCTTCACCAAAGAGGGTGTTACTAAGTACTGAGTTGGATCTCCAGACCTTTGCATGTGCCTCAGTTACTGGATTAATATTAATATTCTTTTTTTAAGTTTGCATTAGAGGGCGTGTTACTACTTTATATATATGTTTAAAAACTAAAGCTTAATGATTGTAATATATCAAGTGATTGCAGTTGAATGAAATGTCACATCAGCTATGTTGATCTAATCTTTTATTCATGTATAACCATTTGACACATTGTAATCTTGTGAATCAAAGCCTGGTTTCTTTTAGCACAATTACTGCCTGTAGCTCTCTGCTGCTATGCACAATTTGTTACCCACTTTCAGGGTCAGCCACTCTCCAACTCCTCTATCAATGGAAAGAGACCATCACAGACCCACCACTAACCACACAGAAAAAAAATCCTGAATCGACTTGATTCAAATCATGATTTTCACATAGAAACATAAGTACTGGCAATCTTGTTGGTGTCATATTCAAATATTCAAATGATGTACACTTTGGTACACAATCAAATTACATTCAATTTAATTTTTTACTTTGGAAATGTTATTTGCTTGGTTTACCAATCTAAGCCATGCAAGCATTTTTTTTTTTACACTCTTTCAGTGTCACTTTGGGCTGGGAACGGTCCACCAAACCAAAAGTGTTCGATCCAAACAGGTCCTGTGGTCATTAAAAAGACCACTGATGAAGCTCTGGAGGAGGAGCAATATAAATTGTGCATGCCAACTGATAACAGATATAGTCCATGACTGTACAACAAGGTGTACTAACAAGGTGGGTGTTTCTTAGAAAATGTGCCAGTGAGCACATTAAAGACAATCGCACTGTGATATGTATGGACCCAGTGCGTTCAGTCACATGTACCTACCCTCACTTTACACACACACACACACACACACGCACACACATACACACTCAGATTTCAGTCACTCTCTGATCTCTACAGAGACAGACACCCAGGTAATGGCGACCTGTCTTCAGTGCTGGAACAGGAGAGCAGTGGCAGTGCTTTGATAAGATGTGCCCTACATACACGCACATGCGTGAGCTCCTGAAGATAAGAGATGTGTGCAAGGCTCTTGTCATGGACTCCGCTGTCTTTTGTCCACGATAAGTGAGTCCTCTTGCACAGCGTGAACGCAGTGCAATGATAACACTCAGGCACCAAACAGGAAAGATTCAGCTTTATCTGGCTGTGAAGGTGATACAAGACAATCTGTTATTCTTCTTGCTTTGTTGCCAGGGATACCAGCACTGGAATCTGTGACCAGGAGTGTCATAAAAATGAAGGTATGCTGTACCTGTTATTTAGCGTCACCCGTATAAGTGCATCTGCCCCATGGTAGCTGTAGATGCGGCACTGGTAAATGATTTATTAAGAATGCATGCACAAGCTGTGCTGGCAGTGCACAGATCTTTATCTACATACTCCTTTAACCCCTTTAAATTATTGCCAGCATATCTCGTGTATACTATAAAACTAATATGCATGTTTGCTGCTACACAGTTACGAGTGAATTGGAAAAGGAGATGTCTAGACAGTTGCTTCTCTGCCACATCTGTAGCATATAATCAGAAGACATGGACAATAAGTTGGCTCCACACTACAGGAGTTTTGACCTCACATTTAAAGATGGATTTCACCATCATTAGTCATCCTTTAGACATCTTAAGTCTTAAAGTCCTAAAAATTAAGGTTCCACAAATGGCTCTTTAAGGAATGCTACAAAAAAAGATATGTTTGTGTAGTAGAGATGTACTGAAAGGTAGTTACTCTATGGCATCACTAAAATAACCATTTGTAGCATCTTTATTATTTAAATGAGTGCAGCCCTTACCCTACACTTAACCCAGATTTCCTCAGGACAAGTTCTAACCCACAATTCTGTCTCCTAGATCTCATCTCCCAGAATATCTGGTGAATGTGACAGTAGATCAGAACAAACATGGCAGATGGCAGGGAGTCATAGCATACGTGTACTAGTGGAAGTATATTTTGAGTCAGGGAGGAAACACTGACGATATTCCCTATAAGGGGCTACGTGTGTAATAGGAACTGTAAGCAAAAGCCATCATGCATGGCTTTATGTGTATCCTTGAGTGTAATCTTAAATGCTTATTTGCTCTCAAGCAAATCAATATTTAATAACTGTGTAAAAAGCGAATTCTTAAAATATGCCTCAGCTGCAGTTGTATCTAATACAAGCTCAGTCATGTGGGGCAAGTCTGCTTGTGTGCAGTCAAATGATAGCTAACCACAGCCTGTGACATTCAGCCTGCACTGATAATACCCTTGCACTGATGTACAAATGCCACTTGCAGTCAATAGTCATGGAAATGTGACTGTATATAGTGTGCTTTTGCCGAGTGTTCACCTATTGAAAACATTTTAATCTGGATTCCTCTCCAAAACACATTCCTCAGCTGTCAGTTCCACAGACACGAGGGAAAAGAGTCACATGCAGTTTCAGATTTAACATCATCAAAATTTCAAATGATTCTGCAATTTACACGAATGGACAAGAGTGCTGGCCATTAGCGGCCCGGAGTGCTCATAGAGCTCCTAATGAGCGATCTCTCAGGCTGGGCATGCCATTTGTGACCCTCAAGCACTTTGTAGAAAGTGTTACCTCTGCAATACTCTGCAGTCCGGCAGAGAGGGATCACACTGTTGCAGAGTGGGTGCCCTTGGCACCCATGGTAGAGCCGGTGTAGAATGGAGGCAGGCTGTAGACTAAGATGAGTCATACCCATTGATGAGGAGCTCAGCAATCAATTCCACTTCAGGGACCAGAAGAAAAGCCTCTTCTCTCACAAACACACATACACTCCCCTAGCACCTTACACCAGTCTGGGCCTCACCACCGTCGGTTATGCCTGGAGCCCAAATTAGCCTCTTATAGAGTATATAAATATATAACAACAGTGGATGCTAGGAGATGAGGATATCTTTGCACATACGTGATTTCCTCTACTAAATCCTCAGTGTCGTTTTATTTATTTGTTTTTCAAAAATAAATGGCATTTTGTCTGAAAAGTCACTGGTCCTGCACCCAGTGTAGATATTTGACCCATACCAGCAGAAAATGGATCAGACACAGGTCTAGTTCCAAAACAAACCCAGCTAACATGTCCATGTGTGACCTGTATGGGTAGCCACGTCAGCCTCACATTTGGATGCACACTACATACATATGTACACTGCATACAGGGCCTAGAACTGCACAATGGATAGGAAAGAAGCTACAAATGGCAGGTAAAACCCAGTATGAGAACGGGAATGTACGCCATCTTAGCTTTGCATTAAACTAACATGCAAATCTCATAGAGCTGCGACCAGAAATGAGCATTATCATATCAAGGCAATATACCATTGCAATGGCCACATAAACAAAGACATCTACATAGTGAAGGTTAATACTACTATACATAATATAATTCTGGCACTTGTTTATGATTATAAGACCTATATATAATGTATGATCCTAATGGAATATTCCATGCTGGTAGGTAAAGGAAGTGACCACAAGCAAAAACAACAAAAAATGTTACGGAAGAGAGGTGCTTTGCATGAGGGACATAATAGAGTGTCTCTTTGGGATATTCAAATACTATTCCATCCCCATCCCCATCCCATCCCTGACGTACATACCAGTATTATGTCCCTGATGGTAAGCCTACTTTTGAGCTACATTTGATTCAATTTTCCTTCATTAACCAGAATGCAGTATGCTAATGACTGAGGATCCTAAGTGTAGCACAATCTGGTTGCAGTGGTGTTTGAACATTTGAGGCTTTGTTCGCTTCATTCTGCACTATCAGAGCCATCTTGTGTGCCTAAACATTCTCTGTATTATACAGCACTGATCATAAGCCACATAGGTTATCTAGAGTAAAATGAGAGTGCCAGAATTGTAACTGACACATTTGTTGCATCTAAGTAAAACTGCACTTTTGCATAAGTCATGTTGCTGACTACATGTTTCTTCCTTTAAGGTAGTTGGTGTGACCATCTTAATGAAAGCGACCTGACTAGAACCTTTTTAAGTAAATATTTTGTATTTGTTTAAACATCACTTGATACTCGAGGGTATCAGTATCAGAAAAGTATAAAAAGAAATATCAGACTGGCTTGAATTTCTGTCACTGATGATGCTTCAGAAAGCAGCAGGAAAGTGCTACACACTGCAGGTACTTCACAAGCGTTCACTTAAGCCATTACACACCACCAGTATAAACTGTGTAAGATGTTATTTAGGTTGTCCAGCTGTGTTTGTGTGGTTTGGTTTGTGTTTGTGAGTGACTGGTTCGATTCTGAGTCAGCTGCAGGATTACTCTTAATGCTCTTTAGTAACAGTGCAGGCCTTCATTTCCTGATACACTCCAAGCATTTAGTAAGTGTTATTCAGTGCCTACGTCGTTTAACATCATCTGTAACTTCCATTTGTCTAGAGCTCAGAGAAGCCACTGTTTCATTACCAATAGGCATTTTTAGCCAGCAGACATCACCTAACATGGCCTGAATAACATAACATCTACTTAAACAAAATGTTGTTTGAGATCTACCACTGTATCATATGATATTGGTCCATATCTACCTAAATCAATAAAGAATTCTTGCATATCCATCACAAAATAATAATGGAGTTTTCTCTTCATATACTCTCTGACTTGTTTTCAAAGTCTACAAAACGAAGCATTGAAAATAGCACAATTCTCTGATCTCTTGCGTTTGCAGTTCTCTCAAACTACTCTGTATCAAACTGCAGGAAAACACATTGACTTTGGCAGCAAACACATTGCTGCTGGTCTGTTGTTGACTGGTAGCAATTTTAGACCTTAGTCACAGTAACAAACCACCAGAGAGGAACAGCAGTGGCATTGTAATTATGCTGACTTAGTTATTATGTTGCCATTACTATTGTTCTTTTTCCCTATTGTTATTTATTGTAGTGGTGATAATTGTGTTTACAGTAGTGTTGCACAAGAATGAGTGCAAAACACAGTGGTGAAAAGGATATGGGCTCATAATTCCCCATGGAGACAATCAAAGCTTTTGCAAGCTACAAAGTTCCTGAAAGTGTCAGCACAATGCTTCTTCTTCAAATAAAATCAATGCAACTATGGCCTCAGCAAAACAAAATAACGGATCCAGTGTGTTTACCGCATCTAACCTCTGCTGCATTTCAGTGTCATTCCTTGTTGTCTGCTTTCTTTTTCTTTCTTGGCCACAGAAACCTGTGCAGAATAGAAATTGGCTTCTAAACTGTATTTGCTGATCTATGTCGAGTTAGGCTGCCCCTCTATTACTTTATTCACTTTGGTCACTACCTGCACACAGCTCACAGCAGTGCACACAAACCAGACTCTCTGAAGCCCATCTGTTTCAGTCCCTAGTGCAGGAACACCAGCCATATCAAACTAATAACTCCATGTCCTTTATAGGATTTTGATTGCACCAACTCTGTATTCGTCTTCCATCCACAAACAATAAGCGGCTTGTACCAATAAAAGCTGCATGAGAAAAGTATTTTCTTTAGCTTTATGAGCTTTCTTTGAAGTGTGTTTTTTCTTTGGATGCAGTGCTGTGTGCAGCCATGAATGCGCTTCATAGGTTGTTTTGACCATTTCTTGGCAGTGAAGCCTTGCATTGAGAAGGACATTTTCCCAGTGTAATGTGGACAGGTGTGAGGTGGATCTGAGGAATGTGGTGTGAATGTGTGAGTTTAGTCTGGAGGAGAAGATATTATGCTGCTTCCTCTGTTGGCACGGGAAAGGGGAAATTCCTATGGAATGACAATTGCATAAATGAGCACATCAAAGCCTGTTGGAGAGCAGGGGCTGACGCATTATCGTGCTATTTTCAACCAGCTTTAGAGCAAGCTTCAGCACTACTCCTCGAATGATTAGCTGAATCATTTTTCAGTTGTAGGACCTTTAGGATATTACACCAGAAAAACACACATCCAGCACTTGATTACAATCATACAGTAATACTGGGTAGGGCCTCCTTTTGTTCTCAAAACAGCCTCAATTCTTCTCTCAATTCCTGGATTTCACAAGATGTTGGAAACAGCATTTCCTGTTCTACCACACCCCAAAGGTGTTCAACTAGATTCAGATCTGGTGACTTGGAAGGACACTGGAAGGGATGTACATGGTAAGCAAAAATACTCAAATAGTGTGTGCCATTAAATGGTGTTAATAAGCCCAGAGTATGTCAAGAGAACATTCTCCACACCATTACAGCATCTCCACCAGCCTGGATTGTTGACACAGGGCAGGTGGGGTCCATGTTTTTAATTAATGCTGTTGGTGCCAAATGTTGATCTACCATCTGTGTACCTCAGCAGAAATCGAAATTTATCAGACCAGAGTTATATAATAAACATAATTTTGGGAGATGGTCCATGCCCCAAACTCGTCCCACTCATGCCTATATAAACCATTAGTCTCACTCCATTATTGTGTTGAAAAATTCTAACCCTTCACCTCCCTGTATACTCTCTTCTGCATCTTTCCTCACCTCATGCATCCACCTAGAAGCAGCACCAAACTCCTCCCCAAAAGCCCTCTGAGTTCTTCTCCATGTTACAGACATCAAAGGCATGGAACATAGTAGCAAACATACCATTATCAACATAACATATATAAAGTTATTGGTGAGTTTGTATAGTAAATAAAATGTATATATTTGCACTGAAGACATCACGATACTTTCACCACCACTGTAAAGGCGTCTGTATGCTTTCTACAATTTAATCCCTGACCGCATGAATGACTTTGTTTACATGTCAAAATGAATTGTGCAGAAATGCCGTGAAAAATCATCACGATTTCCCCTTAAACAGTGAAACACTACGTGGCTTTGTTGCTTTACTCCATACTGTGCCAGTTTGGTACACATTTCTGTAAGGTATGAAAATTGCAGACATTACACTGGAGACACGCTTCTCTAATCGCAGTTGTGGTAGAATTACTGTAATTTCAGCCTCAGCATTCGGATAACTGCTGCACCATATGCCACAGGCATGTTCTGATTTTGCGATTTTGGTACGTTGGCCACTTCAGCAAGAATGGAGCTTATTACCGTCAGCCGTAATGGAATTCATGGAATCCTTACTGGTCTCTGTATTGTGAAAGTGTCTCAGTTAGTCTCTTTCAAGAGTGCTGTCTAGTGCATGTCTATGCATAAACCTGGCTGTGAGCCAGATTACTATGGGTGATGCTTTATTGGAGGCTTGTTTTTATTTCTTCATCAGATTGGCAGTCAGGGACTTGCGGTTGTCACAGCGAGGCAGGGAGGCAGCTCAAAGAGTCTCTTAACCAGTCCCTCATTTCTAAATGTGATCAGCATAGGTCATAGACCGTAGGCCATTGACTGAGCAGCTTGGAGTTCAACACATGAGGGAAATCTAAGTAGTCAAACAGGATTTCCATCATCAGTTACTGGAATATTTCGTCTGATGTGCACATTGCTATACATATGCTGACAAAATACTGTCGTAATGGAGAATGGGATGGTAAAACATCCTGCAAAACCCCTCAAAAATGATCTCATGCATATTTAAAAGCTTTTTAGAATCCAGTAATGTTTATGAGACTGGGGTTTCAGTTCTTCTGCAGAAAGCTGCAGGGAGAATTTTCCACACCTCTAAAATTCAGTTTTAGAAATTGGAGCATATTGTGCTATTCACACTCCAAGTAATCCCAAGCACATTCAGTGATGTTGAGGCCAGGACTGAGGTTGATCAGTCCATTGTTCTGAGAACATCAGCAGCTTCAGCAGTTTGCTTTCAGATTTGTCTTTTTTGTCAGTTTGCTTTTCTCCATAAGAGCTCCTTTCAGAACCACAGTGTTGAGTTTTGACAGAAACACCTGTGGACGTGTTCAGATCGGAGCGTGATTTTCTCCTTCTCTCTTAAAGATGAAAGCCTTAAGTGATGTTTATCTGATGAGGGCAGCTTCCATGGTTGTTAGGAGTCCAATTGTCTCAGTAGTGACAGTAACTCAAGTTTTGGAATGTTTTCCCCCAAAATATTTTCCTTTGATGTTCACCAGCCTTATGCAAGTGGATTATCTAACTGAATAATTTGTACATAATGACTGTTTTGACTGGAGATCAATGAAGGGTGGTCTCTGACTTTTGCAGAGTACTGTACATCCATTGTTTCAAGACTTTTGTATTCCATTTAGTTCCTTGTGTGTCTCAAGTTTAACCCTCATGTTATAGGTTGCAGTTTTGTAGACCATAGAACAGACTTCATAAGTCTTTCTCCTGTCAGCTTGATTCTTTACTACTTGACCTAAAGCTAATAACCATGTTTTGACTTTGTGACATGGTTCAGAAGCCCCAAAGTTTCCTCAAACACTTCAGTTTGCTATAAAATTGTTTAATAAAACAGGATTTCTATGTGCTTTGATTCTTCTGTGTTAAACCACTCCTCCCGAAACTAGCAAAACATGTGTATCTTTGCGACTCCTAGTTTTCTTTTCCTAGTGTATTCATTGTCTCACTCCCTTTCTCTGTTTTACACACTCAAACACAGAGACTCCAGACACTGAGGAAGCAAAGCCAATCACAACATGACATGAGGTTAATTACTTGTGCGAGTCTCAGTGTGAGCTACACATTCCTTGTTAGTGACATCTTACTTGGCCAATAAAACTGATTGTGGTTCTGTGCCACAGCGCAATCACAGACGAATGAAGAATGTCTGCGTTGTTTATTTCGAGTAAGGGGGATTCCTTTGAAGTGTATTCGGCAAAAAGGTAAAAGGATCAATGGCAGTGAGCGCACAGTGGGTTGCAGCTGAACTGGAGGTGTGTACCTGCGCTCTCAGAGGAAATGCCACGGCAGCGAGGCTTCAAAGGGGCGAGAGTCACCCAGATAAACAGGTGTGTGAGTGTTTCCCTGTGCTGTCTCTATGGCAGACAGAGACACCAATGCTTGATGCATACCCAAAGTGGCACAGATCTGGAGTCTGTCTTCTATCTAATTAATTGTGTTGTTTACAGTGCTCCAGAAACCCTGAACAATCAAATAATAATTAAAAGGAGCATGAACGTGCCAGACAGTGGACTGCATTCCTAAGAAACACACTTGTCATTTTTAGGCAGTTCATGCTGGTAGTGTCTATTACATTCAGAGCAAATGGTGAGCATCACTTTTACAGTTACATAGACATTATATTCTCAGAAAAGGCAAGACCTTTGACCAAAAATGGATGTGTATTTCCTTCTGTTTATGGTCCTACATGGCATGATCCCAAGTGGATGGATTCATGTTGCCATGGCAGCAGAATTAGCAGTTGCTGAAGTGAAGCAGCACAGCTGTTTTATATGGAAAACGAAGGCTACATAACACATAAGACATTTAAGCTAACAAAAACATATTATGCTGAATTAATTGTCAAATTCAGGCCTGTCCATTTAATCCATAACATCTGTGATAACAATGACTTAATGCAGGTTTCACTGTAAAAGCCTGAATGACTTTTGTATGATACTTGATCTCGTAGTGCTCAGTAATAATGAAAGCTTGCCTAATGTAATGCATTTTCCTCAAAGTTACAGAAAGCCAGCTTTAGGATTTATAATCCAGTCAAGAGCTTTTCCTTGCAATTTCAACTTGGAGATAGATTAGACTGGCTGGGGGACATTCAAACACAGCTCATAGTATAGAGACAATGTCTTAGAGGTAAGGAAAAGATCAGAACTTGATAAAGAAGGTATGCATATTCGTGACGTCAGCCTGGAGAGGGCCCGATGCACTCTGGCTGATAAGCTGAGGAGAACCCCACTGACTTAACTCTTAACCCAGGTGGCTTAACTCACTTCAAGTCTTTGAAGATTTGTGGGGAAGGGTTGTGGGTTGCTTGTGTGTGTGATGCTTTGTGGGTGTTTTTTTTTTGTGTGTGTGTGTCTCCTCAGAAGAACTTCAGTTTTTAAAGAGTCCCGGCTCAGTTTCCTTTGTTAAGGGAGGAGCCTCGCTAGTGTTAGGGTTCTGCTGGCAGTCCCATCTCTCTGCTGCCATAATATGCCACTTAATGCAGTGACATTGGAAGGCCATACTTTACACACTCTCATGCATATCGCATGCATATACAAATGTGCCATATGTGGTTCTTTGAAGCCCTAGAAGACCCACTATAGGTTCCTAATAAATCATATGACCAGATGGCTGTTTAAATAACCATTTTTGTAAATGTGAATGTTAATTTTTTTTAAGTTTGAAGAACTTCCTAATGATGTAAAGGTTCTAAACTTGATCATGTTTTTGTCCTAGAACTGTATGCCCAAGCCAAGAACCATTTGGGTACTTTTATGTAGACTGAAACCAGGACAGTGTCTTTGGGCAAGGAATTTGTCACACAGCAGAGCTGGGCAGCCTCTTTGCCCTTTAACTCAGCCATGTTTGTTTGAATTACAGCAAAACTATGCCCTTAGCAGGTGTCACTTTTCTATCCTTAGTTTTATTTGCTGAGGGTTTGACCTTTGTGGGTGTTTTACATAAGGGTACAGGGACAAATGCCTTGAATTGCCCTCATATGACCTCTTAGTGTGGAGGCTAAGTGAATGAGTAATGTCTCTTTGGTCTTCCGGACCAGGGAGTCAGGTCAGTGCACATCACCCAACTCTGTTGTTTTTCATCCCGGCTACAAAACTCTTCCATTTTCTTACAGGCTGCAGTGCTGAGAGGGGTGAGTGACATTGCCAGAGGGAGCTGATTAAGATTTTAGTCATCCACGCTGACCTTTGGAGACTTCTAGGATAGATCTGGGTTTCATCTCTCTGCTCTCAGGCAGTTTGCCACTGTACTCTGGCTTGGATTCATCTTCATACTCAATGCTCCTTGAAGTCTTCCTAATAGTAGCAATAGAGTGGAGAAAAAACCCACTCAAAAGTGGGTTGCAACAACGTTCATTTGATCAAAGTCTTGTCACCCCAGTTTACTTTATTATTACCGACATTTAATACCAACAATTTACATCACTCTTAAAATCAGAAAATATTAAATCATTTCCATAGTAATTTCAGTCATAAAAAACAAACTATTTTTTTTAGAGAACCAGATTTGTAAATGAGATGTGAGTGAAGAGAATCTGTTTAGAATTTAAAGAACCTCCACACAATTTAAAGGTTCTAAGAAAGTTCTTAAATCCTTACATCAGGAAAAGTCCCTATCCCTATCACCTTCCACCTTATTATCTGCCACACAATTTAGCCATAACACTAGCTAGGACTCCCCAATCAGGCTATGCTATCAGCGCTGGGAGGGTAAAGACTGACATGTGCTTCCTCATAGACATGTAACATATATATGCATTGTGCTGAGTGATTGGGGTAGTGGAAGGGCCTCCCAGAGAGACTGAGGCCACTTCTACACACTTGGTCACTCTGCCATGGATGGCTTTGTTATCACTGGCGATCGAACCCACCCAATCTGGCAAATTTTTAGGAATGTCTAGAAGTTTGTTATAGCAAAGTGAACAACCTAGTCACATTACTGCAAAACAGCAGTATTAAATATGATATAGTACAACAGATGTTACATATTGCACAATAAGTCCTATCAATTAACTGAGTTTGTTTTTTGGCACTTTTCGAACAGAAGTCTAAAAATATAGGTTACTAAATGGTTCTTGATGTTGTGGTTCTGTAAACTTTAAAGAAAGGTTATGCACTCTCTCACATCCTATCTACAAAAAATGTAAAAAAGAAAAAGAACATTTTTTTAAAGACTTTTTTAAAAAGAACATTTTTTAAAAAGAACATTTTGTAAAAAGAACATTCACTGAATTTGAAGTTCTTGAAGAAGCAAAACATGGTTCTTCTTAAAAGCACCCTGATTTTCAATAGTGCAGGAATTTTGTGTCTCACTGTAAAATGTAAAGCTAAACATAGGCAGCTGTCATCTGCCTGTCTTATCATCCAGGGGGATGATAAAGTTGAGTAATTTTGGACCTCTGTCCCCTGAAATGGGTCAAACCAAACCTGGAAAGTGCTGACCTACTTCAGTATGGAACTGGTCAAGTTGGAGGACGTGGGGGAGGGGACGGGGTGCACGTGGGCGCTCTGTTCGATCCACAGCTGTGAACGACTGCTTATAAAACGGAGCTTTGAAAAAAAAGAGAGCATTTTGTGTGACAGATACATTTTCATAAAGCGTGGGTACAATGAGGCCATGAACCCGCAAGAGAAACACTGTGAGTTTTATGTTGTGTCAGGGGGTGGGAGCTGGTCTGAATGAACAGCCTTGCCTGTGTCTCCCATCCAGCTGTATGCATTCCGCCCGACGCCCCACATTCCAGAAAGGAGGATTGCTCAATCTTGTTTTCCCTCACCTTCCACATCCTCCTCCCCCAGTATGGCTGAGCAGACAGACTTTATAATATTTCATTTTCCAGTTCTTAAACATAACATTATAGCATTATAAGTTAGCACAGCAAAGGTAACATAAAGAGAAGAGAAAACACATATGGGCCTCCTTCAAAATATCCATAAAAGCATCCCAATGTATCCCAGAAGAATGTTTGTGATTCTGAATGCAGCTGTTTTATTGGTATCTTTAAAAAAGCATCTCTTTTAACCCTCCCTTACGCATGGCCCATTTGGGAACTTCCATACCAAAAATATGGGTTTTTTTTAAGCTATAACTATACCAGCCATCAATGTCTGCTTAAATCTGTTCAAATTTAGTTCTGTGATTTTTTTTTCCTCCTAATTCGGTAACACCCCCGACACTAGGAGGGTAAGAACTTAACACATGTCTCCTCCAATACATGTGAAGCCAGCCAGCCAACACGCTTAGAGGAAAGCACTGGGTCCTCAGCTCCATCGCACCAGCTAACAGATACCTGTGCCAACCAACATCGCTTTAAAAGAGATAAGGGGACAGAGCGTCATCTACCCACCCGAAGAGAGCACTGCCAATTGTGCTCTCACGGACTCTGGCAACTGGTGGCAAAGCGGAATGACTCAGGATTTGAACACATGACCCCCAAGCCATAGTGCTAGCGCATTAGACCGCTGAGCCACTCTGAGCTGAGCCCTGTCAGGGGAAGATATTCTTCTTGGGATGGTAATGTAGCCTTTTGGTTTGGTTAAAAACTGCTGCAAACATTGTAAAAAAAAGTTAATAAAATTGGTTTGGAGTTGAGAAAAGCATGCACATATATTATTCATGTACTCATATTTCTGTCCAAGTAAGGAAACATAACACACTTTGGCTGCTCAGTACAGCAGACAGACTTGATTTCAGGATGTGTTGGGGGAACACAGGAAAAGGAAAAGAACACCTTAACACATATACAGTATAGCTGCTTCCCCAGACCCAAATTAAGCTTAAGCCCAGACTAAATGTAGTTTGTAATGGAGAAACACTAGTGGGGTTGCAATATAAAATGCCTCTATTTCTGTACACATTGAGCGGGGCGAAAGTGTAAAAACTACACTGGAAACATTCACCACAAAAAAAGAGCCATTATTGATTGTCTAATGGGGTACATAAATATGTCTCACAGCTCACCATGCACTACTACACTCTATGAAGGACTCTGTGTATTGACCAGTATACAAACATACCACACTTCCTCCACACGCACACACTGCCTCCATACACTTTTCCAGGTCACACTATCCTTTATTGTGTATGTACACACATACAGCTTAGAAGCGCTTGGAAATGACATGCCAGCTCATGCTGTTAAACAGTAAACAATACACAGTATTGCAAATCGCCTCAATGTCCAACAGAAACAACCAAAATAATTGCATAATATAACAGGCTTACACAACACATACCATTTTCTACCACACAGGCCTGTTTTGTGACCTTGCATATATTACAGTTGCTCCAGTGTAGGGCAACAAAGCATGGCTCTGAAATATAGTGTATGAATTAAAGAGCTGATTTATGTTCATTTTGTTTTCAGAAAAAAACTGCTCACTTTATGGGAAGTATGCGGCAAAAAGTAAGTTTTGTGTTCTTTGTTCTTGTGATGTCATGAAAATCAGCCAATCAGAGCAGACTTCTTTTGCATGTACATTATCAGTAGTCTTAAAGACATAGTAACAAAAATATTTTTCTAAGAGAGAAAGAGAAGCATCTGAAAAATGATCATGAATTTAGAATACAGACCCGAGACAGGCAGACAGAAAGACAGGCAGATAGCTAGATAGACAGACCGATAAAGAGAGCAACAGAGAGAGAGAGATGGACAGACATACATAGACAGATAGGCAGGCAGGCAGGCCGACAGACAAACATACAGCTAGATAGATAGATAGATAGATAGATAGATAGATAGATAGAGAGAGAGATATAGATAGATAGATAGATATACAGATATATATTGTTTATTTGTTTTTAATATCCATTTGAAAAACATCTGTTTTAAAAAAAAAAACTTTTTTGTCATAAAAATGAAGTCACAAGCTTCTCCCAGTTTTTGCAGTGTGCATCATCTCACCTCAGTTCAAATCTCTGTTTCTCATTTAGGCAGCCTTGAGGAACGGGTGTCCTAGAACAAAGCCTTTGATTACAGCATAATTATACACATTTGCTGTAATTGTTTTTTAACTGCTGTTCTTACTGCTGACACACATTTGATTGTGCAGAAGAAGGCTTCATCTCCCTGGACCTCGCAATACTATTAACGTCTGAGACTGGCAGTAGTAACCATCTGGCCACGAATTCCATTCCGCTCTGTCTGTGTGGGCAGCCTGGACTGGATTAATCATTGAGAGAGTGGTCCAGTGCTGATGTGTAGGCTCCTGGTTTGTTGCATTAGCTTTAAACCCATTGGTGCTCGTTCTCCAGCACACACATTCACAGGCTATTTCTCATAATGGACTGTAGACAGATAGTGATTTTGGTGCCAGATACAAAACACATTTATTGGCTGTGTACATCGGATGCATTGGATTTCTTACTCATTTAAGCGTCATAGTTTAGATTTAGATAAGAAGACAGTAAAACAACATACAAGCAGAGCAAAGATGAAAGATGAAGGGCAATATGGCGAATGCAAAATGTGTTCAAATATTTCAAATATTAGTCTCATGCGAGATGTAAATAAGGCTCTTTAAATTAAAAATCTGCATACACGACGCCTACAAAATGTCATGTAAGGCCAGGCTTTCCACCCATGTTTCATTTAGAAATGTATAATAGATCACAAGGATTGCACTGGCAATCTTGCATCAATGAAAGTCCATTTAAAAGAATTTCCTAGTTAAAACTATTATTTATTATTATTATTCTATATTTAATTGTATCTAATTATTCAGAATACTATATAATAATAAAAATAAAAAATAAAATAATATTAATAATAATATTGATAAATGCTTTTCACAAATGTCAGATGTTTCCAAAACGACACTGCACTACTTGCACAGTACTGGTACAGCAGATACATCCCTCTCAAATCAATGCATTCATGCATAAGAAAAGAACTTCTTATTCACACACACACACACACACACACACACACACATACACACACATATTTTGTGAATGTACGACTCGTTGTCGCGCGAGGCCCAGCGCGTGCAGCCCGGAGTCGTCGGCGTCAAAAAGGAGCCGACCAATAAACGGAGCGGGTGGTCGTGACGTTGCGGGGGCGGGGCGGAAGCGCTCTGGCCGTGTGCGTGGAGAGCAGAGCGAGCCGAAAGAGCAGTCTGCTCCCGCACCGCACCGCGCTGCACTGGGCTGGGCATGAGCGCCTCTCCTCGCCATCAATGGACCTGACTCACAGCCGTGCCAGCAGCAGCAGACCGCGGGAGAGGATGCCTTGCTGAAATAAGGGATAGGCCTGGGCGAGTCGGCCGTCCCTTCTTTCCTTCTTTCTCCACCTTACAGTACAGTATCCAGAGCTGCACAACTCCGCGGTTTCGCGAGGAGAAAAGGAGCAAAGTCGTCGAGGACATCGACCGAGCTGCTTGAGGAAAACAGCGACAGACAACTCCGGGGGGATTTTGCAACCCCGACGGTTCTCTTGCCATTTTGGGCAGACGGCATGGCGAGCAGAGCTGCATGGAAATGATTTGTGGGAGAAGAAGGAGAAGGCCGCTTCTGCTGGAGGAAACCGGAGCACTCTCTCAGGAAATCTGATCCCACTCACCGGTTAGCAGGCTAGCTGCCTTTCTGCTAGCGAGCACTCTTTTTTTTGTTGTTGGTCGTTTTCATATGGTGATTTCCTTGTTTTCCTCAAACTGGAAAAGGAAATAAATCTCGCGTGCGTTCCCGAGCATTTTGCACGCGCCTGGTTGAGCTTTAGGGGTTTCTGTAGCTTCTGTAGCTGCAGCACGGGATCTACTCCCCCAACTAACTGGCTGAAAACTCGCTCATACCCAGCTTTAGAGGCCTTAATGAGGGACTGCAGAGAGCCAGGTAACTTTCTGTTCCTGTAACTGGACCATTCCACTCGTCTCTTTTGCAGATCCGTGCGGAAACACTAATCAAACACAGTGCTGTTTCAGCTTCAGTTAAGCCCAACTGAACGTTGTTCAGTTGCTGATCCATTGCACGCACTTCGGGCTCGCTGCAGAGTAATGTTAGGCTATAGCAGCGTATAGCAGCCTCTCCAGACAGCCATTAGCAACTTTGACCGAGGGCTTACAGTTTTGGTTCTACGTCATTTTTTGTACTACAGTAGCGTAGCGACACTCTTATCTATCTCCAGCCCAAGTTCACCCCACCCCCCCTCCTTCCCTCCACCCCTCCCTCCCTCCCTCGACTCAAGACATCGACCCCTCTCCCTTAGGACGACCCTCATCTACCACTCATGAACATACAGAGGTCAAATCCCATTAACATTTCGCGTTATGGGAGATCGAGGCACAAAACGCACGAGTTCGAGGAATTGTCTTGCCTAAGGACAACAGAGTCGAGCCAGAGCTTCAGCCCCAATTTAGGATCCCCCAGCCCCCCGGAGACCCCGGACTCGTCGCACTGCATCTCGTGCATTGGAAATTACCTTTTGTTGGAGCCGCTCGAGGGAGACCACGTTTTCAGGGCCGCCCACTTGCACAGTGGGGAAGAGCTCGTCTGCAAGGTAAGCCAATTCCTGCCATACAATCACAACCCAGCATTTTATAAGCGTCCAAAAGGTGCCGATAAGGTCATGCACAGAGCACCTCCAAAGAAACTAGACCTGGGGGGTCATTGAGACACATGGATTTTTTTTTTTTTTTACAGTAAAGAGAACATGCACCATCATTTCATGCCTTGAAACTGCTAAGTAAGCTGCTTAATGTGTGTTGGAATATTCAATGGCGCTGGTAATAGAGAAGCTCTGAGTAATGGAAAGGCTTAGAAAGCGCTTGGCCAAGGCACTACCCCTCTCTGCACTGTTGATCATGTTTCCTAATGTAAACGCTGACAAAAGGAGCCAGTGGCAGACGTTACCATAGTGTTCTGACTGTAGGTCAGACTGTTGCTGGACCTGCACTGTAATGTCATGAGCGACTGCCACGAGGTGGTCGTTTCCCAGAGTAATGCACTTGCATTAGTAACCAGATCCAGCAAGCAGAGGTCACCTCTTTGTAGCTTACATGGCAGGTTAAAGAGTACATGCATTGTGAGGTGTGTGTGGAATAGACTCGGGTTCATATGGCTCACTTTTATGTGTTGATGAGAATTAGCCCTCCGATGCCCACCATCAGTGTGCTATATTTGTCCAGCCTCCCTTTCTGTGTGTCTGTTACTAAGCAACATCAAAGATCAATGTCTGTTTGGGAGGCTTAAAATTGCTGCAGAGGTGTATGCCTTGCCTCTCAATGCTGCATGGATTGCAGTCCTTTTGTCTGCTGAACTCTCCATTGTCTTACTAAAACTGGGGCTTCTCTTGTGGCAAAAAAAAGTCACATGGCAATCAACGTCTCTCACACCAACATCCAGGGCTAACAGAGCCCCTACGGGTAGTAACTTTTGCTCGGCTAACCGATTGTCTCAGAATCAATGACTGTGTCTGATTGGATACAAAACGCTCTCGTCTTTCTCTCCCTCGCTCTCCTCAGGTGTTTGATATCACCCGATATCAAGAGTCCCTGGCTGCCTACTTTGTGCTGGGCGCCCACCAGAACATCAACCAAATAGTGGAGATCCTCCTTGGGGACACGCGTGCGTATGTGTTCTTCGAGCGGAGCCATGGGGACATGCACTCCTTCGTCCGCACGTGCAAAAAGCTGCGGGAGGAAGAGGCTGCCAGACTCTTCTATCAGATAGTGTCAGCCGTGGCACACTGCCATGACAACGGCCTGGTTCTCAGAGACCTCAAGCTGAGGAAGTTCGTCTTCAAGAACGAGGAAAGGTAAAGAGATGTGCTTTCGAGTTCTGAGATTACGTCACGGTACTGTGTTAAAGGTAACCGAGCACGCTGCGGTCAGGCTGCTGTTCTGCTGTTGTTTGTACCAACCCTGCCTGCTTTTCCTGTTTAATAGACAGCTGTGCATTAACGCCATTGTGTAACTCTGCTCAGGCACCATAAATGTTATGTTAAATACTGACGCCAGTGCATCCTCTCTGCCTGACTAGGCAAACAGGAATGTAAAACGCCACCTTGCCTCTAAAATTAGGCTGATGTAATGGCAGAGTAGCGTGCACTACGAATTTGGGTGGTCCACTCCATTAAAGCTAAACGGTAGTAGCACCTTTAGCCAAATGAGTCACCTCGGCTTGATTTCCTGTGGCTCAGCACACGGAAAGAAGTGGGCACCGCTGTAAATGTGAGCTCAGTGACCTTAACCGTTCCCAAGCACTGTAGCTTGGGACGCCAAGGCCACGCCCCCTCGATGATTGATGGCAGACTGGAGTGATAGACGTGGCCAAGGTGGGAAGTTTTACCCTGGCCTGAAATGAAACCCCAAGTGCGCAGCAAGATGGGAATGGGAACAGAGTGCCAGACGGCATCTGATCCTTTTTGCATAGCCTACTGCTGTGGCGCTCCGCCGGGTTCCTGACCCGGTTATGTCACGGAGGACGCCTGTGACATTGAGTTGTAACATGTAAGGACCGGCTTTCCCAATGGATTAAGCCTAGGGTTTGGACTAAATTGCAATGCGGATGGTGATCCACCATTAAAAAATACATTGGCTTAGGCTTCATTTGCATCTGCAAAACTAGCCCTGAAGGTTGTTCTGTTTATACAGTCCTGAGTTCAGTCATTTAAACAGCTTGATGTGGCCTGTCTTGTTTTGCCCTAATATAAGCCAGTGTCCTTTTCATACCCAGTGTGTGAGCGCATGTGTGGTTTTTCCACTGTGCAGCGGAGGTGTGAGTCACGTATGCTGCATGTCATTTAAGGGTTATTTTGAGCAGGCAGCTCTCCTGTTATACTCCAGCCCTCTGCTGCTGGGCAGATATAGAGCTAGGGGTCAAAGGGTCAGGTCAGCAAGTGCACGCTCAGCTTACTTTTACCTTTCAGCTTACTTGGATGTCCTATCCTTTAAAGTTGAATGCTATCGAAGATAGCATCACAGCATCATGACCTCAACTAGACCAGAGGGCTGCAGTTTGGTTATTGTATATAAGCATGTTAATGATTTTTATGCAGTTTAGAAGTGAATTACCAGTTTGTTTGTTTGTTTTTTTTTTACTTTTGATTATTTGTTGATATACTCAACCTAGCAAGGGACATGTCCTTCTCTGGATTGTGCTGATTTTGCAATTTTCCCTGTACTGTGATTTTGCAGGGTGTATGCTTGGTTGTTTGAATCCCATAGATTCTGCTGTACTATCAACTTTCATTAAAATTCAGAGGAGGGATCATTGTTTTTCTGGGAGAAGGCTGTTCTTTGTCTCCATTCTACTGATGGGAACGTCCAGGGGCAGTCATTTGTTTCATTACTTCATACTGGCATGGGGATTTGTCATCCAATATATTTGTGCTTTTAGGATGAAGCTGCAGCTTTTAAACAGTGGCTTGCCTAATGTGAAATTATAAGTGGGCTCATGTTCTCTGAATTGAGGAAATATTTGTTTTATGTCGTTGTCCACAGGAACCTTGTGAAGTTGGAGAGTTTGGAAGACACATACCTCTTGGAAGGAAGTGATGACTCTCTCTCAGACAAACATGGCTGTCCGGCCTATGTAAGCCCGGAGATCCTCAACGCTAGTGGCAGCTATTCTGGGAAGGCGGCAGATGTGTGGAGCCTTGGCGTCATGCTGTACACAATCCTCGTCGGCCGCTACCCCTTCCACGATGTGGAGCCCAGTTCGCTCTTCAGCAAGATCCGCCGTGGCCAGTTCAGCATCCCTGAGACATTGACGCCCAAGGCCCGCTGCCTGATCCGCAGCATTCTGCGGCGCGAGCCGGCCGAGCGTCTGACTTCCCGGGAGATCCTGGAGCATCCCTGGTTCCTGGCCGCCACCAGCCAGCCTGGAACGGGCCATGGCAGGGGAGAGCGTGAGGTGGACCAGATGGTGCCAGAGGCCAACATGGAGGAGGAGCTGGAGCAGTACTTCAGCTGAGCAGCACAAAAAAACAAAAAACATTCAGACATTTTGCCACGTGTTTTAGATGACAACAAAAAGAGAAGTTAACAGAATACACTCATTGCAAAGGTGTCTATCTTTATCTCCCATTCCATCGAGAAACCTGGAAAGGTCTGGCTTAGTGGTGTAGAACACCTTCAGCAAGAGCTTCTGGGCAATGCAAATGTTAATGTTCAGTAATGTAGCAAGACTTACAACTATCTTTAGTTTGAGTTTTTTTCTTTTTTTCTTTTAAGTGGTGCTCATGAGATGTACGAGTCACGTTAAGCTACAAAAAACAAACATTAAAAAACCCCACAGCAGCACAGGAGCCCTCAGCCAAGGAGAACAAAACCATGAGGCAAACTGCAACCACTCCTGTTCTGAGTTCTGATTCATCAAGTACATGACGGTGTCTCCAGATACTGAACTTTACTTCAGAAGCATTTTGTTTGCTGTATCTATATTTATTCTTTGTTATTTTTTTAGAAGTATATTACTTACACCATTCTGCTCTTTCATAGCCTTATAGGCCAATACTATAAACCGTATGTGCTGGCTATCAATAGAATTACAAAAATACCTTTGTAATTTCTTCTTTTCAGGCTTGACCCCCCCTTCCTCATTGTGTAATTATGTTATGTTAACTTGCATTGTTTCTGTCCTTTCGTGTAAGGCTGCACCAAGTCAGCTCTTTGTGTTGCATTAAGCTATTTCTCTTTTCTCTTAAAATGTTACTGCTGCTTTTTCTTCTGCTCTAACCTGAACTGAACCTTTCTCCTTGAGCCTCCAAACATGACGAGCACTTGACTTACCTAGGCTAGGTGAATGGTCCATTCCATGTCTCTAGACTAGCTATCTATTTAATTTTAATTTCTTTCTTCTACAGGAATGAAAACAAGTTTGTTCTTCTTATTTAAAATAACTGCTATATTAAATAAATAAATAAATAAATACTTGCAGGGTTTTCTCTTCAGTTCCAGTTTCATCACATGTTGTAGGCAATACTTTTGACACAGGACAGTTTCGAAGTCATGGCATTAAAGACTGTCCCAAGGTTTAAAAGAAACTTTAGTGCCAGTATTTGTGCCCCACACCACCTATGCTGATATATATCTATTTTTTGTTTGTTTGTTTAAATTTAGGTTTTGACTCCACAACAGTAAAATGATGTTACTACGACTACACTGTCTCCAGTACCTCATGTTAATTTTCTACTGCCTGCGTAGGTTCTGTGAAATGATCATGTTCTGAATGGGTACATGTGGACATGTTTTGTCGTATATCAATGTTACTTGAAATTGTGATATCTAGTCAATGGCATGTGCCCTTTTTGAATGCTATAGCCTGCCTAGCAGGGGTGGGTGGGGGACGCTTTTTTTTTTTTTTTTTTTTTTTTTTCTCTCCCCCTTTATTTAATGTTTTTTTTTAATTAATTTTAACTGTCTTCAAATTCTTGAAGACAGTTAAAATTATAGATTTATTATTATTATTATTATTAATAATAAAACATGCATTTTTGGTAGAAAGAACTGGCCATGCTTTAGGTGGTGCCGATTAGGTGCTAATGTTGAAGGAGATTTTTTTTTTCCTGAAGGGGGTGGGGCGTGCATGATGGGATATCTGCCTCAGATGCTCTGATTGTAATGTAACTGATTTTGGTGTTTTGTCCAAATTTATTCAGTAAATAAATTGTGAACTGCACACTGAAAAATGTTATTTTTTCCCCACCAATGGTTTCTGTGAAGTGAATTTATTTGTATTAAATGCACAAGCTTAGTGCGATATAACCATGGTTGTAGCTTTGCACGAAAAGCACTTCACCACTGCACCAAAAAAAAAAGACATTGAAGAATATATTCTCCTGCTGTGATCATGATCATGCTACACTAGCTCACCAGCTGGTGTGTATTTTTTACATATAGATGTGTCCCTAAGACTCATGCCTGCTGGGACTTCCATTGAGTTTAGCCCCAGTGGTTGTGCAAAACTCTCAGACAGTCAGGCAGGCATTTTTCTCTGAATTCATAATATAAAGGGTTTTTTTTCCCCCTGAGTGGTAGATCTCATTGGTATGGCAGCTGCTAAATACGCCTGGAGCCCATGAGGGATAATCCAGCAGATAAAGATTTTAAGGCTTATGTGTTGGGGTAGTTTTATGTGATCTGCTGCAGGATGGACAGGGCATCAACCGTATAAAAAACGGAATATATTAGAATGTTGTTGATACACGATGCTGTAATATATGATTAAAAAGCTATTAAAATGTGATACTTTTTTAATTAGTCAGTAATATATGCCAAACACAAGAGGTATACTAGAATATGTAATTAAAACATTTAAAATACACTATAAGAATATTGAATATAATGTAATGTAATAACATACACATACATTTCAAATGATTAATTAATAAATAAAAAGTCTTGTAAAAATAGATATAATATAAAATATAAAAGAAGCATCTACAAGAAATTATTGTACATATGAATGTATGGATTCCCAATGTAACCTGTGTTGTATATTAAATACAAATATTAAAAATGGAAATTATGTTACAGTAGTGGTGTTACATAAAGCACATGAAACGAGTCCTTTGTCCCCAACAGTGAGGGTGGGTGTTAGCATGGCATTTGCAGTTATCCTGCTCTCTGACTCCTGAAATAGATTCATACATTTGTTGGGCCAGATGTGCCCCCACCACAGCATCTGGCAGAGTGCTCCGACGAACTCTTCCTCATTTCGCTCACTAATCTGCCCAGGCCCGTTATACCGTGCATGTGTGTGCTGTACCACTGACCTCTACATCACCCTCCTTGCAGTTCCCTTACTGCGGCCTGTGTGATTATAGGAGCGCAGACAGAATTCAGCTCGGACCGCAGCTCATGCTATAACCGTGCTTTGTTGCAAAACACCCTCCTCCCAAGACAGACATGGGCCAAAGAGCCGGATACCGAATGCTATATGGTGATTCGTCATTTTCCACTATCTTCATCCTAGCACCACATCTGAATGTTTACCACCTGAGCAGCAGGATATGCATGTGGGCCTCCTCTCAGCAGGGGTACGAATCCACACCCGTTTACTTGATATCGCCATTTAGATGATTCATCTCTTTGCTGCGTGATATTTAAGACCCTGCTGAGCCCGAAGTGAACATCACACAGTTGAAGTCATTATGAAGCAGGCTGCTGATGATTACCCTGCTTCCTCCTGGTGGGGGCGGAATGGGCTTTGGATGCCTGAACGGT
Source organism: Salminus brasiliensis (assembly GCF_030463535.1). NCBI lineage: Eukaryota > Metazoa > Chordata > Actinopteri > Characiformes > Bryconidae > Salminus > Salminus brasiliensis. The sequence goes on along the minus strand of NC_132878.1, from coordinate 58,009,784 downwards.
GGCATCATTGTGCTTAGTCCGCCCTCTGGTGGACAAAGAGGAGGCCTCGTGGTGAAGGGCATCATTCTCAGATAGCAGACCTGGAACAGGAGCATATGGTTAATAGACAAATTTAAGCTTTACCAACAACATTGTCATTGTAAATGTACCAATCACTCGACAGTGCATTTAGTCCATCAATGAGAAATAGATTAACATTTAGACTTACAGCATTTAGCAGACGCTCTTATCCAGAGCGACTTACACTAGTGTTTCACACTTTACTCAAGAATAACCTCAGCGAGTTTGAATAGACTAAAAATTCAAAGCTACCTCTAAGCTTAGACACTATTAAACACAAGTCAATAAGGAGACCTAGGAGGAGGCCGCAGACAGCATGAAATCTACAGCGTTTACATATGGCCAGTCCCTGCTATAACAGTGTGCAATAAAGAAAAATATTAAAAATAGAACATCAAATATCACAGCATATCACAAAACACACCAAATGACAACTTTACAGAAGAAAGACTAAAGCGTCTGAGCTTTCAACTGAAAGTTAATGTAAAACTATTTTATTCCACGTCATGTTGGAGCATTTCTCTTGGTCCATTTATCATGAACTACGGACACAACGTAAAGAACAACTGCCAGATTCATGGGACAGCAACAATATGTAGAGTTTTGAACAGTGGTATGTGGGTCTACCAGCACTACCCCAGCAGCAGACCCACACAGCAAAGAAGTTGTGGCCCACACTTATACAATCTGGCTGTCGGAACACACACAGCCACAGCCTAGCACTACAGTTAGGCCAGCTTTGGGCCAAAATAGAAAGGCTGTACAAACATTTCACATGGTACACTGTATGCGGGCCACACATGGCCTTGAGGCCTAATGCCATGACAAACTTTCAAATGTGGCCACCACAGCTGGGCCGGTTTTGGCCCACCTTACACTTATCATTGCCACAACTGACCCGTAAGTGCCTTAACCCGGCTGTATTTGGGCCAGAACCTTCTGCTATGTGGGAACCAGCGTAGGACAACATGCAGTGCATACCGGTCCAAGCTGTTTGTTTTGTTCAGCAGACGCACATTAAATGAGATGTTTCTGATTGAAATATGCAAATGTCCTTTGTGCTGATTTGCTGTCCTGCACTGTGTCTGTACAGCTTGTTTTTGTAAGAAAGTAGCCTTGGAAAATAATCCTGTAAAATGAAATGTGACTGGGTTTGCAACATAAACCCACACAAGAGGACCCCAGAGGAAAAATATAAAAGACAAGAAAAATGTAACATATGAGCCTTTTAAAAGCTCGGGGTAAATCTGCTGTCTTTTCTACTTTCCCACAGTTTCTGATCCTGGACTAACAACATAAAAGCTCGGCTGAATTCCCCACATATCTATTTAAGGAGCATTGCTAAAACTCGAAGATGAATCGCTGTCTTTTTCACTTTTGGGTTTGTCTGAAAGTGTTTGCAGTGGCACTTCCTCTCGGGCCCGCTCAGTCTTGGTCCAGTTGCTCAGTCCTCAGGTAAGCTGGATGCAATCTCGAAATGACAAGGCTGACAGAGCAGCAGGGACACAGCTAAATGATTAAATGGCTGGAGAGAGATCTGACCAAGGACATTGCTTTTCGGCTGGAACTGAACACTCAGCTTTTCATTGTCTTTAAACTGAATTCACAAAACAGCTTTGGCTTTCTGAGCCACCACACATGTATGTGCTCACGCACACACACTCGTGCACTTCCTGTCCCCCACATAAATAGGCAGTTGCCTGTACCAGAGGAAGCTCTAAATTACTACAAGGCACACCCACTGACAACATGGCATTTTACACACACCCACTCCACAGCTGCAGTGGTGCTACTGTTATTCCTTTTTTGGGTCTCTTGTGTTTAACTGAAAGCTTTAGCTATCTTTCATTGTGCTAAAGGCACATTGACATTTTCTAAAAAAAAAAAAAAAAAAAAGCATTTCTCTGGGCCAGAAGGGCGTTTATGCCTGTAAAAATACCCTGCACACACCTCAACTGAATTGTGTTTATGCCTTAGAACAATGCTGTATTACAGTCTCTTATAGGGGGATTCAAATAGTTTTTTAATATGGTTGACTTCAGAATAAGCAGGATGAGCAGGTGTACACAAAATTTTTTTGATTTTTCATTTTCGTAAACTGCCAGGTTTTCCAGCCAGGGATTAAGCCTGGTCAAAGACTAAGTTCACTTTTAACAGGGTCTCTCCATTTAGAATATCATGTAGTCCACTACATAATAACTAGACTTACAGTAATCCCTGCCCAGACCTATTGGAACAGGAGCATATGGTTAATAGACAAATTATGAATGGTTTTACCAACAATATTAAAACAATTTCAAATTCAGTATACAGAAAAAATTGGTTTACTATTTGTTAAAAGTGCCCATATTAATAAAAACAAATATGACTTTTTAAAGAGTTTGATGTATGTAAACAATGTTTAAAGAAATTTACCATTTACTCCCCAACCCAAGAGAAATTGACAGACAGCATGGCATCTAAAGCATTTACATTAACCCAGCTTAAGTTGATAATATAGAAAAAGGGCATTTTGTCATTGACACCCAAAAAAGCACTTAGAATAAACCCAAGCCACATTAAAAATCACGCAATCTACTTCAATCTATCTAACTATTTAAAACATCCTGCACTCCACTAGATAGTTAGTTAAAGGTACAAAAATCTAATAACAACAACAACAATAATAATTATAATAATAATAACAATTATTATTATTATTATATTTCACTACCCGCTCACCTAGTTCCACTTAATGAAGCGCAATTAGCCAAAGCAGCGATTGGATGTTAACTACAAATAATGCTGGTAAGATTCAGATTGGATGTGGTTAAATAAACACACTGACACACACTTCTCATGTGATATTGCTATTTTGGAGACCTTTCTTTGTTATTTTTGTCTGACAGTGAGAATATGGAAAATATCTGAAATATAACATGCTTCATTAAAAAAATTATATTTACAAAATACACAAAAGAAAAGGTTTGTGAACATCTCGCATGAGTCTTATCTGTGCTATATTGCAGTGTATTGTATTGCCCATTTTGGATATTTGATAGACTGAGGATTTCACTAAGATGAAGCAACACTGCCAGTCTGTGGTAGCTGTGCTAGCTTGCCCATAACATGATGATTAATGATTCATTTTTAGCGTGCTCAATTGCATGCTACTGAAAAACCTCAAATTCAGCTGACAAAAAAATCTGTGTTTATGTGTTCTTTATAGCTGTGTTGTTATATCCCAAAGTATCTAGACACCCCTTCTAAATAGTGAACTGAGTTCAGTAGTGCACACAGTTTGTATAATCTCAATAGTAAAGCATTACCAACAGAATAGGGCACTCTGGAACAAGCACACATGAGCCTAAGATCACCATGCCCAAGACTAAAGAGGGTATATACTCTCATATAGAGGGTAAAGTCCCCTAGCGTTAGGCTGTGGAGCAGTGGAATTGTGTTCTCTGGAGTGAAGAAGCTCAATCCAATGCCTCTGGGATGAGTTGGAGTGACATTTGTGATTCAGAACTGATTATCCAACATCAGTACCTGACCTCACTAGTTTACATTATTGTGGATAAATGCAATCAAATTCTCACAGCAATGACAGTAAAGCCTTTCAAGAAGAGTAGAGGGTCCCTTTTAATATCTTTGACTTCATAATAAACGGGATGAGCAGGTGTCCACAAACTTTTTGATGTAAACTGCCAGGTTTCCCAGCCAGGGATTAAGCTTGGTGCTAGAGTCAGTTTGCTTTATTTACACTCCACACTCCACTCCATTTAGAATATTATGTAGTCCACAGCTAGATGTAATCCCTGTTGAGGAACGCAATGCATAATGTATCATGTAGAATCCTGCAGTGCATTGATACAGTGATTTTGTTTTGTTTAACCATAGAGGGATTCACCTTAATGAAGCAACGCTGCCAGTCTAAGGCCAGCTGTGCTAGCTTCCACATAACATGATTAACGATTCATTATTATCATGCTAAATTGCATACTTTCAGAAAACCTCTTTAAAATAAAACTGGGAAGATCTAAGCTAGGATGAGCATCTGTGTTTATGTGATATTTATTGTGCTTATAAAATTACACCATATGTCCAATAGTATCCAGACACCTCCTGTCACCTCCTGTGTATTCAGTTTAATTATGCACACATAGCTTTACATTTACATTTGGCCGACGCTCTTATCCAGTGAAACTTACAAGGTTACTTGTATTACAGAGAAGGGCCAATGTAGTGTTAGGAGACTTGCCCAAGGTCTCTTATTGATGTAGCACAGCATAGCCACCCAGACCGGGAATTGAACCCCAGTCTTTCACATGATGGGAATTAAACCCCAGTCTCTCACATGATGTGATAGCTCACTGACAGGTAGTGGTGTTATCTGTTGTGCTACACCAACCACTACATTGTAATGTCCATGTAACAGCACTGTCAATACAATGGTTTATTGTTGAGGAACTGCACTTGAGCCTAAGGTCACCATGCCTGATTCTAAACATCAGCTAGAGAAGAAGGCTTTTGCATGAGTTGGAGTGCTGCTTAAGATCCAGAACTGATCATTTAACACTCATGATCTTGTGGCTAAATGCTATCAAGTCCTCACAACAATGTAACAACATCTAGCTTAAAGATTTCTCAGAAGAGTAGAGGCTATTATTGCAGCAACGTGCGGACAAACCTCTTATTAATATCCTTGACTTAAGAAGAAACATTGGATGAGCAGAAGTCTAAAAGCCTTTGGAGATACAGGGTAGTGTAGAATCCATTTAGGCTTATTTGGAAAACTAAGGATTTCACCTTAAATTGTCAGTCTAAGGCCATCTTTACTAGCGTCCCCATAACATGGGGATTCATGCCTCGTTATTAGTGAGCTAAATTGCTAGAAAACTTCTTAAAATTCAGGTGACGTTCAGAATAGAACGGAAAGGGATGAGAGTTTGTGTGTTACTCCTAGCAGTGCATGAAACTAGGCTTAATTTCTGCTGCAGGAGACATTGTTTGTGGATACTGTATGTGTTGGCTGAACGAATGCTTGCTCAGTATTTAATGATGTTTGCTGAGCTCAGAAACATTTGGAGGCTCTGAGAGCACAGCAGGCCATAACTGCTGGTTATAGGATGATGATGATGATCCCTCCCTGCTGCCGGACTCCCTCCATGTTTATTTATCTTTCCTTTCTACTCCTTTTTTTAATCATCGCCTTCTTCATGCCAGAACAGAAGCAGTTCAAACCGCTTCCAGGACACAGGCCAATGCTAACATTTCATTTAGTGTCCACACCCTTCCATTTTTTTTTTACCTTCATGTCCAGACAAAGCGTGGGCTGATCCACATCTCTGCTGCTGTCTTACATCTTCATTCAATGCTCTTGCCTTTTACATTTCTAATCCTGCATTTCAATAAAGCTAGAGTGCCTCATATGGAACAAAGCAATGTGCTCTGCTGCTTTGACCGAACAGGTCAATTAGAGTAAAATTTCAGTTATGCAACCATGGCAAGGGGTTCGCTTTGCTAATTGCTTGGCCTGGTCGGAATCCCTGGTTATGGCAGAAGGGAGGTATGAGCTGGTCTGTGGGATTCCAGGGCATGCTGAAAGCAAAGCACAGTATGGGTGTTGGACCAAGCCAAATGCCACATACCCATTCTCCCTGCTGTACCTCACTCTGCGGAACTGGGAACTACTGTGCTATCCGCACGTTATTGGAGAGTGAAAAAAAATTGGGAGGTTTTGACTTCAGAATATAACATTTGAAATATGTAAATACACAGTACATACCGATTTACTTGGGCTGCCTCATTTATTGGTGCCTCTTACATAGTGGAAAACTATCACTGTTGAATAATGAGAGAACTGGCATTCCATGAACCTCAAACACTGTTGTCCTTTCATTATAAAAAAGAAAAAAACAGGCTTAACCAAAACAGAACTGTAAAACAGGCCAATTCCAAAACTCAAACACTGCTACATAACTGCCTTGATTTTCCTTTCCCAATCATTTCAAACCCTGCCCAATAGTAAAAGTTGCAATGCTATTAAACACAACAGTCTCTTTGGGAGAATGTTAATTTTTTTATTTTTAAGTCTTTTTGAGACAAGCAGCACATCGCCACCATAGTCTAGGTAAAATTGGTTGCTTCGTGAACTAGGCCTCTCGAGCATGACTCCAAAGAAGGGCAACTCAAACTCAGCAATTAAGGAAGCTCAAAGCAAGGAAGCAAGCGGGAATCTTTTCTAGGCTAAATCCCTATCTGACAGGCTTTACTGTCTGGTCTTCTCTCCATCATCTGCTCTCTTGAAAACAAACTGAACAACCTCAGACTGGAGCTAACCTCACATCAGAAGGGCACCTCAAAAGCTGAATGTGAGGAAACCATGCAGGTGCTAGGCAGGTGCTAGGCTAAAAGCTAACACTAGACAACTGGCTGCAATCTCTTCAGCTAGCTGACTGCACCCTGCGCAGAGAGGACACCAAGAGGACAGCAACTCTATCCAGTAAGACTCGTTAATCATAGTGTCCTTAATCAGAATGAATAAGCTATATTAATTAGTATGAATTCCTATGATTTCCAAAAATGTATATTAGTATATTAGGCATATTATTTCCATCCATGTTGCAATTAGGGCCCATTTCTGCACCTGGAAAATATGGCAAATAAGAAGTTGTGTCAGACAATATAATCCAAATATGTTTAAATGCTTTGTTTCAGTACTGAAAAGAAACAATTTAGAGGCTGGCAAAGATCAACACCATCATGTTAACAATATCAAAAAACAGCAAAAAAATAAATAAAAATAAAAAGTACCCAAATTCACACTTTACACTACACTGTGAATTTAATCTGTCTGTATTCTGTATCTACAACAATCCATAAAGCCAACCATCCGTGTCCAGTTCCTTTCTGACTTGCCTATTACTGTGCACATCTTCATTGTGTCTTCCTTCTCAGTATCCACAGTGGTTGTTAAGAGTCCTTTGGTTGTTAATAGGCTTTGCTTATTTGCCTCATTTGTGTTGTGTGCTTGCTGACATTTGTCTGTTGCTGTTTGTTCTGTATATGTGTTTGTCTGTATATCTCTTGTTTATATTTGTGTAAATGGTTTTTTCCCTCCATACGTCAAATTCAATTAGACGCTGTGCCCAAAAATGAGCAAAATATTATTTATATATATATATAAGTTTGGTCCCTGGATAAGTTTTCATAATCAACAAAACATGGCATGTTTACATTGATATATACCCAGGTCTTTAACATGACTGCTGAAGGTCTTCTGAAAGTTGTTTGCATTGAGGCATGGTTCACACTACCCACACTAATCTTTCTTGAGTAGAACAGATTTATTAGTAAGCATATAAGCTATATGTATCTTTATTTATTGGGCAAAACACCTGTGAAACTCACACTTCGAGTCTGATCTTCCTTGTTGAGAAGTCATTAACACAGAGGTCCACAATCTGCATTGTGGATGTTTACTCAATGTGCTCAATAAACAACATGTGTTAGGATCCTAATTATGGATTTTTCAACTGCATTGAACACTGTCTGCATACAGACTCTTTGGGAGCAGTTGCATGATTGAAAGGTAAATCCTACACTGATTTTATGGAAACATATAATATATATTGACCACAATATGTGATGATAAATGTTTTAAAATAACTAATATTATTTTAAAAACAAATGTCCCCTTAGACTATCACCTGTATTATTGTCAATTTACACCACTGGAATAACACAAAGCCAGACAATAATCTGACTCTTATCAAACAGCCAGATGACCTGGTGCTTTGGGTATGCCTGACTGATAATTTATCTTTGGTTTCTCATTTTAAGTGTGTGGATAAATTGATCACCCAGTGTGAAGAGGGCTGTTTTGAATCACAAAAACCAAAGAATTGTGCTATGGTGTGGACCAGAGAGCTGAAAGCCCTGATTCTGTTTTCAAACCTTTACAACTGAAAGGAGAGAATGTGCACACTGTAGGGGTATTTCCATTTATTTTACAGGAATCATACAAGAATACCTACTCCTCTGCTTCTGAGGGCCAAAAGTAATCAGACACATAAACGCAATCCTGAGATAAACGAAACATTACTGCAAAGTTGCAGATCTTTTGCAATCAATGCTGCTTGAAGTCAGAAACCAATAAACGTCACACATATGTATTTAGTGATGCTCTGCAGGGTCTGTGATACTCTTAATATTCAGTTCCTGCTTCTGCTGGGAGCTTTTGTGTCCACCGCCTTGTCTTCAGTAAGTCAAATGCACATTCAGTGCTGTTCAGGTCAGAATATTGACTTGGTCATAGAAGAATGTTTCACGCTTTGGTCCTTTAGACAGAGCCGTCACGTACTCGGGGAACACGGGGGGCACGACCCCTGCACCCTCGTGGGCAAGTGATTCTGTCCCCTGCACTTTTTCACATACTGCACATGCCCTGAATTGAGGCCATGGTTGTCAATCACAGAGCTCTGAGAAAAAACAACATTTTGCAATATTGGACATCTGGTATTTGACACATTTTTAAGTGCATAAATGAGAAACATGATGATAAATCATAAAACATAAGGCCTAAAAAGACAATATTTTCTCATAAAACAGTAATTGAAAAGATTTTTTAAATCAGTTTAGTATGCCTCTTTTTGTTGCCACAACTGTGTATAAAATCATCTGTTCTTAAATACATGGGACAATTTGCAGACTTCTGACACATCTGTAGACGATATATCTGATATATCTAAGAAATTGACAGAATAGACAGAATTGAGGTATGTGGTGTGAAAGCTTTGTAGTGTGGCTAGACAATAACCATGTAGCATTTCTAAAACTAAAAGGCAGTGCCCTTAGACTAGTTGATAGATTAGTTTGACCACTCCCCTGCTTTTTGAACTCCATCTGAGCTGGCAAGATGCTTCTGTATATTTCAGAATCCCTCCTGCTACTGCCATCAGCAGTTAGTCACCAAGCCCATGCCACCATTTTAAACAGATGAGGTATAAAGATTTGGATCATTACATTTTTCATCATTCTGGTTGGCTACAGGTTTATCTTAAACTATAAAGCTCTGTCTCAGATCTCTACATGCTGTTTAATGCATTTTTCAGCAGGCTGTAATGTAGCTTTTCTGTTCAAGCTCTTAAGCTGTGGTTTCGATGATGTAGTAAACTTTGAGAAGTAATGCTGCTTTAATGAATCCATGCCTATGTGTGTTCTTGACCTGACTGAAAGCATGCCTCTGTCATCCCATGTCTTCTTCTGGAAACTGTGGGACCATCTGCGGGACCATTTTCTACCAAAAAATCTACTTTTTTTCCCTTACCCTGAACACAGTTGAAAAGCTAAGACATGTTGTCCAACATTTGGTGCCCAACATTTATTTGTTTCTTAAGGTTTGCAGAGAAGCTACAGCTAGCATAGCATAAGAAGGCTTGCGTAAATGATTTTGGGTGAAACTAAATTTCACGTTAGCTCCAACAATAGTCTCACAGCTCCAGAGCAAAATCAAAGAACTTTGAACACTAACATTTTCTGGCTGTTCATCTCTGCTTTTGGTGAAGGGAAAATTGTGTAATTAGATTTCTTGGGTAAACCATTTCTTACCTAATGTACACACAAAAATGTAATTAATAAACAGCCCAATTTAGGTCATTTCCACAAACCAGCACTGGGTTGCTCTAACCCAGAACACTGGATGCTGGATTAAACTGCTTAAATTGCTTTGTAAAACCATAAATTGCTTTGTAATCCAAATATAACAAATATATCAAAATATATCCAAATATATATTTTTTCTTTATTTTTAAGTTTTACATTATTAGTTATAATTATTTTTTGTTTTTAATAATATTGTAAAACCTTTTTATATTTTTTTCTTTTCCATATTTAAGCTTCTTCCTAACTTGATTGCAGATATTCTGTCATGTTTGTTCCAACCTGGAGCAAACTTAGAAAGTATATTTTGTTCAGACACACTACAAAACACTATGAAACCTTTTTTCACTGAAAAAGAACACAATGCTGATAATTAATCAATTGACTGGGTTACCACTGGACTACACACAAACTACCCACTCTGGGAATAGCCCATCAGATTGACCCCTCAGACCATCAGATTGACCCTTCAGGCTTATTCCAGCTTAGTACTAAGCAGATCATTTTGACACATCTAATGACTTGGCTTTTGTTCTGTCCTAATCATGTCCTGCAACACCAGAAGCAAATGCCACATCTAGAATGAACTCTAGACCTTCAGTTTTTTCTCTGGTTTATGAATATTCACAACATGCAAAGAAGACACGACTGGTCAGAAAAAAAAAAAGCTCAGCCGAATGTGTTATTAATTTAGCTTTACTAAAATGTAAAAACTGTGTAGGGATAACAATTTAAAACAACCAGATTAACCAGCGGTGGGCACCGGTGGCTGGATCCCTTATAATATAATATAATATAATATAATTATATCTCTCTCTTTCTCTCCTTGGGTTTCCTTAAAAATGAAGCATATATAGGAGAATACAGCAGAGATGACAGCAGAGATGCATCCACAGAAGACTTGAAACGTCAAGGCTTACTTTGGGGTGTGCAGCTGGAAGGCAGCGTTCAAGTTAGTTTGTGAATTGTGGAAAAATAAAGGCTTGTGTGCTGCCACCTGTGGCCCTGCCTCCAGCGTCCTCTTTCCTCCCGGGATAGCCGGTTTGCCTCTAGCTTACACCTTTCAAAGAACATTCCAGTACTAACCAGTAGATGGCATACAGAAATACTGAGGATATGGCAGTTCATGGTAGATAGATAGTGTGCTTGCTGGATGTTCCAACATAAATGAAACACCACACTGTACATTTAAATCATTTTTTATTGAAGTATATTATGTAAGAAATCACTTCAGTGCTGCAAGGTCATATACAATAATAGGTATTAATACTCTCTGTCTCCTCAGTCACAAAATTCACAACAGTCTTTTAGGGTGAATGAAATCCTTTATGTTCAAAAGACTGTGATGAATTTAACATTAAAAGCAATGTAAAATGTATGCATACAAACTCATTTGCACACAAAATTAATATAATAAAGATAAAAGTAAAACAAATAAATAAAAGGGTTAGAGGGTGAGATGCATATTTAATTCATAATTTATACAGTCATGCCCGAAAGTATTCATACCCCTGGCAAAGTTTGACTTAAATTTACTTTTATTTAACCAGAAGTTATATTTTTGCCTTGAAACGACACAGGCATCTCCCAGGAGATAACACGATGATGTACAAGAGGCATCATTGTGGGAAAAAGTATTTCTCAGCTTTTATACACATTTGAACAAAAAGTGGCATGTCCAAAATTATTCATACCCTTTGAAAACTGTCACAGTATATGGGAAAATCCAAAGTTCTATACCATTCCAAATAGTCCAAGCTGTTTTAAAGCATCCTAATTACCCTGATTCATTGGGAACAGCTGTTTTAATCAACTCAACAGGAGAAAAACAGCAGCTCTCTGCAGTTGGTTTGTGGACAGTCATGGCTAAGACAAAGGAGCTCACTAAGGACCTGCGGCTGTGCATTGTGGCCGCTCACAAGTCAGGAAAGGGCTATAAAGCCATATCAAAATGTTTTCAAGTTCCAGTGGCTACAGTGCAAAGTATTATTAAAAAATACAAGAAGTTCCGCACTGTGGAAAATCTCAGAAGATGTGGTCGGAAGCCAAAAGTGACACCTGTGCTGGCCAGGAGAATAGTGAGAGAGGTGAAGAAAAATCCAAGGATCACCACCAAGGCCATCCTGGTGAATCTGGACTCTGCTGGTGGCGACATCTCAAGGCAGACAGTTCAACGGACACTGCACGCTGCTGGGTTCCACGGACGCAGGCCAAGGAGGACACCACTTCTCCAGAAAAGGCACACAAAAGCCCGCTTGACCTTTGCAAATGCTCATCTGGACAAAGAAGAAGACTTCTGGTGTTCTGTTTTATGGTCAGATGAAACAAAAATTTAATTGTTTGGCCACAATGATGTGTGCACCATTTGGCGTAAAAAAGGAGAAGCCTTCAACCCTAAGAACACCATCCCCACTGTCAAACATGGTGGTGGGAACCTAATGTTTTGGGGGTGTTTTTCAGCCAATGGACCAGGGAACTTGATCGCAGTAAATGGCACCATGAAAAAAGAGCAATACATCAAGATTCTCAACAACAACATCAGGCAGTCTGCAGAGAAACTTGGCCTTGGGAACCGGTGGACATTTCAGCACGACAACGACCCAAAACACACAGCCAAAGTGGTGAAGAAATGGTTAGCAGACAAAAACATTAATGTTTTGCAGTGGCCCAGCCAGAGTCCTGACTTGAATCCAATTGAGAATCTGTGGAGGGAGCTAAAGATCAGGGTGATGGCAAGGAGACCCTCGAACCTCAAAGAGTTGGAGCTCATCACTAAAGATGAATGGGCAAAAATACCAGTGGAGACATGCAAAAAGCTGGTCAGCAATTACAGGAAGCGTTTGATTGCTGTAATAGCCAATAAAGGCTTTTCTATTAATTATTGAGAAGGGTATGAATAATTTTGGACATGCCACTTTTTGTTCAAATGTGTATAAAAGCTGAGAAATATTTTTTCCCACAATGATGCCTCTTGTATATCATTGTGTTATCTCCTGGGAGATGCCTGTGTCATTTCCAGGCAAAAATATAATTTCTGGTTAAATAAAAGTAAATTTAAGTCAAACTTTGACAGGGGTATGAATACTTTCGGGCATGACTGTACATAATGAATCATTTAAGTAGAAAATTCTTATACAACATATGTCTACACATAATTAGATGCTTCTAACTACTGTATTAAAGCTGATGTGTCAAGGTGAACACACAGCTTGTATGATCTCAATAGAAAAGCACTGCCTATTGAACGGCATGCTTTGGAGCAGGTGCACATTCCCATTGCCAAGTGTTGGCAATAGAAGGGTATGAAGTCTCCAGGCATTGAGTTGTGGAGCAGTGGAACTGTGTTCTCCCTGGAGTGATGAAGCACCATTCAATATCTTTAGGATGAGTTGGAGTGGTGTTTGGTATCCAGAACTAATCACAGAACATTAGTGCCTGGCCTCATTAATGGTGTGACTGAATGCAATCAAATCCTCACAGAACCATGCTAACATCTAGTCAGAATCTGAATCTCTTTATTTCACCAAGTGTGTTACACATACAAGGAATTTTACTTGGTGAGAGCAACACCAAGTATGACATGTAACAAACAAACAAGTTTACAAGTTTTACACTAAGAAAGAAAAATCCACTAAACAATAAATAGAGAATAATAAGTTTAAAAAGTACTAAAAGTCATAAAGAGCTGTAAGAAATCTGTACTTCTACAGGTATGAATACTGCATATCCATGTGTAGCCTGGTAGACATCTAAATACAAACTATTATGTACAGATATGATGATATAAACGTTAACAGAAATGTAACATCTGTACAGCTGGGCAAATAATCATAGTGCATGTGTTATGCATGTAATGTATGAAGCTCAGTTCAGTCATAGATTAGGTTTATAGATTAGGGTGTGAGGTGTCCACTGTGGTTTAGGATCTAGTGTAAACAAGCTGTCTCTATTAAAACACAGGTGTCTACAGACTTTGGGAGATGCAGTGTATTTGTTTGCCTTCCATTCCTACTTTTATATAATTCTACATAGACAAAATGTGTTGCACATTATGATACAATAAACCTAGGTTTGAGCCTTGCAGTTGAAAGCACTTATACCCCCTTCCCGTACGTTCGCGCAGAGTGAAGGTAACTAACTGCTTCGCAATTTCTAAAGCAACCACTTTGGCTGGCATGGCTTTGTTTTTGCTTCTCAAGTGGTCAATTATATGGTCAGTGAACAGTATTATTGAAGCCTCATGATGACAGTAAATTGGTGGGCGAGTGTGTGTGTGTGTGTGTGTGTGTGTGTGTGTTGTCTTGGGCCTCTCACACCATTTCGTCAATACCCAATTATCCCCCCATTGCCTCTCCCCACTGATGAAGAATGCTGAAAATAGCTATGGGGTGCATTGTCTCCTAATTGCAGCTAACACTACTCACTTGCCGTATTGATCATATATTAGATACGAGCTGCGCAGGAGAGGCTGTGTGGAGCCATGGTGAAGGATTAGGGGTTGTCTAGTCCATTCTCTAACCACTTTCCAAAAGACCTCCATTAGCGCGCATTCACATGACACTTGCTTGGAATGTATCCTGAAGGACCAGCACTAAAGGCCGTACTTGTGCTAGACATTCAGACTCCTTGGTTTTTCATTCCAGATCTATTGAGGACGTGATGGAGAGCATTTATCAGAAGCTCAAGCCGGTGCACCGTCCATTCCATCATAGCAAAACATAGCAACTGCAGTTTCTATGGCATTTCGTTTACACCATTTCTTTTTCTTTAACTCGCATTTATATTCCGAATAATAGAGCAATGAAGGTACCATTATGGCGATAAAATGCCTTGTTATTAAATCAAGGTTGATGCATCAATCTGGGTTGCACCTTTAAACCTAGTTTGAAGATTTACAGATTTCAACCATCATTTAACCTTGATTTGAGTGTTATAGCACATCTGTTGCTATATTAGCTGGGTTTCACCTAATAGGGATGAAATTCGTGTCAGGAATAATTAGTAGGTTGTTTGGAAATATTTCTGAACGATTGTGAAAAATGAGTTGATTTATTAGCTTCATTGAATCTCTGTTGGTGCAACCCATCCTACATCTTCTAATTGCTAGAAATGAGAAAACTAGCACCACTTTGAATTTCCTTCAGTGCTCCAGTTTCATATGAGCCTCATGCAGCACATTCATTATTGAACAATTAGCCATATATTTAACTCCAATGCATCCACCAAATCAACTGTCCAATTTAAAATTGGCTTGGGAAGCCATTTCCAGCATTATTAGTCTTTAGCCCAGAGTGGAGTAATGGCACAGTGTCTAATAATGGCTTTCTTCTGAAGGACTCTAGTTCAGTCATGGGGTCAGTTTTAAATGAGCTGTGTGTTCCCTCCCTCTGGGCGCGCTCTGTAAAAGCAGTGCAGAGGTGAGGCCATGCTTCTAGGATTGGGGGTTAAATCAAAAGGTCTAATACTGAAAAGGTTTACCTAAAACACAGTTTTAGGTTAGCAAGAGTAAGAGCAACCAGCCTTAGCCTTTCTTACATGGTTAATCTATTATGGATGAAGACCTAGTGTGCTGCACAGAGTATGATGCAGCCTCTTTTTGCAGGCCCCCTAGTGGAAATCTTTCCAATGGATGCATGTTCATGCTGTACTTAGTATAATAGATCAGCGTGTAAAATCGGGGCTTAGTATGTTCTCCCCTGTCTGTATTACTGGATATAAACGTGTATGAGGGCTTCTGAGTGGCACAGTAAAATCAGGAGATCGCCAGTTTGATTCCTGGTGATGTTAAAGCCATTTCTAGCTGGGGCTTCCATAGAGCACAACTGACCTTGATAGCCCCGTAGTTCACTTAGTTTGATGCTAGTCAGTGCTAACTGCCACTCCTCCAAGTGTGTGCAGTACTCTATATAGAGAACAGTAGATTAAAGCAGCAATATGTGAGAGTTCTTGCTCCTGTCTAGCTAGAAATGAGCTGTACATGAACTTTCTGAATGTTATGATTTTGGTGATGTTCAATCTGTCAAGTTCTCAGAATGTTTTTATGTAAGCTTTTTTGTACAATTATTTCTTCATTCTCACAATTTGCAACAGCTTTCTCGCATTTGGTAGACATATTTCAAAAAGCTACGAAAGGTCATCATTTAAACTTCTTATTATCAGTGTAAATTCAAAACAAATATTCTTTCTTATGTAAGGGTTAGGGTTAGGATGTTTGTGTGAAGTTTGTGAGAACATTTATGACACATTCATTAAATATTATTTGTTAGTGTGATATCAGTCTGATTGTGTGTTAGTTTTATCAATGTTTTTATTATATTGTATTTGATTTATTGTGTTTTTAGTTTAGGAAAAGTTACTTCAGATGTTTCCATAATTTTTATTTGTGTCTAAATGGGAATGTTATGTAAGAAACATTGTAATAACGTTGTGATACAAACCATTATTACATCACACATTTTTAGAACATTCTTGGAACATTATTTCTGTAACGTTACAGGTTAACCTTCCTGGAACCTTGCTTAAATGCTTAACATTTCTTTAATGTTTTCTGCTAGCTGGGTGGGCTCCCCCTACAGTCCAACTACAGGAAGTATAATTCACGTTTCGAGCCACTCCTCAAGAACGACATGCTTACATGTCATTGTAACCGTCAGTAAAAGAAGCTTGTAAACTGTCACAGTAGGGCAATATTACCTGATTCTACACAAATATGACTCTGTTCTTGCAAGTGCTATCCTGCCCACTTCACCAGAGTTACATATTGTACTTAACAGCATGCAGAGTCCAAAGTGGCAGCGATAGCAATGCTATTCTCTTTATTACAGGACAGTGTAACATCATCATGATTGTCAAGCTGTTTTTTTAAGGTAAAAATGCTTCATAACAGCAGAAGTGGTGACCACTTATGGGCTTGCAGAAAGTTCCATTATAAATACTAGAATTTTCCTCTGTAGAGGCTTTAGAACTAAGGTTGTTGGCATACTCTAAACAGAAGTACATATAATGAAGATATAAGGTACTAATTGAAGACAGTAAGTCTAATTCTCTCACTAAAAGTCCTGCAAGGTGTTTTGCCTCTTTGCAAAGTGTTCCTTCTGCAGCATCTTTCAATAATAAGTATGTTTATTCAAGGTGACTTGGATATTTTACTACCAATTGGTCCAACTGAATGTGTTGCCAATTAGCCGAGCTCCGTGCAACTCAAAGGTACATTGCCTGTGAATTAGATTCGCAACTACTCACTACTGAGCACCTTTGTGACCTGCTATGAGCTCAGAGAAGTGCCAGGTTAGGGAGAATAAGCTATTCGCCTCAACGACTCCTTACTGTAAGCCTGGAAATGAGACTCATCTGCTTTCAGGAGCCAAAAAACCAAGACGGCCCGGCTCAGAAACAAATGAAGGCTTAAAAAAGACACCTGAATGCAAGGATAGGATTTGCATCATTTCCAGATGAATACAATAACACTATAGCTCGAAAAGTATCTCCACAACCCTTCTAATCAGTGGTGTACCCATTGCTGACACTGACATTCAACTACTCACGCAATATCACCATGCCCAACACCAAGCGTTAGCTGGAGGGGTAGATACAGCCCACCAGCATTACTAGGTTGTGGAGCAGTGGAACAATGTTCCCTGGAGTGGTGGCGCTCCATTCAATAGATTTGGGATTTATTGGAGTGAAATTTGTGATCCAGAACTAATCCTTCAACATCAGCACCTGACCTCACTAATGCTCTTGTGACTGAATGCAATCAAATCCTCACAGCAAATTTCAAACATCAAGTGCAAGGTCTTTAAGTGAAAGCATCCAGATATTACAAGAAATTTCAGTTCTCTGAACTTAACCCCTTAAACAGCTAAAAGTGAGCTTAAAGTGTTATTACAAACGTTTTATTACCGAACAATAGCCCCACCAGTTTGTGCAGAAGTCCCTGTAGTTACTGAGTAACACAGCCTTGGAGTATTAAGGGGTTAAACTAATGGGACAAGCAAAGGAGGCAAACAGACAGTTCCCCGTACCAGGTCTCAGTAAACGTGTTACCAGGATGCTATTAGCACTTAACGTCCCAGTAAATTTGGCAGTGGATTCCTCCAGTGGCCAATTATCCGGACCAGTTTGTCCTCACAGTGGAGTGGCCTGTGCTCATGTGGGGGGTAAGCAGTTTGGGTGTTATTTCACTCCAACAAATAAGTTACCTAAATAACTGCTCCACACGAACAAGGCTTTTGTGTCACCCCCCCCCATATTGTATCTTAACACATCTCTTAGCACTTATTGATCAGAATTGACTTACTGGGCAATTAACCATCATTGTTTGTCCATCTGAGAAACATGCAGAAAACCTGCCACGTTCTCTCTCCGTACTAAAGGCCCTGAATGCTCGCTAAGGGTCAGATGTAATAACACGTTCAGGTCAGCTGAAGCCCAATGGAACGCAGTGTACCGCATCCCCCCTGGGCCCTGGAGCTGGCCAAGGCTCACTGAGCTGCATACATATCCATATATTTTAAAGATTGCAGTCAAAAACACAACACAATGGGAACATCAACTGTTCCCAAGGAGGTCAACTAGAGTGCGCTAGAAAATTGCCGGTTCTTGTGCTTAATAATGAATAAGAAGAGGTCATCTTCAATATTTAATAGTCTGTGATGTATTATATATGTGACATCTATTCCCATCTTTGGAGATCAATTATCAGATATCAGTATCAATTACAATACCTTGGGACAGCTCCCAGAATGATATTTCTAAGCCTCTCAGAATATGAGGGTAACATATTCATACAAACTTTACATACACATGTCAGCCATAACATTAGCACCACTGGCAGGTGAAGTAAAAATATATATTATATATATTGATTTTCTCATCTACAGTGGCATCTGTCAAGGGTACTTTGATGAGCTTTGACAAATTGTGATGGCTAGACGACTGTGTCAGAGCATTTCCAAGAAATCAGATCTTGTAGACTGCAGTGGTCAGTACAAAAGTGGTCCAAGAAAGGACAGCCGGTGAACTGGCGGCAGTTATTGATGTGATCCAGGGAGGCCCCACTTCACCACTTACAGGACTCTGTAAAGGATCTGCTGCTAATGTCTTGGCACAAGAGACCACAGGAGTCTTCAGAGGTCTTGTGGAGTTCATACCTTGTGGATTAGAGCTGTGAAGGGGACCTACATGATATAAGGTAGGTGGTTTTAATGTTATGGCTGATCTTTATCTGCGGGCCAGTTAGAACAACGGACATAATCTGATTTAATAAAAATGTAATAAAACTGATCCTTTTTAGGCCTTTTCTATAACGTTTCACAAGTCGTCTTTATGACTGGTCATGAACTACGTTTAATAAACATGTTAAAAAAGATGAGGCGCTGAGGTTGGTGTAGTATCACATTCGAGCCAGCAAGCGGCGCTGATGTGTCCCGTATGTACAGCGATTTGATTTATTTCCCACCCGTTTTTCAACAAGTCCCGCCCTCCTTCGCTGGGATTGGTCGGTGGCTCCTGTCAGCGATAGGCAGACCGTTTGTGAGTACGAACTATGAGCTAATCGCAGCGCAGATGACGCGCCACCACGAGCCAATTGGAGCGCAGGAGGGCGGGACTGGTCGGAAAACGGGTGGAGCGAACGCAGCTATCGCGCACAAACAGCAGAAAAGGCTAGGGCTTGCACCATCAGCCAATAGCAGCGCGCGAAGCGATGTTCATCCAGCCAATGGCGGCGCTGGAGGGCGGGGCTTGCCGGAATACGGGGGGCGAAAGCCAGATAAATAAATAAATAAATAAACAGCGCGTACGTACAGCACAAAGCCGAGCGAGAAAGGGGAGGAGCGCAGCCGGAGTAAAGTAGCAGCACGGCTGAGGCTGAGGTTGAGGCTGCACGGCTCGCACCTTGCTAAGCAAGCGAGGGGCTGGGAGAGTCTGTCAACTCCAACTCCAAGACACGGGGAGACGTCTGGCGGAGGGACAAAGCAGGGGTCGGGAGCGGGTCTTTTGGCCGTGCACTCACACGGCAGCGCGCAGTGAATGTGAGGAGGGGAGCATATCCACAGCTGAAGAGAAACAAGGACGCGAACACGGAGCCTGCGGTTGCAGTTTGTTGAGGTGAGGCTGAGTGCGCCGGTGACAGCAGCGCTGTGGTGCTCGTAACGTTTGCCCTCGGCGTCAGCGGAGGGCGTGTGTTAGCGGGGAGGACTAAATGCTGCAAAGACGAGCGTCCTGTGTTTTGGGGACCGGAGCTGCGTGTGTTCGTGCCATCCTTTCCAGATGTGTCAGGATGAGCGTGTAGTGCGCAAGCGCCCAGCGCTGAAAACTTGCTGTCAGGGCTTTTAGGAGGCTGCCTGCAGCTGGACAGATGCAGTTAGTCTCCTAAAACAAAGACACTGCAGTTAAAGATGACATGGTGGCCTTATTCATCAGATCAGTCAAGTCAGTGCTGGGGTTGTGTGAGTCTTTAACAACTGAGAACATGTAGCTCAGACTACAGGAGGGGACGGTGAAGGTGCACACAGCCCTTTGCACCATACCTTCCTATTCTGCATGGAAAGCAAATAGTTGATACTTTAGTTTAGTTTATTAACATATTCATTCAGAGTGAGTCCAAAGTGTTGGCAGGAGTGGTGAATGGAAACAGACACCTGAAGAGTTTCATACCTGTATAAGCTACATCCCAGAAAACTGTTACGCAGAAGTGAACATGACTCACATGGTGGTGTGTTACATGGCTAAATAATCTCCAAAGAACCCCCCACCCCCATCCCCATCGCCCTCCTCCACCCCCAGATATATCACAAGTCTACCAACTTCAGCATTACACATGCAAACCCATAAGACACGTGGGGCTTCACTGGTCATTTTGCATAGTAAATAAAATGGCTATATTTGCATTGTAGGTATCCTGACCACTGGTTCCTATCACCTCACTGTAGATAAATGCAAGCCCTTATGCTTCTCTACAGTGAACCATTTCACATCAAACCACATCATTGACTTGTCAGTCTGAATGATGCAGAAACTTTAGAAATATGTGCAGTTCTGTTTGAATGATTAGCCCAGTAGTATTAAACAAGACAGTATAGGAATAATAATAACCACTGTGTGATTCTGTCACTGTCATGCAAAAACCTTGTACCTCCAGAATTGAAACTTTATAGTAGAATGAAAAAACACCTTCTTAACTTTAAATAGAAGTCAGTCTGAAAAGATTAAATATTGGAGCATTTCTATTGGTCCATTCATCATGACTTTCAGAAACAATGTAAAGAACAACAACTGTCAGAATCACATTATGTCAAAAAGTGTCTAAAAAAATCTAAGGAATAAAAATATGGATACAGGGTTTATAGTTACAATATGGTAATGCATTCTGCTATGCAGCTGGTGTTCACCAATAAGATCTCCACTAAGTATGTATCTGGATCCAGTTGAACATGTGGGGCTCAATATGGCCTCTAGTATGGTAGCGACTGAAGGGAAATTCTTTTTTTTTTTCGGCCGAGGCCTGGCCTGTGGCTCCGAGCATGCACTGTCAGAATAATCTTTGTTCTGTCATATACTATTATGTTTTTTTTACACAACCAGAAGTGCAGGTACAGATGTATAGCTAGTCTCTTGGTGGAACTGCGGCCCTGTCATGTTGGCTCAGCTTCCAGCGGCAGTCAGGAGGAGCAGACACCTACACTGATAATATTGGCAAATCTATCAGGTAGCGTGGTCACATAGCGGATTAAAGGCTTATGGCACGGTCATCCCAGAACAGGGCCGAGGGTCTGAACCTGCTAAAGTGAAACTCAGCTCGGGGAACACAGAGGCTGCTTTCTGAGCATGAGCGTTCATAGGCACTCATATTGTTTGCACATGTGCACATGTACATGGACGTTTGTCACAACTTAACCCTTAGAATCTAGGGACTCACATTTCTTTACTATCATTGTAGTTTCAACATGTAGTTTACTACATAATTCATGGATACTGCTTTAATAATTGATAAGCCTCGATCTTAAGAACTGAACAATACGCCTTTTTAAGCATATTGCATGAATCACTTGGTGAGTGTGCACTATATTGACCATATTACAGAATGACCTACTGTGATTGACACTAGGGCTGCAAGATATTGGAAAAAACTGTGATTTATATTGCAATATTAAAAAATACAGGAATTTTCACCAG
The DNA here is from genome assembly GCF_030463535.1 of Salminus brasiliensis. NCBI lineage: Eukaryota > Metazoa > Chordata > Actinopteri > Characiformes > Bryconidae > Salminus > Salminus brasiliensis. Next base: position 57,987,905 of record NC_132878.1, on the reverse strand, counting down.
ATATCAAAGATATAAAAAATATATCACAATATTAATAATGCACTCCATGTATTCAAGAATGGAGTGAAATAAATGATATTGCGTAGAGATTATATGCCTCTGTGTCATTGAAAATAAGAACAAAAAACAATATATTGTGCAGCCCTAATTGACACATACTTGGCCTGATCCTTTTTGCGAGATCTCACTTCCGTATTGGGTTGCTAAAGCAAGTCAACTGTGCTTAGCTGCACACCTTTTTAAATATAATGGGCACCACACAGCAAGATTAGTTGGGAATTGTACTCTGTGATTGCTTGATTAAAACTGCAATCAGTACTGTAATCTAAATGACTACACTATCTGATTACTTGCTTTATATCACATTACTTAAGAGCTTTCTGTTTAATGGCTCTATATTAGAAAATAAATTGAAATGTTAGCTGTGGTTCTTTCTGATGAAAGCCTCCCTAGCTGAGTTCGTGCTCAGTGTCAGTGTGTGTTTGTTTTATTTCATGTATGTTCAGGATTATTCTGCTTCTGCAGTGCTTTTTCAGTCATAAGTCATATTCTTTAACATTTTTGCAGCTATATTTCTAATATACTGTACTGTACATTTCAAATGGCTGCAAGGACTACATTATTTCTGCTCACTTCAATATATTTGTTTTATTTGTACTTTGTATCTGATATTGTAGGTTAATTATGTTGTGTGACCCTCCCCCAGTCCTGTCATTCAGGGATTATGGTTTAAAAGCACGGATAAAACACAAACGATATGAGAAACGTTAGAAAGAGAGAGTAAGATGGCACTGCTTGGCAGGACTGTTATGTTTTTGTAAGCTTATCCTGTCAGAACAGGGAGGGGCTTTGGCACATTATCATGTTATTGTAGGATTCAGATTGAGCCATACTGTGTAAAGAAATATGACAGGCTTGTTTTGGGTGCAAAGTCCCTGACACATTAAATGTTTCTGTACATGTAAACTGTTACAGTCAGGGTCAGCATCAACAAAAAAAGCAACACTTGGAATCCTAGGTTCTCCGTCTGGTTAAATGCTTCTTTGGATTGGTGGAAAATGTTTTGTTGGTGGTTCTATGTAGAACCTTTTAAAAATGGTTCTGTATTACAGCAAGTGCCAGGTTCCACTGTTGTTATTAGGGCTCTTTTTCAGGTCTGTATTGTCCTAAGACACAGTAACATTAGCTGATTGATCTCCATGTAAAATAGGCGTTGGTTCCTTATAAGCCATGTAAGAGAAGACATTTGGTCAGTGTCAGAAAATAAATTCAGTCAGTGTAAGAGAATAAATTAAGTCAGTGTAAGAGAATAAATTCAGTCAGAGTATAAGAAGAAATTTAGTCAGTGTAAGAGTAAAAATTTATAAGAAGAAATTTGGTCGGTGTAAGAGAAAAAAATCAGTCAGTGGAAGAGAAGAAATTCGGTCAGTATATAAGAAGAAATTCAGTCAGTGTAAGAGAAGAAATTCAGTCAGTGGAGGAGAAAAAATTCAGTCATTGTATGAGAATAAATTCAGTTAGTGTAAGAGAAGAAATTCAGTGAGTGGAAGAGAAGAAATTCAGTCAGTGGAAGAGAAGAAATTCGGTCAGTATATAAGAAGAAATTCAGTCAGTGGAAGAGAAGACATTCAGTCAGTGGAAGAGAAGAAATTCAGTCAGTCTATAAAAAGAAATTCAGTCAGTGGAAGAGAAGACATTCAGTCAGTGGAAGAGAAGAAATTCAGTCAGTCTATAAAAAGAAATTCAGTGAGTGGAAGAGAAGAAATTCAGTCAGTCTATAAAAAGAAATTCAGTCAGTGGAAGAGAAGACATTCAGTCAGTGGAAGAGAAGAAATTCAGTCAGTGGAAGAGAAGACATTCAGTCAGTGGAAGAGAAGAAATTCAGTCAGTGGATGAGAAGAAATTCGGTCAGTCTATAAAAAGAAATTTAGTCAGTGGAAGAGAGGAAATTCAGTCAGTGGATGAGAAGAAATTCAGTCAGTGGAAGAGAGGAAATTCAGTCAGTGGATGAGAAGAAATTCAGTCAGTGTATAAGAAGAAATTCAGGCAGTGTAAGAGAAGAAATTCAGTCAGTGTATAAGAAGAAATTCAAGCAGTGTAAGAGAAGACATTCAGTCAGTGGAAGAGAAGAAATTCAGTCAGTCTATAAAAAGAAATTCAGTCAGTGGAAGAGAAAAAATTCAGTCAGTCTATAAAAAGAAATTCAGTCAGTGGAAGAGAAGAAATTCAGTCAGTGGATGAGAAGAAATTCAGTCAGTGGAAGAGAAGAAATTCAGTCAGTGTATAAGAAGAAATTCAGTCAGTGGAAGAGAAGACATTCAGTCAGTGGATGAGAAGAAATTCAGTCAGTCTATAAAAAGAAATTCAGTCAGTGGAAGAGAAGAAATTCGGCCAGTGGAAGAGAAGAAATTCGGCCAGTGGAAGAGAAGAAATTCGGCTAGTGGAAGAGAAGATACTTGGTTAGTGTAAGAAGAATGGCAGCCAGTGGAAGAGAAGTAATTCGGTCAATATAAATTCCTGTTTGTGTGTTGCATGACATGCACTAAAATTAGTGTTGTGATTTTACTACATTGTGATTTGGATATGCAATATGAAAAGTTTAGATGAATCAGTCATGTGACTTTGGAAAACTTGGTTGTAATTGGTTAGATGACTCATTTGCATGTTGTATTGCAAAAACATTTAATCTATTTACTTTATGTCCCTAGGTGGCATTTCAAATACTACTGGCATCTAAATACTACTGTGCAGATGCAGAGCTCCTTATCACTGTTTGTGTACTGTTACTGCAAAATGTAAGGATGTAAGATGGTACCTATTTCTGTTTTCTATTGTGGTGTATATATTTGAAATAGCAGTATTTCAATATCTGTTTGTTTGGTTACAGGTGCTCTGTTTTTTTCCTGAGTGTTCTAAGGAGGTATAAAGGATAGATTGTGTGTGTAGATGTACTCAGATGAATAAGCAATAGCTTGTGACTAGAAGTCCCTATGGCATGCTGGTCTCTGATTCATCTCCATATATAGACAGGAGCCCATGAGGATGCGTTGGCAGCATCAGCTCAAGCTAAACAAACAGATGAGGGAATGGATATCCTTTTTTACATGGGAAGTAGAAGCGGGAAGCTCCAGCAGGAGGTGGAACAGCGAGTAGATGGCACTGTGAGTGTGGCTCATAATTTGTGCGCTCAAGCCAGATAGTCAAAGGATGCCAGCACCCATGACGAGAATTAGTATGCAGAATATTCAGCCACATTGGCTAAAGCAAAAAGAGTAATATACTTGCTAATGTAGAAAGGGCCAAAAGGCCGCGTGCAAACTGCACAGTTTGCGAGCTCTTAAGAGGCCATGCAAGCCATTAGAGGCAGTCGCTGATACCCATATCCTGCCTGATCCTTCACCCTCAACTCCCACCACGCAGAGTGCACAGAGCTGCGGCACCACTCTTCTTCGCCTGCTAGGTTTTGATACTGCATGGTGATTGAGTGGTGTAGATAAAATCATAAATTATGATATTTTTGCAGATACTACATTATCATGGCATAGGTGATGTTCAAGTTTGAATGAAAAAAAAAGTGCTTCCTCAATACCACTACTTTACACATGTAACAATAAAGCAAAATAGGTTCTTTGGAAAAACATGTGTTTCTGTATGAAACCTTAAACCTTTTAATGGATTATTCTTTAAAGAGACATGTTTTGTACATAAGCTATGTGATGGACCTTTTGGAAGTTGGAAGTTTTAAAAACCTTCAGATAATGTGATGTAGTCAGTTTAAACCTATTATCTATAACTACGTCTTTTTTCATACTATGAACGTTTATTTTTGCTTTTTGTGTAAGAATGTCTTACACGAACTGACATTGCTTTTTAGATTGGACTCTTTTGTTCTGTTGTGCATTCTGTGGGATCCTTGGATGGCAATAAGACAATGCCTTTTTAAAGGTGAAGTCAAGTTTATCTTACTCTTTAAAAGATGCAGGACACTTATGGGGTTTCTTATGGGGTTTCTTATGGGGTAGGTCAAGAATTTTGATTGTAGGTGAGAGAACGCAAAGCACAGAAACAAGCAGCAGACGTTTAGAAACTGGCAAATATAATAATAAATTATCACTGTCATGCAAAATAATTTAGACAATCATGCAAAAGGCATTCTTGTCTTTTGTATTTTTTATAGAATTTGAATCTTGCAGTTGTTTATTACATTTTATAAATATTAACTGATGAACGGCCCAATAGACATGGTCCAAATAAAAAAAAAAAATAAAAAAAAAATTTTTCTTAACGTCCACTAAATGGCAAGAAGTTTTTTTTCTATCTGCTGTAAAATTGCCGTTTTGTAGATTTTGTAGTTTTTGTAGTTTTTTTTGCAAAATAAAATAAAATTAAATATATTTTAGTTATAAAATATAATTCTAGATACATATAGATGGTGAGTGGTGTACAGCTCTCTATTTTGGAAAACTAGGCCCAAACTAGCTTTACCTCTATGTTGAATGGTTTAGTAGAGAGAAGGCTTGGTCAGGTGTGATCATGTGTGATGCGCTTTCATGGGCTCTCAGTAGAATCGTTGATGGTTTTTTAGATTAAGTGCATGGCTTAAGAACATGAAGCGCAATGTGCAGGCAATCAGGGGAACATTTTTTTCAATCGCAGTATGATTATACTATACATAGACAACAATGCAAAGAAGCGCACTTGATAGGATTTAAAAAGGTGCCGTAGTTTCAGAATGATATGTGAAGAAACGTGAAGCATCCAGCAAATTGCAGCCAAAAATTCTTAACTTGCCTTTGTTATCTGTCAGTACTGTCATGTGACTCCAGTGCAGTTGTTGCTGATACATCGCTAAGACCAAATAAGTGTAAGGATGCATCACATAAAAAATAGTACACAAAAAAATAACGTATTAATCGGTTTTGTATGAACAGGACGTGATGAAGGGTTGCTATGGCAACATGGTTGTTCTCCATGCTGTCACTGTATTGCGTCATTGTCCGCCATTTCGAAGGTTTCTAGGTGTCAGTTGCTCCTCCCTTACCATTTCACATTGCGTTGTGGGACAATAGCGCCCATTTTTGAGTATATTTTTATCTATACTACAAACTACATACTCAAAAACTAGTTACTGTTACTGATTAGGAAGGAACTGGGAGGCACCCTAAGTTGTATCTTACCACCAGATCATGGTGCCTTCAGCTTATTTGCACCACTAGTTTCTTGCATCACCTCATGTCCATGCAGCGTGCTTATTGCTTATTGCTTGTCGCTGTTGTTCTGTGCATCGCTTGGCTATTGCTTTACTTTCCAAACACTGAATGGAAGCTCTTTTTGTAATTTCAGTGTCCTATTGTCATCGCTTTGTTCAGTTAAGATTGAGTCCTGCTACATCGTAGAGAAAGGAGGCCACAATGTCCAACCGAAATGACAGCAGGCAGTAACATGCAGGCAGAGCTGGGTAGGAGTCTTCTGCAGTCACCCTGAACCCCTCCCCCCTCACCGAGACACCCGCCAGGGCACAGAAACAGAGATGCCTCTCCCTGACCGGCTCAGCTTACCTCTGCACTTCGGCATTGTGGCCTTTCGTCCAGAATTCGCTTTCTATCTTTTTTGAATCCAAAATTTTTTTAAAATTATTTTTTTTTCATGTTTTTTTCCACACCACTTCCCGCTCTTTATTGTCCCCTGTGGAACGCTTCAGATGAAAACAAGTTGTCAGACATCATTGGAAAGTGCAGTGGTGCTGAGGGCTGTTGTGTGCAGGGACATTATGTAATAATTTATTTGCCAAGTAAATAATTGAATCGGGCTTCAAGGATAACAGCTCCATCTAGGGCAGAAGAGCGAACTTGGGAGGTGGAAAGCCGCAGCGATGATTTATGATTTTCCCGATGCGTTTGGCCTCTGTGGACAGATCCGCCGTAGCCTGGATGATACACCACACTGCCCTTGTGGGGTCATCCTGGCCATTTAAATACGCTTTAATCTAACTGTGGTTTAAACCACCTACCTATATGTTCATTAAGTAACGGTGTCTCGACCTGCCGTTGACTGTTATAGGACAAAATGTGAGGCTTTTTTGTTCTGTGCAGAAGAGCGAGCTTCAAAGACATCATTACTGTTCTAAACACTAAATAGAAAACAAGCACAACAAGTAATAGGCATCCAGCAGAGCGGTTTGCACAAGTCTGTGCAAGCAAAAAATATTTTCTCCTAAAATATGGAACATATGGAAAATATATATAAGGAACACAAATTCGAGGATGAAGGTCTTGTTCTTTGTTTAGTAAAGCCTGAATGAGAGATTTCTAAATTATGCCTTCAGTATGCATGCAGCTTTATCCAGTATGACCTTTTTAGTGCAGAATTGGGGGTCTGTTATGTGAAAATCTCTACTAATTGAATTACATGTTGTTCATTTGGAATTGCCAGCACTTTGATACATGTGTGCTCCAGGTAGTTCCAGGTTTATTGCATTATGTGAGTTGCTGCTTTAGATTTGTGTCACAATCTCAGTATCTTTTTAAAGTGCTGGGGAAAAATATATATGGTTCTTTTTTATTTTCAGCAGCACAAATTAAGGGTTTGTTAATGTTTAAAATATAGATATGTTTAAAGGTTTAAATAAACATTAAGATTTTAACATTAACATTTAAAGGTTTAAATAAACATTAAGGTTTCTTTTTTACGACCTTTAATATTACATAATTAGAGACCTGTTATGTGAAATATCACAAGCAATTGCATATGTATTTGTAATAATTCAAAACACACTTTGTTAAGACTTTGCTATAACAAATTATTGAACATAAATTATTGCCTAAATGTACGTTATTAGTGTGTCATTTGCAGCAATTTGATTCATGTGGGTTCAACTGAGTTGACTATATATATATAGTCTGTGTGTGTGTGTGTGTGTGTGTATGTGTGTGTGTGTCAGTGTGTTGTTTGAAATGTTGAAGGAACATCTGCCCAGCTTGCCTGTTGTTGTATATTTCAGGTACTATAGGTTATACTCAATATAATAACTAAGATCAGTAATTAGAGACTAAACAACATTTGAAGTTGCAATATGTTTACTGTATTATTTTGTATGCTTATTTCCACATACCAGACCGCCAATTATGTACTAATATAGGTAATGATTAGTAACACTTAATACATAGTTAATGCATAATTCAAAAATGCCTTATTCAGGCTTTATTGAACAAAGAACAGGAAGATCTACCCCTAAGTTACCACACATATTGGATTTTAGACACTTTAGATCCCGTTAATTAGAGAATTGCTTGTGCAGATGGAACATAATGTTTAGTAATGCAAAATACCTTCTATAATAATGTGATGCACACTAATAAGGAATCATATCATTGAAAAGACAAGCAAAGACTCATTTAATATTATACTGTTCTGCATATTAGTTATGTTTAAGAACATAACTAAGACTGAACACAATGTATAGTCATTGGGTGGAATTGACATACACATTGGACACAGCCCACAGAAATATTGATTTAATGACTTCTCTTTCTTCAAAACAGCAGCAGAGATTCGGAAGGGAGCGCATCTGGTTGCTGGCGCCGGTGCCTTGCTGAATTTGAATAATGTGGTTGCACATTGCCATCTTCATTTAGAAGGGCTCCTGCCCGAGAGCACCATCATGAGCCTGGAGAAAAAAAGGAAGACATCCTCTGTTATTGGGAGCTGGCTGTCGATATTAAAATGGTGTGCTGTGGCAGGGACGTCGAAGCTGGCAGCAAGTGAAACCTCACTCTAAAACAAGGCTGCTCGCAGCCGGCTGTCTAACACACTGAAAAGTAGCTGAAAGCAGCATAATTGTTGCTGAAATACGGCGCCAAGAAAAAAGAAAGCGGTGAAGTGTAGAACCAGGAGAAATGGATGGCTTCCATGGAAACAGGACAGAAACTATTTGATAATTCTGCACTTGCTAATGGCTTACGTATAGTGCTTAGGAGATGTGTCAAACATCACTGTTTTTATCCTTTTCCTATTTAAAGCCTTGCTGGACGTAACAGTCTTTTGCTTACCCTTTTGCTTCTCAGACTAGAAATGTTCTTGGGTGTCTCTCACCTCTATCTTTAAGGCTTACATTATGCGAGAAATTGATTTCTTTAAAAATAATGTTGTATACAAGTGGATCTTGTAGAAGCACTGTTTTCCTAAGTCCGAAAGTGTATCCATTTGCTACTGACGTCCGTTTAAAGCAGATTTGTGAGCTTTGATATGAATCTGAATTTAAAAGGTTTTAACAGAATCTGAGGAGGAGCGCTTTTGGAAATCCAGCCGAGCAGCCATAGCCCAACTGAAGTCCGAGGGAAGCAGGGCAACACATTATTAATGGTTTGTCTTTATCTCACGGTCTGTAATTGGTCTCTGGTGATTGCCATGTATTTTGATTAAGAAATGCCATTAAGCTGATGTATTTCGTCTGCAAGCCGGTTTATCCAGCAGTTAGCTGTTGTAATCAATTGACAATTACGGTAATGATTTATTGTTTGCGATTGTGTTGACAGACGAACAATAACTGCTAAATGGAAATTTCAAAAGAGACTTCAGAAGCCATTTGGAGTTTTGATTCGTAGTACGTAGATATGATAGCGCTGGAAAAAAGTGAGGCAATATGCTGAGAAAACGTTGATGTATTGAATATAGAGTATCAGGTTTAAGAAACTAAAATCATGTTCCCAGAAAACTTGATTAAACACAACAACACAGTACTGCTTTCATTTTGTTCATTTTTTTTTGTTTTGTTTTTTGGTATTATTCTTTCGTAATTGAAGATAATCTACCATGCATTTTTCTTTATTAATTTCATCCTCTAGTGACTTGACATAAAAAAGTCTCATCCGCTGACAATGTGCAATCTATCGCTCGGAGCGAGATAGAAAGAGAGGAATTGTATAAGTGGGAAGCAATGAGGGAGTAAATGATCTTGTGTGGAATAATAGGAAAACATCCCTCATTTTGTGACAAAGTAAACATTTTTCTCATTGTTAACACCGATCGCTCTGCAACGCAGGATGTTTGGGCACGGACTAAACAGGTCATGTAATGTGTGAAATAAGCAAACAAGAGAGCACAAGGAAAAGGATCTTTCAGGCCAGAGTCAATCTGATGAGATTAACACTACCCTTCTGCTCCTCTAAAAGCATTTTGGACAGCTGTGATTGCATTTGGAATCGTATTATTTTCATATTAGGTAGAAAAAGAAAAGATTATTGTTCTCGATCTGCGCTGACTACATTTTCGAGATGTACTTGAATTTCATTCATTTCACAGTTATTATGCCAAGACTTCACTATTTTCCTGAGGTAGACGACATTGGCTCTATGAAAGGGGCTATTGTACTGCATGAATATCAGTGGCGGAGTATTTTGTTTTCCTGCAAAATGATGTGTTCATTCCTTTTACCGTAGGTGTATAGGTTTCCTGAAGGCTTTGAACTTTCTAATGTGTTGAACAGACTAAAAGTCAACTCAGTTGTCATCAATAGGGGCGGTTTTATTATTAAGAGGTCATGCTGAACAAACCTTTAGCAAAAGGGTCTTTGTCAGCGAAGTGCATACCTTTACAAAGACATTTACTTGATTATTGTTGTCACCGCTATTATTCATCTAGACCTGTGTGATATATAGTGCATTTGCACTGTTTGGAAGTTTTCTTGACAATGAGTAAAAAAGGCCTCTCAGCTAGATGGTGCTGCCTTAAAACATCCTCTGAACACAATGCAGAAAGATACCACAAAGGCCTGTGCTGTGACTGATTTGGCGGAGCTTTGTGGAACAACAGTAAAGGCTTTGTTTACTTTGGACAAGAGTTCTCTTTGATGCAGCACCCTTCTGTACAGGACGTCAGCTCACCAGACTACTGCAAACAGCAATGTTCTCAGCCCTAAGAGGTGTTCGTTTCTAGGCTGAAAGACCTATTTAGTCTGAGATGTAATCTTTCATTTTTTTAAGGCTATTAATTATCCGAGAGGTGGGCTGAATGTGCGATCTCTTCAAGGGATCCCTTGTGCAAACAACTGAGTCCAGTCTGAATTAGGTGACAATGTGAGTTCAAGTCTGGAGGTGTGGCAAGTAAAGCTGTTCAGAACAGAATGATGGAATCATTCCAGTCAAGAACACTATAGAGTGCTGAAAAAGTGATCGTCTATACCAATGACTGTAGAAAAGTATGGACAGTGCAACGTCTGTTAAGAGTGAAGCCACCACAGGTCTAGCACCTCTGCTGGCTGCTTACAGTAGGATGTGTAGCTCTGCCCATCCCCATGCCTTTTCTGACTGGTTACCACTTCAAATAGCAAATAGATGTTTTTAGATATTTAATGAGTTGATTAGTTGTTGAATGAGGAACATTCTACATACTGTATAACTTAAATACACTCATTTGGGACTCATTGATTTGGTATGCATTAATTTGGTATGCATTAATTCAATTAGCCAATTGTGTGGCAGCAGTGCAGTACATAAAATCATACCGATTCAACAGCTTCAGGCAATGTTCACATCAATCATCAGAATGGGGAAAACATTAGATCTCGGTGCTTTTGAACATGACATGATTGTTGGTGCCAGAAGTGCTAGTTTGAGTATTTCTAGACATGCTGATCTCCTGAGATTTTCAGCACACCTATCTGTAGAGTTTACTCAGAATGGTGTAATTAAAAAAACACATCCAGTGACTAAACATAGAATGGCCAGATATGTTGGAGCTCACAGAAAGGCTAGAGTAACTCAGAATACACTACATCTCAGAATACACTACACATCCAACCTTGAGGCAGATGTGCTGCAAAAGACCACATTGGGTTCTATGTCTGTCAGCCAAGAACAGAAAGCTGAGGCTGCAGTGAGCACAGGCTCACAAAAGCTGGACATTTGAAGACTGGAAAAACAGAGCCTTATTTGATAAATCTGGATTTCTGCTGAAGCACACTGATGTCGGGGTCAGAATTTGGCCCTGATCTGCCTTAAGTGAACAGCCCAGGCTGGTGAAGGCAGTGTAATGAAGTACAGAAAGTTTTATTGGCACATTTTGGGCTTGTTAATACCTATCAATCATCACTTGAATGCCACAGACTGCTTGAGTATTGTTGCTGACCATGTCCTTCCCTACATGGCCATAATTCTTAAATCTTCCAACGACTACTTTCAGCATGATAATACAACATGTCATGAAACAACAGTCTCTCAAACTGGTTTCATGAACACGTCAATGAGTTCAGTGTCTTCCCAGCCACCAGATCTGAATCCAGTAGAACACCAAAAAGAAAGTCTTTACTGATTTTCCAGTACAGAGCAACCATATACACTATATGTCCACATGTTTGTGGACACTCCGTCTAATGAATGCATTCAGCTACTTTTGTAAATTGCACCCTTGGCTGACACAGATGTGCAAATGCACACACACACACAGCTTGTCTAGTCCCTGTAGAGAAGTATTGGCGATGAAATGGACCTCTCTGGAGCAGGTAAAAATGAACCCATTGGCACCATGCCAAATACCAGCCCTGGGCTAGAGGGGTATAAAACCCCTCAGCACTAAGTTGTGGAGCAGTGGAACTGTGTTCTCTGGAATGATTGATGTGCTCCAACCAATACTTTTGGGAAGAGTTAGGGATGATGTGGGGTGGTGATCATCCAACATCCTGACCTTACTAACTTTGTTGTTGAGGAATGCAATTAAATCCTCCCAGCGGTGCTCTATAATAATAAAAGTTCTTCCCTGGACAGTAGACACAGTTACTCCAACAAGAGCAGGATAAACTATTTTTCAAAATCCTTGCATTCTATTAAAACAGTGAATGAGCAAGTGTCCTAATGCCTGTGTCCTTATAGTGTAGTATAATGGCAGTGCAGTGGCAGTACTGGTAGAAGGATTTTACCTACCTGTTAGGTATAAACTTTTTTTTAAATTGTAGTAGACATGACAAAACAGTTCAATCAAAACACATCAGGGTATTAATTTTACAGTATTACTATTATTATTATTATTATTATAACTCTAAGTGAAGAGCCCCTTTTTGGTTCTGTATAGAACCATTAAAAAAAGAACACAAAGGCTTTCCACCAATCTTTAATCGAGCTAAGAACCAGTTAAGCATTAGTTGTGATGGTTCTGTATAGAACCTTTGCCTACTAAAGTTCCCTTAAAAACCCACTTTTAAGAGTGTCTGAATGACGTGAATTCTATTAATGCAAATTTAAATATCAGCTGAGACTGCTGAATTTAGCAATATATAACATAGCACCCCTGGTGTAATTGTGATCTGCCTCTTAAGCTTCGTCCTCAGCTTCCTAAGATCTCTGGATTAATCCTGTTGTTTTTTGTCTTTGCAGGAGCACCTGACTATACTCAAAAGATCTCATTAGACTGTGATGAACAACATCATCTTCCACAGACCCAAGGTACCACACTATCTCAAAAGAGCTGTTATTTTCCACATTAAGACTTGTTAAAAGTACTGTGCACTATATTCAGAGTACAGACAGATGATGGTCTGTCGCCTTTCTGATTTGTCTTGTCTGTTTTTATGTACCTGTTTAACCTTTGGAAAGTGTTAATGAAGGAATGAAACAAGCAGAGAAAGTCTATTGAAAGTTTTTTTCCGTCTGTACCACATTTGAGTCTCTAAGTAGAGGGGAATTGTTTAACAGTGATTTTTATTTAAGAATTTGTTTTTTTATATTGTTTTGTGGGTTGAAAGTCCTTTACACATTTGCCACGTCTTTGACAGTTAAACAAATGGAAAATATAGACCTACTTGAATGCAAATCAACTTATATAAGTTGACCCATGTTAGGATATGTTTGGATTTGCTAGTCTCTTAATAAGTACAATTCCATCACCTGGCAATTAAGATGAACATTTTTGGCACACAGCTATGGGTCTTCAGAAGGTCAGATTCTAAGAGTTAAGGCAATCAGGAATGCACTAACCCCCTTTGGCCCTGCATTCAGGCTTGATTAAACGGAATTGATTTAATTGGGTTAGCCTGTTGTAAAGCTTTTGCTAATGGGACGTGCATTTTGATCCTGGGATTTACAGTGACCAGTCCTGACCTGGTTCTTGTGGGTGTCCAGGGGTTTGTGGTAGTGGTCAGTGCCAGCTCTCCATACTGAGTCTCAGGTTGTTTTGCAATTTAAACTCTTATTCTGTTTCAGAACCAGCTCCTTCTTGTATTAGGGCATACTGTATTTCAACTATAAACGATAAATATAAATTATAAATATAAAAATATAATGATTACATTGCATATAATCCAACCTCTTGTAAGTTATTTGAACAATAGTTAATGATAAAACTAAAGTGTGTATTTAAATTATGGCTTTTCAGCCATACAAATTCAATTTCTAGTGTTCTGTACATGTTTATAGCTTACATGTGTCATTTATCCAACCAAAGGTATTTCTTTTACACTAGCTTATGTAAGTATGTGTGATAAATAGTGTATGCCTACAGCATACATTCATAGCAATGAGGTCACAAAGGCATATATGCTATCAATGAGGCTTGACGGGTCTGCTGCTCAGACCAATGAGGTGTTGAGTAGAGAGATATACTGCGTAGCCTACCACAGAGGCAAAGCTGCCTTAATGATAGTGCTGGGTAATATACTGTCTATACAAGTGCTGGTGTCACACAACAGTAGTGAATTTTATTTTACGCAATGTTGATAGGTAACAAAGATGGAAAATGCATTGGCTCATTAACTTTACTAGTGGCTAAAGTGAAGTTGACACTATTTTTAAAGAATGAGTTCGGATAGTTCAGCCACGCTTGTTGCTAAGTGCAGGGATGGATTGTTGTCTAGGCCATTGGAGCCAAGGGGAGACCTTAGATCACAAGGCAAAGGGTTGCTCAAACACTTGGGACAATCCACCGCAGATTCAAACATTAAATCAACCAGCAGTCCTTGAATACATAAGAACAGCTAAATTATTTAAAGAAAGAAAGAAATGCCCTCTGTCCTTCCTGCTTTATAGTATTATTATTATCAATTCATATGATTTTGTTGCTGCCATTCAAATGAAATGTTTTAGATGGTGTGAGAAAAAAGAGGACCATCAGATCATACACAGGAAAGCTCAAATGGTTATAATGTGAGCACACTACAATGCTGTTTAATCTTATTTCTCAGCTCATGTGTTTTTTTCTATGCATGGGAGCCTCCAAAGACCTTTGTACCCAGGGGGCTCACAAGACCATAATCCACCTTTGGCTAACAGATGCATAAAAAGAAGGAGATATCCATGCAATGTCAATAGACAAACTTCACTACTAGAACGGGCTGTACAGAAGAGCTAGTGACTTTCAACCTTTCCACATCAGTTCTGCCCAGCTAAAAATGCGCTGGCCAATGTTAAAGCAACACTGTGTAGCATTTGTACCTTAAAATAAAAGCGTGGAAATCATTGTGATGCTCCACTGACCTGTAATAAGGAGAGTAGTGCCTCTATTGTTGCCACTCCAGGCTCGGCATGCCAGAAATTGCATGTAACTTGTGTTTGGAGAACCTATAACTCCTGTAATATTAATCTACCATCTCAGTTCACGTGCTTCTTTCACATCAGATGCCAGTTCAGTACCTCTTTCACAATTACAACTTCTTGCATAGTGCTGCTTTAAGTGCCATTGTGAAGTGGATAGGTCAGGAAGCACCAAGAGCTTAGCCACCAAGCCCTTAGTTTTGGAATGAGCATGTATGTATGGGATGTTGGAGTCTGCACATGCTTTCGACCATGCAGTCTATCACCTGACACCATCATACCATGAAAAATATTGCACTTCCGTCAAAACTTTATTGTTCAGTAAAGAACTTAAACTTATTTCTAGCAGATTGTGAATTTTGGTCAAAAGTTCAAACAAATCTTCAGACATATGATAATACTAGTGGTATGTTATGACCTTATAGGTCTAGAGTTGCATATTATGCATGATTTTTCACTATTTATTCTCTCATTCTGCTAAATTAGCAGTAGCTGTGGTTTACCTCTTTAATCTGTCTATACCACCAATTGCCTAAACACACACACACACACACAAAATTAAGATATCTCAGGCCCTGCTGGGCGTGGGTAGTGCGGTGCCATGGTGAGACCCCTGGGGGGCTTTCTCACAGCAGGGGTCACAGCAGCCCATCTCTAGCTGGCCATTGAACCTAATACGTGTGAATGAGCTGCATTCACAGGCCATCATGATCAAGCATACAGGCTGGGTGTGTTTTAGGGCCATTAGAGACTGTGCTTTAGTATAAACACCATCTGAGAAAATATGAAGTGCAGAAATATCCAGGCAGGCATCCAGACTCTCAGCTACCACCAAATAGGAATTGCCTTTAAGTCCTAATGCAGTGCTGGAAACATTGTTTTCTAGAAAAGGTTTGGATGGCTCAGTTGGGTAACATTTTGCTGAACATATAAAACATAAAAAAAATCTGCAAATTTGCATGACTTTTATGATGAAGAGTATTTCGCATAGTTGTAGTGTAGAACATAACAGAATTTCTGGGATATTTTAGCCTCTGGGATGGTTTAATTGGCATACTTGGACTTATTCATTCCCAGTAGTATGCAACAGTCCAGGCTTGTCTTGTTCCAAGATTTAGAAATGGGAAAGCAAAATTGTGGTTGAGTACTTTCATGTAATTACTGAGTAGTAAGCGTTAGACTGAAATAGGCCTGAGAAGGGTTCAAATGACTATATTATGGGAAATTCCTTTTTTAAAACAAAATATTTTATACCGTTTTACACACATTACTAAAGTTTTAAAACATACTGTTCACCCACCATCCATACAGTCCAAATATAGAAAATAATATAAATAATATTAAAAACACCTTATTCACTGTTTGCATATATTCTATTTAGTCAGCAGTTTAGCCCCGCCCTTTCACACCAGTTCATTCATACTAAATCATCAGGTGAACAAATGTCATTTGCATAAATCAGGCTTAAAGACTACATCAGAGAATTTCTTTTTTAATTCTTAGATTTAATGGTCAATATCAGAGTCAGCAAAACTGGATGTAGCAGACCATAATGATGTTGTAAATTAGAGTAGAACCCTTAACACAGAGCATGTGGGTGTAATGGTATATGTCCACTTGCACTCATTTTTGATGCATTTCACCATGCTAGATCTTTTAGCTCGCTCTCTATGGGCGTGTCTGTGACATTTCTGTATGCAAATGAAGCAAAAGAACAATGTAGAAGTCGACACTCTTAAGTTCCTAATCAATCATACTCTAATCCTATTCTGGAAATCCATAGACTTACATTATCAGTTTTCCCTCCATGTTTAAAAAGGGCTTGTTCTGTGTGTGACACTCATATAACATACCAACCTAGTCTTTCCCGAAGTTGCACTCTGCTGAACTTACTGTATGTTGAGCCTGCTTTTGATGCAACGCAACCTGTCGTGCACAGTGCGCATGTGGCAGCTCTTTCCATTGAAATTAATAGGATGTGGTAAGGTGAAGTGGACATATACCATAAGAACTAGGTATCACATCCAATAGCATTAAATGGAGCTTGTAAACTTTAAAGTCGCTTTAATAACCTTAATTTTTGTATAATTTCTTTCATCTGCATCAAGGCCTTTTAATCTAAACACCATACAATGTGCATAGCTCTGTTAAATCTGCATTACTTTACTCATCCATAGGGGATTTAAACATATTAATGTGAGGTAAACCTTACCAGTAGCATTTGGTGCTTTAATGCTCCTGCCTCTCGGAAACAAGGCACTCCTCACTGATACTTCACCCTGCAGACGGTAGACATTTCTTTTATACTACAGGATAGCTGCCGAGAAATATTAGCAACGTTGGTAATCTCTGGTCTCTTTGAAGGCAGGATCACTGCAGCAGAGGTTGTAGACAGATATGTTCATTGAAGTAGGAATTGTAGCAATAGCTAAATCCAGACTGGGTGGATTATCCAAGAATGAAACACCTACTGCTCATTGCGCCTGAGTGCTAGCTAGCTAAACCTGTTATAGTACTAATACAGTGGCATGCAAAAGTGTGGACACTCTTGGTCAGAATTTCTGTTGCTGTGAATAGCGAAGAGAGTAGAAGATGTACTCCAAACAGCATGGAGTTTAAGATGAAGCATTTGTTTTAGTGTTTTAAGAAGTGTACAATTGTACCCCAAGAAATTTGAACTCTTAGATAACTTTTACCAAGGTCTCAGACCTTAGTTAGGGCTGTGACTTGTTCACAATCATCGCTTAAAAAAAGGTCAGGCGATGCAAATCTCTAAGGTATATAAATATATAAACCTTGTGCAAACAATGAGCCTTTTCTGGTAGCCATTTCCTCCGTTCATAATGTAGTGCTTAAAGAACACTGACCAATGACACATTGTCATTTTAAACCGTCTAATTAGTCCACTTTAATTCGATGTAGTGCAGTACTTTTTACTCAAAAAATGCTGTATGGAAGAGATTTAAATTTAGCCGACTGTTCTACTGTTTAGTGACACCTACACAAAACGACCTTCATCAGAAGAAAAAGGTGAAAGCATTGGAATTGGAAAAAAACATTTACTCCATATTTATCACAAAATCCAAGATCAGAAGTTTTCAGTTTGACCATCTAAACAAGCCTGATCATTTTGGAAACAATGCCCATGGACTGATAAAGTGTTACTATGTACTGACCATGCAGGGTAACCACACTTTTTGCTTCAGGTACTTTTCTTTTTTTGTTATTTGAAACTGTAAAAGATGTAAATAAAAAAGAATCCTGCTTCAAATATTAATGAAATCTTTAGCTTTTAAATATTAGGGTCATTTTCACTCACATAACTATTCACAGTAACAGATATATTGGCCAGTAGTGCCCAAACACTTGCATGCTGTTTATGTTCCTGTGCACAGCTCAATAGTTCAGTGTTAATAGACGTTTAGAACAGAACATTGTAGACTATCAAATTAAACCTCACACATCACCAAAATATTTGACATTTGGTTCATTTGCCTCAGTCTGCCTTTAATGTTTATTCACTCATGTGAGTGTGATCATTAGCGGCACCAGACTGCCAACTATATGGATGCTCTGGAAGGCGGAGACGGCGTTGATTGACAGGCCAGCTCAGAGGAGCTGTGAGGAGAAGGTTGCCGTTTCCTCGCCAAATGTCACAGCATTCAGAAACTTTAGAAACAGTGTCACCTCCACTGACATTGATCGCTTAAGCTGGGCTCTCCATCTCCTGTTTTATGGATGACCAAGTGAAAGAGCATGGACTCTGTAGAACACAGGATCCCTATGGGCTGCCTCTTCTAGCATTGACAGAGATATCTCCAGGACTATAGGGAATTTAATACTGAGAGTATCTGTCGGCATATTGGATTGGTTTCAGTCAAAAGGTCAGTTAAATGATGCCCCTAGGGCTGAATTTGTTAGAAACATGACATACTTCACCTTTGCTTGTTTGTGTGTGTGCACCACTGATGAACCCAGTGCTTCTGTTTCATCAATCAACTAGTGCAGTTATACAAGCAAACAAGAAGGGAAATAAAATGTATGGAGGAAAGTCTCACTTACAAAATCACCAGCACGACACATGAAGTTGCATAAAACTGTATATGAGTGAACACATTGATGACTGTTTGGTATTTCTGTGTGTCCAGAAGTTGGTAGATGAAATAAATACACAGAAATAAGAGAGGAATAGCTTGCACAGTGAATCATGTATTTTATATGACAGAAGTATCTTGACATGGGTAACAGAACAGCTCACGTTACACTGCCCACAGACAATGCTGTACACTGCATTCATTTACAGTGGTAGGTGAATGCAGTATAACAGTAGAGCTGTGGTAGTTGCTCCTGGGCAGGGAACCAAACCCTGCCTTTTCGTGTGTAGGACAGTTGTGTTATCCACTATGCTACCCAGCCACAGGCAAACACATGTGAATAGCTGAACAAGTACACTCGTTATCATTAGCTAGTAGCTTGTGAAATTAGTGCTTTAGTAATTGTTGCTATTTGATTGTTAGAGAGATTACAGTGATATTCAAGAATATGCCTGTTTGAAACCTAAATTAAAATAGAATAATTACACAGAAGAAACTACATTTTCATCATGCGCTTGTTCACACTTTGCATTAAAATGTTTTGTTTGAGTTGTGTCTGGATATACTTTTACACTTTTCACTAAAATATGTCCCTACTGTGACCAGGAGAGGCCAGATTTGTTGTTTATTATTAGATGCAGTCAAATAGAGAGAGGAACTGTTTTAAACAGGAAACTAATCATTTGCATTCTGGGACGAAAAGGCTTTGTCTTGCCACTAATAATTTGATTTACAGAAATCTGGAGACCCCTTCAATACCATCACTGGCTACTCTATGAAAAGGCTTGTTGGACTGTTCTGGCTGTGTGTCTGGAAACATACAGGCTTCTTATTGTATACGAAACACTGATTATATGGCATCATACAAATGGCAAAATGCTCAATGACAATAATGCAAATGATCAGACTTCAGTTCTTCCATCACCCTTCAGGTACCAAGAGTTTTTACTAAACTCTGAAACTCTAAAGCTCGACTTGCTGGTGTCACTTGTTCTTTTCAAACTTCTAATATCTAACCACTTCCAGTCAGTGTGTACCTGTTTTAGATGTCTTGTTTTTTTTTAATTATTTTAGTTAAATGTTACTTAGCATTACTTTATTAATTATGCAATTGTTGCAGTTTAATTTAGTTAGACTTATTTAATTGGACTTACATTTAATTTTGTCATTTATGGATTTAATGAATGTTTTTTTTTATTATTGCTTATTTAAAATGTTCTCCTTTTTTTGATTATTTGACCTGGTTGTTATTGTTTTGTTCATTACGGCTTTTATTTGTTTACTTAATTGGACTTTTATTATTTATTTCAATCCTTATTTTTTGTAAATGCTGGTCACACTAAAACTGAGGAATCATTCTTTTCTGTAAGCCACCATATATTTGATGTCATTTGAGGAAAAGTATGCCACTTATGTAACTACAAACACATTCCCTTTTCACTTGTGTTAAATGTGGTTTGGGTGATCTGAAAATAATTGAAAGGTTTAATCTAAAGAGAAATGACATACTAGATATACTGAATAGAGTTCTCTTTCAAACATCTTATTTTTGCAGTAAGTGACACATTCTATTATAATCATAATTTATTTCTCCTATTGTCACATGTCCTATCCAACACATTTATTTCATATCACATTTTATGTCCATATCACGCAGTTCTAGAAGGCAGAGAGAGAGAGGGAAAGAGAGAGAGTTATAGGTAGAGAGGTGGGGGGAGAAGAACAGCGAATGGCTCCACAGCCTATAGCAGCCCCAGGTTCAGAGAATGAGTCAGCCTGTCATCGCAGCCCAAACGAATAGGAAACCTCTGGCCCGTCACTGTCTCAGGAGATGCCTCCTCTCAGACCGCTGGCTGACAGGTAACATCTCAAACAGCTCTTGCGCCAACTCATGCCTGCCAATCAATCGGCCCTATACCCGCCTTCCCTGCATCTGTCACTCAAATCCGTGCCACTGTTTACCTGCCCAGGGTACATCCGGCATTATGTGTGGAATTTGGAGGACGTAAGCAAGACATCGTCTCCTAAGGCAAAACACAGCTGTCAGATGTAGATGCTATGAGATGTTTGAGAAGCATTTTTACCACAGAGACCTTTTACACTGTGCATTTGCACTACAAACACATTCCATTAATTACAGGAGAAATGGAAAGGTAAGGCCCGAAGTATAGAGGACGTATAGAGTACACATTTATTAAAAACTGCAATATACATGGTAAATTAGACCCTTGATGTCCTTGAAATTGTATTCATGTGATGGCATACATCATGCACAGTGCATGCTTTCATTCCCACACAGTTGCACACACAGAGCATAGCTTATCATTGCTATCAGACCTTGTATATCTATTTTTGCAATTTTTAACTTTTTGACATAGTGTGAATCTAGCATTGTGTGGAACGGACCAATAGAAATGTTCCTAAATGGCTTATTAAGCCTGATAATCCTGTTTACATTGACTTCCAGTGAAAGTTCAAACGGTTTTTCCTGCTTCTGAAAGCTAGAATTGTGGAGATACAAGGATTTCTGTGTGACAGCAATGTAATGTTCATGATATTATTACACTTCCGGTGCAATGTGTTGCAATATGGCTTAATGAGATCAGCAATTACAGTACCAGAGACAATTTCAAGGAGACAATATCATTGTCTGCTAAATATGATCTTCTGTTCATTCTGAATAGCATTAAGTTAGCTGTTAGCTGTAGGGCATACAGAAGTACAGTGGTTCAAACTTCCCTCTGGCCTCCCTCTGGTGGTCTGTTGCATAAATTCTGAACTGCAAATGTGATATTTATCTTGGAGGTTTGGGGCCATTTTCCTGCTTCCATAGCTTGTCTGGAGTGTAAAGGTTTGGGTTTGCCTTGGTGTAAGTGAAGAAAGAAGAAAACCCTCTTCCAAAAACAAACTGGAACGAGGGGATCTGACCCAGACTTGTGAAATCAGAGCTAGAAAAGTTCAGGTTCCACCAGCACACTCACACGACACTCCTTTGAGACTGAGATAGATTTGTCAGGTTCTAGTCCCTGATGATCACGCTGAGATCCAGTTTGCACTTAGCCAAAAGGACCCAAGAGTGTTTCACTCTAAGCGTCTATAATGACTGCATTTCATCTGCATTTTAATGTTGCTCTGAATACTTCAGGCCTGTGATATTTTATATATAAATGATTATCCTCAGTTAGAGTGTGCTTGTCTACTCTGCTGTTGGCGAAGCCGATGCTTTACAATAAGTCAGAGGCACTTTAGAGGTGCATCAGCGGCTTTGCTGTGGTTGTTAAGGTATGGCATAAGGTTAAGGTTAGGGGTCCCGCTTGCTTTGATGCTGCTGATAGTTAGTTTTCTCTGTACACCAGCAGGACATCCATTAGCAGTGTTTGCAGCTCCATTAAAGGGATTCCTAGGAGATTTATAGACCAGCTCATGTGCCGTACAGATGCTATAGGCATTCCTGAGGTGTGTGCCGTCTCACTGTATATCACCTCTGTGTTACGAAGCATACTAACTGCTCATGCTTCTCATGCGCTGACCGTGGATTCAAACATGGTGGAAAGTGCCTGTAGACATAATCTCCTATTTTACGCCTCTATTGCTCAGGGAGTAAGAAGTAGATCATCCCATAGACTAACCACAATGCTATTTAAAGGAACCACTGGAAGCCATTCTAGTGCATGTATTACACGAGGAGCCGTGTACACATGTCACATGTCAAAGAATAACCCCTTTATGTCTATCATGTCTGTCTCCTCGGGGGTCTCTTCAAACGTTGACCTTATTTAATCCGATATTGTAGGTTAAGATAACCGAAGCTACCCTATTTGTCTTCCCATAGAAGCCATTAGAGGAATTGCAGTGGCTCGGTAGATGGAGAATGGGAAGTAGTACTGTGCGCTCCTGCAGACAGCCACGCTCCGTCAAACTAAACCACCTTTGACAAATCTGCCTTTATCCCATTTAGATGTATGAGGGCTGACCCTGAGAGTTGCCATGAAATATATATATTTCCGTTAACCTCATTCAGTGCGCTTTCATTACTTGAGTGCTGCTGTTGAGTCACTCCAGCAAGCCTCTAATGCAGAGGTAGTGACCATCAGTAGACGTGCAGAGCTGAGTGATGATGAGCAAGGCTGAGAAGAACACTGGATGAGGATGCTCGGCCTGTAACAGGGGCTTGGTGGCAGCTTTAGACAGCTGCCAGTATTATGTGTTTTGAATCTATGTTCTGGCTCTCTTCGCATTTCAGTGTGCAAACACATGCATCCCATATAAAACACACATTGCTGTTTCAAAGGATGGAAAACACACTCTGGCTCTGGGGGTCGGAAGAGAGAGGATTTAAAGTATATAGATTTAATCTAGTGGGTCAATAGAGGGCCAGTGCAGAATTAGCAGGACATCTATCGGATCTACCGGTGAGCGTGTGTTACAGCATTGATTTTTACTACCTGGTCTAATGATATGTTATCATGATCGTGATAAATTACATCATAATACACTTCCTGAGCACTGAACAGCTGATGTATTGAATCAGAATCTTCACCCTTTCAGATTTGGTAGCATCATGTGGTGGAGGAGACATGGTTAGTGTAGAGAATCGGACATGACTAAAAGAAAAACCCAAAACATTGCTTTTGGTTTTTATTTCCCTCATCTGATTAAAAACAGTGTGCCATGGCAGGCATTCACAAAATGTCGAAAAGCAAATAAATGTGATGGAAAAACTCTCTTTTCTCCATGCCCCTGGGCACAAATGACACCGATGTAGCACCAAAATAAGACAACACCACGCAGTCATTATTTACTCATCAGCCTTAGCAAAGTCAGTAGATGCTTTATGATAATGATCTTTTTTTGTGCTTAAAGAGAGAAGCTGTTATCAGTGCATATGCAGTGAGGCTGAAGAGCGAAATAGCAGTGACCACCTTGTTGATCCTGTTATAGAGACTAAAGAGACCAGTGTGCCTAAATTACATAAATAAGGACAATCCCTTTTTAACTCCAAAACATGGGTCTTAAGGCCTCAACATCTTAGTGGATTTCAGGAGTATTTTGTCAGCTTCAGCTTGTTCTGAAATGCTAGCGGAGCTCAATACCGTGATACAGGATGCATGTAATGCCTATATGTCAAGTAAAATTAGATTTTGCCATATCATCCACCCTTAATTTCCATGCATAGACAAATTTACCCACTCTCCTGAAACAAACTAGCTGATTATGGGTCCTGGCTAGAAAGCAGCAGAATGAAAGTGCTCTGCTCCTCTGTTTACCTTGTGATTGACTGTCTCTGTCAGTTTCAGCTGTTTAGCTGCAGTGAAAATTGAAGCCAATAACACTGAAACTGCCATCTATCTGGGGATTCCTTTTGTACTGTCATCTTCCGTGTGTCTTTGACCCTCATAGATTTTCCATTTTGAGCGCGGCTTGTTTTGTTTTGGCTGTGTAAATCAGTACGTCCCTGGAGTCTGAGAGCGTTTAATATCTCTGTCAGCTAAGGAGTCAGCTGTGATGGCTGCCATTTCACTTAATTGCTGTTGATAATGCAGAGCTCAAAGTAGGTCAGATGGCTTTTTGCTCTTACTGTACTAGGTACTGGAAGAGTAGGCCTTTATCTGTCAAGCTTCTGAAAGTCTAATGAAAGCTTTTCTGTTGAAAACATGGCTCTCTGGATCCTCGCAGGCATAATGATTGCTTTTGCAACTGTGGAGTCCAGATGACTATACTGGTCTTTTTATTCTGCCGCATCTTGCTGTCAGATTCATCCACCATTCTCCTCACAAATTCAGAGTGAATGCTCACGGCCATCTCTCTGCCCCTCTTAAAGCTTGGCTCATGAGCTGCCGCTTAGCCTCCGCTTATTTATGGCCTTACTCTGGCATTTTACTCAGTAATGTGAGGTGCGAGCAGACGGGGGTGTGTGTATGTGTGTGTGGCTGGGTGTTTTGGGGCCACAGGCCCGGTGTCTCAGGGGCCTGCATTTTTTTTTGTCTTCCCCAGGTTAATGGTGCATGAGTTGCAGTGGAGGGTGTGTAAAACGTGCCCGCTGGGGCTGAACGGTCACCGTGCATTGCTGTTGTGACTGGAGGCCAGGCAGCTGGAGAAGCTATTAAAATCTTCCTGCAGGTTTGCATTCCATCTTCCACTGCAGGTTCAGGGCGCTGAAAGGCCTTCATCCCTCCAGCCAAGAACAGGCCCTGTCCCCCAGGACCGCTCCCAGGTCTATTAAAGCCAAGCACGTTCAGCCGTATTCAGATTTATAACTTAACTTCTTTCATAAGCAATGGACGAGTGTAGTTTTTGCAGCCCGGAGGCTTTCACCCTTAAGAAACAGGGGGGCCATAAGTTAAGCGAGAGTGATAGGCACAGGGGAGGAGGGCAGGTTTTTCATTCTGCTTTTTGCCCTTTTATTCCTTTCTCTTTCCTTGTGTCTTTTGGCTTCGCTCGCCTTAGGATTCCAAAGACAATCCAGTCCGATTCTGTTTCTTGATCGCCTTTCCAAGCTTTCATTGGCAGCCTCTCAGTCGCTTTACTCAAGGTTAGAGCGGGTTCTGGGTCATGCCGGAAGGCAGAGGAGATCAGATCTAACTTTCGTACATCTCTCTCCCACCAGCAATTGTGCTACAATCAGAGTTTTGTGTAACTCCACATCTCTTGGCCCTGCCGCTGTGTGTTTCTTAAGCACTTGCTTTTGGTAGATTACTTCACTGCTCATGTCTGATGGCTGCGCTTTACTGCGGCTGTTTTCATTGCACTTCACTCTCTATTCAAATCTGAATGCCAGGCAATCAGTTTAGATGGCGTTAACATGTGTGCTGAGAAGCTGGATTTGAGAGTCAAATGTCTTTCCTGATTCCGTTTGCGAACAGATTGTAGGGCGATATTTGTCGAGTCTTTCATCTCTACTCACAGTCTATAGTAAGGCCAACTTTCCAAACTGCAGTAGACAAGCACTTGTGCTGTGATGTTAGCTGCTCATTCGTTTTAATTTATACACACATTGAGTAGTTTGAATGCTCAGCGCTGATTGATGCTTGTACTACTGATGCTTAAACAGTTAGAAATGCCACAGGTAAGGCTATTGTTAACAGATAGCTAGCTTGCACTTTAAGTCAATCAAGGGTAGTAACTGAAGCATGTGCACTTTGGCCTTTTCAGTGAGACCATAAGCTGCAGATATATTATCTCATATTATATTATATTATATTATATTAAAATTACAGCATATTTCACCTGATTGATCAATGGCATTGTACACACAGCCCATAAGAAAACTATTTGGGTTATAAACCACACTTTATTTTTAAGCTAGTCTATAAATTAATTATTGTAATACAGAGGAAATCATTTTAGTACAGGAGGAATTGATATTGTGCAGAGGGAATTATTGTAGTTGAGATAAAATTAATAGGAAATAGTTTCTCATTTTAGTACATACAGTATGTAATACTGATGTAATTATTGTAGTACAAGGGTATGATTGTAGTACCAGGAAACATATAGTACATAGTTTTTTTTATTGTAGTACTGATGCAAATCAGATCTTGTTATTCTAGTACAATTGGAATTACATTAGTAGCGTGTTTATTATTGTAGTACAGGAAGAGATAATGTAGTTTAGGGCGACGTATTGTAGTACATGGGGAATTATTGTTGCACAGGACTAAGTATTGTAGTACAAAGGGAATGATTGTAGTATAACAGGGATTACTGTAGCACAAAGTAAATGAAGGTAATACAGAGGGAATTATTATAGTATTAATGGTGTTCATGTAGAACACAGGGAATTATTATAGGAAGAAGTTGTTGTTCCTTACATAGTCAAGGACAGATCAAAATTGATCAAAACTAAATCATATGCAGTCACGCCTAAATTGAACTGAAGCAGCACTGAATCACATTGTATATCTGATCAGTAGTGAATCAAAGAGTTTCAGGACATTTTTTACAGCGTATCGTAGACTAAGCTTCAAGACGTGTATTAAGAGGATTCACAGCCCTGCTTATACTTTGTGACTGTAGATTAGCAGAGTGGCCAAACACCAATTTGCTTTCTGTTAAAAGACGCATCATTCAGTGAATAATAATCAAAAAAGACAGTCTAATTAGTAGTTAATTACACATTTGCTTTGATCTGCAAAGCAAACGTCCTTCTATAATGAATGCAAGCAAGCAGACGTAAAAAGGAAAAAAAGGTTAATAATAGCAGAACATAGCTTTAACACTGCCAATCCGGTGACCTATGGTCTGGTGTTCAAGACATTTATATTGCATATATTTCACCCATGGGTCAAAGTATTTCAGAATTTAGTGCAGAGCTTATTTTCTCAGTCTGGCTGCACAGTTTAACATGCATAGCACACAGTTTAGTCATCACATGGGCATTTATAGCCTGAGTTTAATCAATATTTCACATAGATAACGTATCTTCCTGTCACTGAGTGTAGGCAGTGTAAATGATGTCAACTTGGATAATGACTTTAATCATTATAACGTTAGAGTGTTAATTTTTTAGCAGAGAGTCGGCTGCTGGTCAAACGGAAAGCATTTCTGATTACTATGTTGGAAAAGAAGAAGGGCGGCTGGTGTGGAATGTAGTGCCTTGTTTTAATGTTTAATTTGCGCTATGCACTGTGTGATATCTACAGGGCTGCTCTGAGGCTGCCGCAAACATTTCTGAAGGCCTGTCTGAATGCATAACCGCTATAAAGTAACAGGGCAGTGTCTAATGCAGAGCTTGACTGCGTGGTGGCTCCCCTTGAAATATGATAATATCCATGAAGTTAGAGCAGGGCAGGCATGTGATAAGATCAGAGTCGTGCTGTCTAATGGAAACGTGGGGGGCACTCTCAAACTGAGATCAAACCTCTCCAGCGGTTCCACTAATGTGTGTAAAACGGTCTGCAGCCTAGGCCAGCGAGTGCTGCGACTTTCTTCCCATCTGTGCCATAATATTTGATGCATGGTCCCCAGTGACATTTTCAGATTCAATTGAAACATGTTAGAAGTCATTATTGATCACAGCTATATTAGCAGCCATATGAGGTTGCTACTGAAGTCTAGATCAAGTTCAGTGATGGGGAAGTTGAGCAGCAGGGAACTGGTAGGATCAGCTGATTTCACGTGCATCCAGCCTGCCTTCGCACTGTTCGAAGGAAGACTTACATAAGGTAAACAGATGGAATAGTCATTATGCATGGAAACATGATCTGTACCAGTCGTGTCAAAGAAATAATGGATGCAAATGTGATTGTGTTCCGCTGTAGGACGAATAAAACAGCTGGGCAGTCAGATTTGTCTTTCATAGGATGTCTGACATATGCTGTATAACAGAGTGGGAGGGACGCAATGTTTGATTAGTCTGACCTGCACCCAAAAGGCATTGTACTGCATTCATGTTCTGTGCATCACTTCTCTGGTTTGTGTTTTTAGGTCGTGCTCACTTCACCATGCACTCTTAAGCAGATTGCATCTAGATGTTGGCTGATTTGCTTCATGCCTCAGCTAATTGTGTAGCCCATTTGTTCATGCTGTTTTGGTGTGCTCCCATCTCATATGCACACAGTAATATAATTATGGTTGCTATATTGTTATATTCTCTAATCTTCTTCTTTCATTTTTATTCTTGATTTTCTGCTGGGGTTTTTTGAATGTAACTCATCCTGCAGTTTTCAAGATATCGATCCAGGCTTGCTTACAGTCTTTTTGATCACACTTTTTCCTTTTAGGAATGAATGGGTTGCAAAATGGTTGTGCAACTTTCTTAAGTTACAATGATACAAATACACTAGTAACACCCAATCAACCACTTTGTGGTACAACACACTAGTAACTACTTAAAATCATTACAGCAGCCACCTGGGATACCATAGCAACCACCAAGCAGGACCATAAGAACAACTTTGGCATACCACAGCAATGACCTAGCAACACAATAGAAACCAGCCATCAACACCCAGAAATCAGTTAGCAACACCATAGCAACAACCTATCAACATCACAGCAACCACCTAGCAACAACCTATCAACACCACAGCAACCACCTGGCAAAAACTATACTGCAAGGTTGCTTGTTTCAATGGTTAAATTAACAGTTTCCTTTTTATACTTGATATAACTGTAACTTACTGTACTTTTACAAAACTTGACTTAAGTTTTTTTCCTTAATACTACTGTGCAGTGTTTAAAAAATAGCATTTTTCTAATGCAGGTTAAAATACAATACTTCAGAATTGCAGTATTCCTTCATTCACTGATGAACACATTGAAGGAATGTTCTAAACAGAAGCTGTAAACACACACAGCACAGCAACTTACAACTTACAGTAACTAGCATAACACAGGATTTACAGTAGGTAGACCCTCCTTCCAAGAGTCCTTAGCTGCTACAGACCTTTTAAACACACCCCTCCAGGACTATACCGCGTGTGAAGGGTGGAGCTAATCACCTAACACTCTGGGAGTGTTCCATGTTCCGTGTTCATTTAACACTGGGAATGTATCTCTGTTTTATCTCCATCTCTTTACTGTCTGAGATTGAACCAAAACTGAGAGCACTCTGACTAGTGTTGAATTAATTAATTAATTTGGAGGATAGATGAAAATCAAGAACTTCATGAGGAATTGCCGCCAGCTACTGCCACCCCATGTCCATACTATGTTGCTCCTGCATCACGATGCATTTATTTTGCATTGTTTTTTAGAATAACAAGATAATGCTGTTAAAAGTGATTATTCATTTACAGCCAAAATTAATTTTATAGTAGAGAGACACTTACTGGACAATACTGTTAAAAGACTGCTGTTAATTTACAGCCATCTGGCAGCGTAGAAACAGCATGGTTTTTCTTTTACTTCACATTTGACAAAAAGCACAGTTGGCATGTGGCATGGAGGTAGTATATGATGTGAGTACAGTAATTACTACCTTTTAATTTTAGTGGGATTTGCTCAATAGCGCATGGACTCTCTGAAATATGTCTTGAACCATAATATAATTCAACGTTCATCAGTATTTAAAAGCCTACATTTGGTAAAATGTGGTATTAGCAACCCTTGACACTTGTAACATTTGCATACTGCCTTTAAAACCTGTGGAGAAAAAAAAACATTTGTAAGCTCACTGTAATTTCCAAAGCTGTTCACTGTAATCATTTCGTGCAGAAAGAAAAGGATGACCTTGCTGTTAATCTGGATGTTGGGCTAGTAGATGGTGTGAATTACCATAGCATGTGCTGCCGCTGCTTCTGAATGCTTTCATGGCACTCTGACCGGCCCAAGCCCGCTGAAAGGTTGAGCCCGCTTGATGTAGGTCTTTGGGGCCAACTTGCTCTAGGCAATGCGCTGCCTAACCTCTGTTCTCGTCTTTTAATCTCATCAGTCTGCTCATTTTTTATGAACTTGTCTCGGGCCTTTTTAACCTTTAATGGGCAGTGAGATTGAGGAGATGGATCCTGATACTGCCTCATTTTCACTCCACCTTATGAACAGCACAGGCCGCAAAAAATAATGATCTGAAGACGACTTGGAGATGCTTTCCCGTGCGTTCTAAGCAAATGTGCTTTTCTGCTTTTTCTGCAGCACCATAAACTGAGCAAATATCTAACTAAAAACGAAATATTGTGAAAATATTGTGTTTTTTTCACGTGTTGTAGATTTTACCTATATCGCCCACCCGTACTTCAGACATGATGTGAGCATAGAGAAGCATTTTCATCACATAAGTCAGTATCTTTCAGCCTGGCTCAGAAGCGTTGAGCTCTGCAGAAGTAATCCTGCTGACTGAGAGGAGCACATGGTAGCATTGCAAGATGCTCTGATTTAGAGAAACTGTCAGAAGTCAGTAGCCCTCAAATCTTTTGTTAGTGCAGCATCAGAGTGCACAAAAGTTAGCTGCTTTCAAAGATCTTCAACATATGTTACAAACCTCTGCTATTCATACAGCTGCACATAATAGGGGAGAGGAACATGCTTTGATTTATTATAAATAATTGAAAACAATTTTGTTTGAAGCGCCATTAATGAACAATTCAGCCAAATGTAGCTTGAGTGTAAATGTTAAAACCTACCATCAAGATGGGGTTAAGTTTAGTACACGGAAAGGATAGTTGCAACGTTTGCGTGTACAGGGTAAATAATGAGGGCCAATTTCAATTTGTATTTATGACCCCAAAAGACCAGAGAAGGGAGAAGGTCTGGCCAAAGCAAGCACTGCTGCGGGTATTCACGTGGGGAAAAGGGGGTCCGCGTTATGGCGTGTGCAGGGAAGGTTAGAGGGGCAAGGTGTGTAAAAAACAAGATATGGCGCCAGCAAAGGAGTCACAGTGCGGAAACCGAGGTACCGCATTGCAAAGGGCACAGTGTCTCGGAGACTACAGTATAAAATATTAAAGTATGGAATGCTAAACATGAGTGAGTGAGTGAATTAGAGAGTTGTGTGAGTTTAAATCCAGGGTCTTATCTTGACATCGAAAAAGGGGAACTTAAGGAATGTCCATCAGAAAATGTAAATGTACAAGATGAGCAAGAACATGCTGTACTTGACCCTGTATACAAAAACATTGTCCCCTACATTGCTCCAGTTTCTCCACCAATTTGACCTATTACCTGAGTGATGTCCCTCGTCCTTCACCCTGCAGCTAATCAAGTGATGAGGTCATATCCTCCAACTGCTCCCTTAAACAACAGTGGGCGCTAAGCTTGCTTGATGGGTGATTATGTGCTGGAAGCTAGTCCTTTATTATGGCTAATAAGGATGAGAAAATATAATGTTTTTTTCTGCCTGTGTCTGAAGCTCACCTCCTCCTCCTCCACCATCTGTTTCAGCTGAAGCTTTGACCCCCCTGTCTGCGAGTGACTCCGTATCTGCCTACACGTTTCCAGTTTTACTCCACGTGTCCCTGATGATCTCCGTTCCACCCACACGGCAATTACACACAGCCCAGTGCACTCGCAAATCACAGAGACCACCAGGCCCAGATTTTAACCCAACACCATGCAAGCGAGAGAGCACATGCTGCTAAGAGCATGAGTTTCTCTCTCTCTCTCTCTCTCTCTCTCTCTCTCTCTCTCTCTCTCTCTCTGCTCTCCACTCTCCTGTGGAGTGTCCACTTGAGACAGTCACAGTAGCAGCGTGGTAGAGGAGAGGATGCAGGAGATCAAGCTTTGGAGAAGAAAAGCACCTTTGCATCTAAAATGATTACAAACAACTAAAGGTGTAACATGTATGGATTATAGTGTGTGTTTAAAGGTTACAATTTAACTGCATTCATTTTATAAATGTTATATAATATGTAAATAATATTCAATTAAAATGTACCCATATTTGTCTAAAATGGAATGGTCAGGATGTGCATTAATCTGAAGGTTTAACTGCATTACATATAATACTAATACTATAATACTAATGGTCATTTGGCCTTTACCTCTCTACATTTTGGATTTTAGCAAGTTAGAAAGTCAGATAGGATCAGGGATTACATTAGAGTGTTCTCCTTGTTATCCCACTGTATGCATAAAACACATAACTGAAGTAAACGCCACAAAGTTATTCTTATCCTTTGAGTTGCTAAATATATGTCATCATTGAGCTACATAGACTCATATCCAGTGTATCTTTGAGAATGACGTTTTTTCCATCAAATCTGCCACACAAATGATGTCACATTGTTATTAGAAGGTAAAACAGAGTAGCAATATGATGTTATTCTGTAATGAGTTGCTGCAGTAGCTGTATAGCAGCACTTAGCCAAGCTGCTAGCAGCTTACTTCACTGCCTTATAAATATAACATGTATATTAGCTTTCCATGCTATGATGCTTCCACATTTGGGGCATTTACTTGAATTCAGCCATCTGAAGCAGACCATTCAGTTACATTGTGCAGGAATGTGTTTTTATTAGTGCTATTCAGCTTAGAATGTAAAAATATCAGGTTGTTTAGAAGGGCCAAAACTGCTGCTAAATATATATCTGCTGTCATGTATTTTAAAACAGGAACTGAATCAAAATAGATATTGTCCTATCATGGTTTGGTGGACGCTGTGTATTATAATGCTCCTGACCCCTGACCACGAATGTGCAGGATGTAGGCCGTTTTTAACATTCAGAAATGTTTTATTGAATTTGAATATTGAAATTGTAGTTTGACAGTCCTAATTAACTGATTTGAATCTTTGAAGCATTATCTAAGCTTTGGCCCTATCATTTGGAGGTCACGAGTTTGGTCCCTGAGGAAGCCACAGTCATCTGTGACTAGGAGTCCAAGAGAGCACAACTGACCTGGCTCTTTATGGATGGGTTCAGCTGGTTGGCTTTATGTGTCTCAGAGGAAGCACATGTTAGTCTACAACCTCCCCATGCTAATGGCTTTATGTAATAGGGGTCTCCTAACTAGTATGTGGGAATTTGCAATCATAATATTGGGGGGGGGGCATCGAATAGACAATAAAAAGTTTAGTATTAAGTATTAATAAATAGTTACACATAATTTATTGTCTAACCTGTCTAACCCTAACCTGGAAAAATTTATTTTAAAAAATGAATTATTTAAATGCATCTTAGTGACCGGAAAGGACCACCCGGCACAGAGCGAGCGAGGTATGAAGTTATTGAGTATTGAGACAGATGAGATGGCTGTTTTTGGGGATATTTAAGGCTCAGTCAAGGAGCTTGTTTTTGTGCCTGTTGCTATGCTGGCTTATCCTAGAGAGGACGCAGAGCTCTAGGGGCCTCTACAGCACAATGGCAGCTGCCTGACTGGCCCATTATTTCAGCACCGTGAACCGATGCATTAATGTTTATTTGTTTGCTGTAATGACCCATTATATTTATTCCCTAATCAAATCAGTGATTTTTGTTAGAGTGGGAAAATTGAATGTGGTCTAGCACCCAGTTCATAAATGAAGAACAAGGCGCTAATCAAATAACCGCTAATATAAAGTTGATGTGAAAACATGCAGACGTTTATTGCACATGCTATTTCTAATGAAATGTGAGATGCTGTGTGATTTAACTCATCTCTGTCTGATCGCATGCAGTTTTACTGCTGCCTGTAAATACCGAGAGCAGTTTGTCATGTTTGACATTTCTTAGATGCTTATTGATATCTGCGCGCGTCTCATAGCGTTTCATTATTGAATCAGAGACTCCAGCTGACTGGGCCAGTGATGGGACGTGTCAGATAGGATACGAAGCAGCTGAGATGCTTAACGTACCTCCAGCTCTGCGCATCGCCATGGTGATCGTGACACGCGCTACATCAGATTGCGCCTCAGTGGGCCCATCTGGCCGTTATGAAAGGAGCCAGGGCTTTGTGGAGAGCGATAGTTTTACTGCATGATTTTGTCTCAGTGGGTTAAATTAGGCTCTAATGAATGTTTTTTTTTTCTCACCACAACAAAGAAAGGTTTCACTGTTGTTATTTTGATGCAAGATCCATGAAACCATATTTTCTCAATACTTCCAGGCTGTTCA
Organism: Salminus brasiliensis; assembly: GCF_030463535.1. NCBI lineage: Eukaryota > Metazoa > Chordata > Actinopteri > Characiformes > Bryconidae > Salminus > Salminus brasiliensis. The sequence goes on along the minus strand of NC_132878.1, from coordinate 57,953,828 downwards.
TTCAGTGTTCTGCACATTGCATGTGTATCTAGATTTATTTCCATGAGCATGTATGTGTATATGAGTATACACTAATGAGCCAAAACTATGACTATGACTATTGTGCTGTTGGACCTCCACCTACCACTAATGAGGTAGCCTGTTGTGGATTTTAAGGATTTTTAGGATCATTATAGTGCTGTACAAGCCATCCTCTTATTATCCTCTAAATCTGTTCTTTTCCACTACACTAAAACAATGTTCACCGTCCCACTGGCTGCAACACAAGCCCAAAGCATGATCAATCCACTCCCATTGCTTCACAGTGGGGGAGGTGTTCTTTTCATGAAACCCTTTTTCATGTACCCTTTTTTCAGCACACATATATTCATTTATTGTGGCTAGGAAGTTGTAATTAAACTAGATTCTAAAATTGTTGGTCCACTCTGATAGTCAAATGAGAACATTAGTATGCATGAACATTTCAATTTTGATTGGCTGTTGCTGGTGTCACATATAAAAATAAAGTGGCAGTAAAAAAAAAAAGCTGACAAGGAAAAAATAGGGCTTTTTTGTCTGGTTCATGAGCAGATCCTTTAAGTCTTGTAAGTTGTGAGATGCATCTGAAAGATCAGAATTGTTATTCTCACCACAAAACTTGATTGAGATCTGAATGAATTTGGAGTCAAGGGCAACACCTTGAACTTTTGCTCATTCCTCAACAGTGTGTGCAGCATAACCCACAGTGCATCCTGGTGCCATCACTTAAATAGGTAAATGGTGCACATGTACCCGACAGGACCAGGAGAACTATTTCCCATTGTCCAATGCTTGTATACAATTTTTGGATGCCTTTGATGGCGGGCGTGGGAGTGGGAGTTTAGCATGGGCACTCTGTGGCACTCATGGGCACAGCAGTCTGTCCTGACTCCTGTAACCATTAATAAAAATGATGGTCACCGTTGCTTTTCTGTCAATTAGGACCACACAGGATAGACTCTGTTGCCCTCACGCATTAATATGGGGATATATATATATATATATATATATCCATCTAAGATATGGACATTGTTTTGAAATAATCGACTGTGAGCGCTCAGAAAGTTTTGATGACAAAATGTGCAGTCTGTACAGTGTGGATTTTTGTCCCACAAATGCATGTAAACAAGTACACAGACATGCGCTCACACATTTAGAGAGTGGCAGTCACATCCGTGCACACAGCAGCATGGAGTGTGAGCGGCGGCGCTCTCAGTGGTACTTAGCACATGTTAATGCAGTGCTGTTCTCAGCAGTGCAGCGTGGTGTTGTTTTATGGGCTGTTTCCCTGTGCTGAGCTGAAGGACAGCCGAGCACACTCTACTGAGAACCATGCGCTGCTCACTCCTCTCTTGTCCCTGCTTATCTGGCTTGTAATTAGTTCATTTTCCACTTTAATAAGATAGATGATGGCCGTGTGGGCTTTCAAACACAGCCGGCCCAGCTTCAGCCCTGAACTGAACTCCAGGTAAATGAGAACCTGTCAAGCGGTCTTCTGGGGAATAAAGAGGGTGGGGGGAGAAAAAGAGATAGAGTAGGTGAGCGAGAGAAAGAGAGAGAGAGAGAGAGAGAGAGAGAGAGAGAGAGAGAGAGAGTGAGAGGACAGAGTGACAGAAAAAGAGAGAGTGAAATAGAGAGAAAGAGAGAGAGAGACATGGTGACAGAGGGAGAGAGGGAGAGAGGGAGAAAGAAAGGTGGTGGGGGAATTTCAACCTCATTCCCCCCCTTCTCATAAAGCAATCATCCTCTTTCAGACACACACACACACACACCTCACAAACTCGTATTCTGCCAAGTGTGCTGAGTCAGGCGCAGTGAGGGGGAAACAGGGCCTTAAGTGATGCCGTATTGATTGGCCTGTTTGTAAAGGGGAGGGAATGTGGCGGGCCTTTTGGCTTTACACACCTGCGTCAGGCTGTGTGTATGTGTGTGTGTGTCAGTGTGATCTACTACCACCATCATTCCAAAATACAACACTATGATCGTTCTTATATTGCACCTCTTTAGCCCTTTGTCACTAATAAAGTACTGGGCTTTAATGACCCCATTTTTAACCCTCCAGCCCCCGGGTTGCCATGACAATCCATGACTTCATGACTTATGCATCTATTTTAAATTCAACAATATTTTACATTTAACCAAATGTGTTTTATTTATTTTGTCACCGTTCACATAGGGCTCCATGATATTGGAAAAAATGACATTGCAATATTTTTAGTTCTGGCGATACATGTTGTTGTGATGTTAAATAATACGAGGATTTTCACCAGATTTTACCAGAGGTCAATGGTCCAGCATGGCATGATTTTAATAATGCCTTATGTGTAACCAACATGTCAAGATGTGATTTTCTTGACACATGTGTGCTATATACGTTATATAGCATATATAAACTATATATTTTGCAGCCCTACTATGCTCTACATCAGCCATTACAGTTTCTGGGCACAGTAATTCTAAATTTACATAAATAACCCCTACCAATTACATTTCTATTTCCATATATACAGATCAGTGAGTGTAGGACAGGTTCAACTAAAAGATGGATACCTAACCAATTTTACATAGTTTCACAGCTAAATCAGACATGATACCTATTGTAAACATCTGCATTGTATGCACTTTTTTTGTTTTACAGTATGTATCTAAAGGAGAATATAAAAAGGGAGAAATGTCCAGTGTTAGTGAATGCACTAGTGTAGAGTATGTTCAAGATAAAAAAAGAAAGCGAAGAAATTGGCTGATAATTGCTGTAATTACAATAAAAAATCTCAAATAAAGAGAACATTTGAAAGTAACAGTACTGGCCACCACTAGATACCACAACATAGGCAACCAAAACATTGTCTTTGTTTGAACATAAGTAAGTGTAATTTCTTGGTAATATGTAGGTAATATGTAAATACATTAATACCATTTTAAGTAAAGCTGAGTTGTGTTGGTTAGATAAACACAGGTTTTGTTGCTGTTGTTTGACTGTGGTATCAGTCCATTCTGTGATTTTTAGACCACCAAAGCGTCTTTGTTTGCTAGAAAACTGAAGGGATTGGAGGTAGGATATCCCTTTTTAGGTACATAGGCATCTGTATACACTAGCATCATAACCATGTCCTGTTCAAACAGATTTATGCTCTTATTGTTTTTGACCAGCTAAACAAAAATCTCCGGGTTCGAAAAGAGCTCAGAAGTATTTGGTATTAGGCAGTATTAGACTGTTGATTTCAACGAAACCACCCTAAAAATCAGCAATGTGTGGTGTTCAAACCTTGTTGGTAATGACGCAGCATGAATGTTAGATCAGCGTAGACTAGCAAAACAATCGTGTGTCGTAGTAATGTGTACGTATCCTCCTTTAAACTATGCCTGGGTGTTCTTGTAGAGTTGATTAGGTATTAGATAGGCATTGTTCTGGAAAAGCGAAATGATGTGTATGCCCCAGAAACTGCGGCGGAGTGTCTCTGCAGCAATAATTTGTGGATCTGTGAAGAAAACAATTCAATTAGAGCCTGCTGGTCGCACTGTGCTTCATATTTTGTCATTAGGGCTATTATGTTTCAGACCAGGGCATTTCTGTCTAATAAAGTAGCGGTTTGGCCGTTTGCTGGAGAGCTCACTGATTCTGGAGATAACCACACACACACACACAAGCTGAGATGTAAGGCACGGGCCACTGAGCTACATCATTGCTTCATTTGGATCAAACTCCACTGCACTGGAGTCATTTATCTACATAGTGTGTGGTGTGTGTGTGTGTGTGCGTGTGTGTAACCTCAGGCCACTCAGGCACTAGGGAGGAATCAAACAGAGGGATGGGTTTCCCTGTAACCTCAGAAATGGGAAAAAACACTTACTGGTTTTATTAATCTACTTTTTACAGTTTACTAGTCCTTTTATCCAGACAATTCCATATGCTTGCATTTATTTATGTGTGTATATATATATATATATCCCAGTATATACCAGTAAAATGTTTCCTGTGCCACTGGCTGCACCTCCGTGTTTAACAGTCGGAGAGGTGTTCTTTTTATGAAAGTCTGCATTCTTTGTTCTTCAAACAGACCTCCACCAGTCCACATTTTTTCTTAAAAATGCATCAGACTTGTTTAGATGTTCCTATGAAAACATCTAATACTGAATTCTGTGGTAAGGATGCAGGTTTTCTATTGCTGACTTTTCCTTGAAGGTCTTATTTGTGCAGGTAGAACAGTGCACCACCACTCCAGAGTCCAGCTAAATCTTCCTGAAGGTCTTTTGCAGTCAAACATTTCCTTTCTAGTAATCCTACAAGCAGTTCTGCCTGAAAGTTTTCTTAGTCTTCCAGACCTCAGCCTGACCCCCACTCCTTCTGTTAACTACATTACGAACTGTGGAAACGCCTACCTTTAGAAAATAGCTGATGGCCTTCTCCTGCTTTGTAGGCTGCTTTGTATAAGTAGAGAGAAACATGTGCATTAGTCATACATGCTTCTACGTACTGTATAACACCACATTGGTAATGGAGATGGGTCTACATGGAGATACTGTCCTTGTCACAATAAGAGGACTATATTCAACTGTTTATTATTTTCAGGAACAATGCAACTATAAATAGCAGAGCTACATGTACAGTATGTGGACAAATGGATCACATTTGTATTAGATGTCCTCATGTTTGCAGCTGATAAGCTGTACAGAGTTACTACATTTTGCAGCTGATAAACCCTACAATGTAACTCGCTGAAATAAAAAGCCTTGTGTCTTATCTCGCTCACAAGCTTTTGCGCCTTGTAATCAAAGGAGGCCGAAACATTTTTTTTTTCTCTCCTTTAAATAGATAGGATGATGATGATCGGCTGTGCAGTTATGGTTTGCAGACTGAGCTTTCTGTGCCATAAGCAACTGCTGAAGACATTGTTTAAATTGGATATAATACATGCAGAGCATGGACTGTTTGTTCTTTCTGGATGTTTCTCAGAACTTCTTAAAAGGGCTTTGGCTGTTTGATGGAAAAGGCTGTCTGTCAGAAACATTTAGTTCAATGTGCTACTGTAAAACGATTATGTAATGTTTTAAATAAAAAGCCTTGCCGCCTTAAAATCCTGAGGTTATCAGATTTTAAATAACAATGCGACAGAATGTAAGTAACTAAGTACCGTTATTGTAACATACTGTTGGAAAGTCAGTGAAATCAAATTGACAGCCATTTTTAAAAATGCATTTCTTTTATTTGTGAATGCCTTGCCTTGTACCCTAAGCTATAATGTAGGTGGGGTTCAATGGCAGACCAGACATCCGCCTGTCAGAGAAAAGAGTCAGCATGAGTCTTGTGGTGCTGCTATGTTAGAGAGACAAAGAGACAGAAAGAGAAAGAAGACAGAGATTGGTGTCTTTAAGTCTCTCTGGCCTATACAATTAATTTATTATTTATTATTATTATTAATTTATTATTAATGTATTTATTATTATTATTATTATTATTATTATTATTATTATTATTATTATCTCTATGTGTTATTCCAGGCATTTCATCAAACAAAGCTACTTGGCAGTCAAGGTTATTTCACCGTAGTGATTTTTGAATGCTCTCAAAGTTGAAATATTAGTACTAGTTGTTAGTATTTTTATACAAATGTTAGTATTGAATTTGAATAATAACTTCTTTGCAACATAATTAGTATAATAGGTTTGTGCATTATTTTTGTGCAGTTATTTTAGAGCAGTTGTCATTTCTGCAAATAAATGCTCTAAATAGCAATATTTTTATTTGAAATTTAGGGGAAAATGTTGTCCATGGTTTATGAAATATGCAAATGTTCCTAAACACATTGCCTATAAATACTAAAACCAGAGAAACGGATAATGTAGGGTGGTCTCTTTTTTTTCCAGAGCTGTATATGCAGTTTTGCATTCATTGTTTTTGTGAAGTCGTTTACATACAGCCCCCCCCCCACCCCCCACCCCCACCCAAGTGTTTCAGCTGCTTTTTGGTGAGGCACAATACAGGGCTACCACTCAGAAAGAGGATGTTCACAGAGTTCACAAAGAATCAGCAGCCAAACATGTGTCCTTCTAACTGAACAAGAACTTCTTCTAACTTTTATACTATTTGTATTTATTTATACACAGTTACTGCTGAGATATACAGTTCTGCTTGGTTGCTTGCCTGAGAACTGAGCACAGTGCTGTAAATCAAGGCAGTGATATAGCAAGATGTTTCATTCTAAGGGATAAAGAGAAGTTGGAAAACGTTCATGGAAAACTGATTTTGGTACATAAACCCAGGCAGATATTATAAGTGGACTGTAAAAGGAAAAATAAAATACAAGAGAACTGTAGGATATAGCCCTTTTAATGGTTCCATAAGTGTTGGCAGGGTGCATTTATACAGAATAGCTATGCAATGAACCACATTTTCTTCAGTTTTCCCATATATGATTGTTTTGGAGATGAGATTGTTAGAATGAGGTTTTGAGGTTCCTAATACACAACTCTTCAAAATGGATTCAATTATGTGTCAGGGGTGTTCTAGTGTTCAGACAGTCAGTATGCAGGCAGACAGGCCTCCGCGTTGCAGGACAACACGCTGCTGTAAATGATACATGCTTATTATGGCCGCTGCCTCACTTCACTGCTTCTGCTTAGAGCAGGACTTGAAGATTCCGGCCTGTGTTTCCTGTAAGCTTTGCATACTAGATTTGTTGTAACGATTTGCATATTTGCAAAAGAGCGTTCAAAGTGATACTTGCTCGACTACATAATGACAGTTGTTACTCCCTGCAGCTCTTGGGGAGGAAAAACAGCTTAGATTCTGTGTCCATTAAAAAAAACCTGATGCAATATGTGATGTCTTGCGCAGATTCAGCTCTAGCTTTTCTTTCATCACCATATGAATTATGCAGAATGTAAGGCAGCATCCCATAATTGTCATCATGCATGAGATAAATCTCAGCACTTAGGATGAGGATAGGTTTACAGAAGAAAAAAAGATCAGCTTAAACCATGTACACACACACACATGCAGATGCATGTAAAGGTTTATATTTACTGTAACTTAATAGGAATAATATTTTTACTTAAAGTAGACCTAAAAAAAGCATTGGCAATAGAATGAATCGCTCTGGAACAGCTGTATGTGAACCTACAGTCACCATGGCCAGTGCTAAGCTTTGTAGCGTTGGGCTGGGGAGCTCTGGAACTGTGTTCTCTGGAGGGTTGGAGCTCCATCCAGTACCTTTGGGATGGGCTAAAGTGGTGTTTGTGATCCAGAACTAATTATCCAACATTAATGCCTGGCCTCACTAATGTTTATGTGGATGAATGTAATCAAATCCTCACAGCAATATTCTAACACCTAGTGTTAAGCCTTCTCAGAAGAGCAGATCACAGTTAGAAGAACATAGAGGAGCACAGTTAGAAGAACACAGTTAGATTACAGTTAAAACACAGTTAGATCACAGTTAGAAGAGCTCAGTTAGATCATAGTTAGAAGAGCTCAGTTAGATCATAGTTAGAAGAGCTCAGTTAGATCATAGTTAGAAGAGCTCAGTTAGATCATAGTTGGAAGAGCACAGAAGAGCACAGTTAGATCACAGGTAGAAGAACACAGTTAAAAGAACACAGTTATATCACAGTTAGAAGAGCTCAGTTAGATCATAGTTAGAAGAGCACAATACACAGAAGAGCACAGTTAGAAGAATACAGTTAGATCACAGTTAGAAGAGCACAGATCACAGTTAGAAGAACACAGTTAGATTACAGTTAGAAGAACACAGTTAGATCACAGTTAGAAGAGCACAGTTGTTAGAAGTGTACGGTTAAATAAGCACAGTTAGAAGAACACAGGTAGATCACAGTTAGAAGAGCACAGTTGTTAGAAGTGCACGGTTAAATAAGCACAGTTAGAAGAACACAGTTAGAAAAGCGCAGTTAGAAGAACACAGTTCAATGTGCATAGTTAGAGAAACATAGGTTTGGTGGCTGATTCTCTGTGAACTCTAGTCACTGTATGTATGTTCAGTTCCAGAAGCAGCTCACTTGTTATGAAGAACCGATTAAATAAGCTTGTTGTGGAGAGGTTTAGAAATAGTGTGTTGTTTATTTGTTTGTATTTATCTGAATTACATTTTTGAAATTACTGTCCAGATAAACATCTTTACATACAGTATCGGTCTCCAGACATTTGCACTGTGCTGTGTGTTATAAAATATTTACGTTTTGCACGAGTTCAGCAACACAACCTCCTTGTCAGTGAACCCCTGTCATAGACTCGTCCGTGTCCCCTGCTCCCTGCTGTGGGATCTCTGCTGTAGACAATCTATCTTGAAAACTTCCCCATTAGATATGAGTTTGCACATGCTTCTTTTTTTTTTTTTTTTCTCCCAGCATGCTCAGTGACCGTTATGTGACCGCTGTCTGCCAGGACCAGCAAGGAATCGGTTAAGCGACACCTCAGACTTTTACGTCACGCTGTCAGGGGTTGACGTGCTCCAGCGGTGAACTGGTCCAGTGACCTGTGCGTGTGCTGCCCTCTGGTTGACCTGCAGCAGGAGAGGGAGATGGCAGTTGAAGCGTGCCGGCCACATCACTTTTTAATGACAGCACGGAAAGTCGCGCTGCTGTTGGGACCTCTCTGTGCTTTAAGCGCTTTCAGCGGAGGTGGCTTTTTATAACTGCCACTGAGAGAAGCCACTGTTCTAAAAGTGCCTCTGTGTGCAAAGTGCTGAGAGTGACCCCTAGCTCTCATGTGTCATGTAGAGGGGATGATTCCAGTTGAGTGAACTGCAAAATGGCTGGACACACCTACACTATAAGGTCTTCTGAGTCTGCATATGCAGAGTATAGCATGCATAGCGTAACACTGTCTTTGTTTTGTTGTCGCATTCAAATGTAATTTTATAAAAACTTAAATAACATTTACATTACATCAAACCTTTCCACTATTTGTCTGTTTGTTTCGATGTCAAGAAATTACAAAAATGCATCAAAAATGCCTAGGATGTTCTGTATGCGCAGCTGTAATTTTTTATTCAATTCAGATCATATTGAATAAATATCTCCTTTCTGTCTGGCAACACAAATGCTGTATCAAATGAATTTTTGGAATCTGCATTTCCACGGTATGCTTGTTTTTTAATGAGCTGTGAGAGTCAGAAATTACTCACTCAGTACTAGAGACTGCTTAAACAGTTAAATGTATCATCATAGGTTTTTGAATCTTTTTCGAGACCTTCTTCCTCTGTTTCTATTGTTTAAGGGAGTTTTTACCATGTAATAGTAAAAAGTTTCAACATGTCATGGTTGTTCACCTCGTTTGCCCCATTTATTTATTTATTTAGTCTTCTGTTCCCTCATAAGTCTTAAATCTGTTTTCTGACGATTATTTTATATGCAGGAAGGATGCAGAGCTTAGAAAAGTCGAGCTCAATGCCATTTGTGAGGTCAAAGAAAGTACAGAAAAAAGAACACAAGTCCAGCACTACGCCATTAGACTATTCTAGGCAAGAAGTGAGACGCTCAATCGATGGGCATTCAGAGCTGAAGAAACAGTCACTGAACACTATTGCCTTAAAATACTTCAGCTGCTGACAGCTCTGCGATTACATCATCGGGAGTCATTAGAAGCAAAATTGTCATGAAGACGCAGCGCTGAAGCAGTTGAGTTGCTTCTCTTTCAAGGACAATGTGTTTTTTGGAGCCTTTTAACTCAGTTGATTCTTGGAAACATAAGTTATTATAAGGTTCTCTCATATTTGTTGTTGTCAAGATCAAATACACCCACTACAACCACCCACTCCCACATACAGTCATTTTGCATGACTACTGCAATGCATTAAATATTGCAGGATGTGATAAAATATGACAATTGTGAAGTGTGATTGCCAGCACCACACAGCAATAAAAGAACTATAGCACCATTTGTCCCAATGCTTTTCATTTCTCATTTCCTAAAGAGATAACTACAGCCGTTTAGCTTGCTAGAGTTTGTGGAGTCCCACAGGGTTCAATTTCAGGGCCTATGAAACTGATGTAAATTACGACAGTAATGAAGTAGTGAGTTAAACACAGAGTTTAAAGGGGTTTTATTGAGTTTAAAGGAATTTATAGGCTGAACTAAGCTGAAGTGTGACACTTTTTGGTAGTTTTACCAGATGTTCAAACGTCCCATGCCTCAAAACTGTTATCCAGCCAATTGAGAGAGTTGGTGAGTGACCATCACCCTGATTATTAATGAAAGTTACATTTGACTGGTGCCTGTCACTCCACCAGCCATGCAACTTTGTCTCAAAGTTCATCCCACTTTACTGCATGTCTGAAATGACATAATTTCACATGAGATCATGTGAATTTGGGGATGATATTTTTTTGCACAAAGTTATGTCTTGCAGAAAAAATGAAAGAAGGAAAAGCATATATTTATCATGTGTTGAAATTGAAACATTGAAATTGCAGGAGAACATTTAAACATATCTATTTACATGGATCAGCCATAACATTAGGACCCCCATGTTCCTCCACAATACATCTGATCATTCAAAGCATAGACTCCACAAAACGTCTAAGAGTGTGCTGTGGTATCTGGCACCAAGATGTAAGCAACAGATTATTTAGTCCTGTACATTGTGATCACTGACCCTTGGGTGCCTCACTGCTTCTGCTTGGGTTCACTGCTTGTCCATCCTTTTGCTACTTTTGTTAGGTACTAACCACTGCAAACCGAAAACACCCTACAAGACCTGCCTGATTTGGTGGAGAAGTGGCTCAGATTTGTATTCTTGCCCATTTGTCTTGCTTTTACCACATCATCTTCAAGAACTGACTGTTCACTTGCTGCCTAATAACCCCACCCATTTACAGATGCTACTGTAGATGAAGATAATCAGTGTTTTCACTTCACTTGTCAGCGGTGGGAATGTTGTGGCTGATCAGTGTAGAACGGAAACTGACTGCAAATGGTATTCATTATGTAACTAGGTACATAGGTAATTATGTATTTTGCTATGTATGTAATTTTATTTTATTATAACAAAAATGAAGTATTTATTGTGGGTCTAGGGGTTTATGACTTCTGGCTGTAGTAAGGATATTAATGAATTCTGTCCAGTAAATCAGGCCTTATGATTTCCTCAAAGTAGTGTCATTATGCATAATGAAATTCCAAAATATCAGCTGGGACAGTTTCTACTAAGAGTGTGCTACAAGAATACCATCATTACATCAAGAAACACAACAAAAGAAAAGTATCTGGGGGCTTTGCAGTTGTAAAGTAATAATAAAAGTAATAATAAAGTGATTTAAAAAATGCCCCAGTGCTGACTACTACTAAAACACTGCTAGATGCGTCTCAGTCTCTTTCTAGCTGCATGCTAAATTAGAAAGAAAATGCAGTGCATGCTTCTTTTGGTTTCTGCCCTTGTACCTTGTGTTTTTGCGCTAATATCATTTTACACAATAGGTTAGACAAAAGTTTATGGTAAACGCTGTAGTGCTGTGGAATTATGGAGAGTGTTCTTTGAGGTCTTTCTTTGTAAAACTTGATTTCCATTCTTTAAAGGTGACTTACATAAATCACAGCCTTCTCCATCCTGCAGGTGAATGACTGAAAGTAAATGAAACTAAATGACAGCCTATCATTCGTTGACTGTACTAAGTTATTAAAGGCATGAGATAAGATTCATTCATCATGTCGACCAAGTGCAGTGCATGCAATGCTGTTTCCATCGATTCTGTGCCATATTTATGAAATACACAAGCCTATGAATGTCATGTCTATTTTTCACTAAATGTCACTTTGTCAGTGATGTGAAATTATGGTACAGCGAGCAAAGATGAGCAGAATTTTTTTTTTTTATATATATCTGAAATATCTTATGCAAGCCTTTCATAAAATAAAAACATAATAAAGGTGCACGTATTTGTCTCTGTACAGTGTACACTGTACAGCGAAATGTGTCCTCCGCATTTAACCCATCTGTGGTAGTGAACACACACACACTAGTGCACTAGGGGCAGTGAGTACACACACCCAGAGCGGTGGGCAGCCAACTCCAGCGCCCAGGGAGCAGAGAGGGTAAAGGGCCTTGCTCAAGGGCCCAACAGTGGCAGCTTGCCAAGCCCAGGAATCGAACCCACAACCCTGTTATTGATAGCTCGGCACTCTAACCGCTGAGCCACCACTGCCCCTAATGTGACATGTGCAAAGGTTTGGGCAACTTACAGACTTAGAACTTAACACCTACTTTGGCAGAAAACACAGCTTGCAAACACTTTTTACAGGAGGTCTTCAGTTCAGTTAGAATTTGCATTATTATTATTGGTGTGACTTGTTTGCTTCAGTTTGAAAGTGCATTATTTAAAATGGCTAAACTGATGTTACTGATATTATTTTGTTACTGTATCAAGCAGCACATGACAAGTGAATGATAATTCAACAGTAAACTAAATATATGGAAGTGTAAAATTACAAATTAAAATATTCTATAATATAATTATAATATTGTTATATCAGTTTTAGTCTCATACAATTAGCCTTGATATCATTTTCAGTCACAAATGTCATATCTTTTTTTTCCCTAAATGTCACTGAAATATACTATCTTATGCAAAAGTTTTGGCACCCTTGGCCAAATGATGCATATCGGAGTGTACAATTACAAATTAAAATATTGAATACATATAATTATTATTTATTTAAAATCCGTTTTTATTCTCTAACAATTAGCATTGGTATCAGTTTTGGTCATTTTACATAAAAATGTTAGTAAACCGCCTGATATTATTTTATAATATCATCTGCCATAGTATCTGCCTTGTCTGACATTCTGTTAGCTTGCTATTTAAAGTTTAATAAAGAAATCACAAAAAAGGTTCAAGTGCGCAGTTTTAAAATTCTAGGTTTTTCCATTTTAAAATGATGCATAGCATGTATTTTTAAAGGAATGTGTGTATTATAAGGAGATGTTTTTTTTGCTCATTGTGGGATTGCTTGGAATTTTATCAAAATACATTGCACAATGCATGTCTGCCAGTAAACGTGTAATATATTGGATGGAAGGGAATGCAAATAGGAAATGAAAAGGAAGGAGGAGAACAGAGAGATTCTTGACATTACATTCATTCGTAAGTGAGTCTGACCTTTCAGCTTAAAGGATTTCTCAAAAATAGAGTGTACACCTGGTTGCATGTTAAATGCACCTCATGTTTAAATCTGCTTAGGTGCTTATTCATAAACTGTGTGCGTATGTGTGTGGAAGAATTTAGTCAAGTCTCCTTTCAGCCAAAGTGTGTGCTTCAGTGTTTTAACGACCCCCTGTTGATTGTGAGTATGGAAGTGTAAGTGTTTTTCAAATAATTGTTTAACGATATGTTTGACTGGAACCAGATTCTGGGATGTGGCTGTTGGCTGCGGACTCGACTGAATCTCTTATAATGCGTAGTATTTTTTTCAGTCCTAATGACGGGTCAAAATGCTGAACACGTTAATGCTCTTCACTGTGGCTGTCCTCAAAGCATGTTTTCTTAGTGCCTGCCCAAAACGCATTCTCTCTGGCACCCGGCACTAAATTTGACAAGTGTGGGGGGAAAATAACTCTCAGGATTGATTTACGGGAAAATGTGTTTTCTCACTCGAAATGCTTACTGTATGTATTTTTCACCTTGAATAGCAAAACCATGTATGGAATAATCACTGAAGCATGCTTGCTGCGTTCCTGGAAAATGTACTATATGAGAAAGGGGGGTGTTTAGGGGCGGTCACAGATTCCTGGCACTTCCATATTGCTGGCCAGTGAAGCCAGCCGCAGCAGTCATCTTTGACTGTCTAACAAAGACTTATATTCAGTCAACAGAAGACCTTAAGAAACTGTCTCTTCGTGTATTTTGTGATTCAGCATTTCATTGAAAAAAGTGATGCATGTGAATGTATTTGATACCAATGTGCAGGGTGTACATTGGTAAAGTGGAACGCTTAGGCTTGATCCTCCGTATCTTCATGTAGTTGTGATTTACTGCTCAACATCTACTGTTTAATTCATCTTTAAGATGAAATTATTAAAGCCGTGTAGATGTGTTGTCATTTAGGATGGTGTGACCCAGCCAACTTTAAAATAAGGAGCACTACAAACCATGTTAAATGAAATGACCCTGAGGTTAGTAATGTTAGGGGTCTACAAAGCTAAAGCTTGGAGATGTCTGAGTTATATATATATATATATATATATATATATATATATATATAAGCTTTAATACCTGATACATAAATCTGTATTTTTATCAGTTTAAAATTAGGCCAAATTACTTTTTAATGAAGGTTAAAAAGAGTCTCACTTTGACAGTATGGGTGTCCCACCAGTATCCTCAGAAAATGTTTGAGATGTAAACAATCCTTTAGTAAAAAGTGGCAGAGAATGTGAAATTTCCCAAAATCTTTACCCTACAGTAAATCCATGTTAATCAAATGTCTTACATCAACATAATTATTGCCAAAAGTGAGTACAATGAACATCAGATTTGCTGATAGGCTTTATTCAAATGGCCATGTTGAACAGATTTAAACTAGGTAAATGCAATGTATGAGTTTATCTTTGTTATCAAAGTGAAAAAATATAATTTTTTGCTCCCATGTTGCTCATATGAACAATATAAGGAAAATTCTGGATTTCACTAAGAAAACAACCAGTTGCTGCAGACTTGGCAATGACCAGATTCTATTATCTAGCCTGTTCCTTTTTGACATCATCCACTGAGAAAATAAGAGAAAGAGAGAGAGAGAGATAGAGATAGAAAGAGAGAAAGAGAGCGAGAGATGGGACAGGCCAGCCAGAACACATGCTCAGCTGTGTCCCAGACGTGCAAGTATTTATTAGCGTGAGCGTTGCCAACATCTTTATGTGCCTGTGATATAAAAGCATAAACTCTTGCTCGGGGACGCCGGCTATCTAGCAAGAGATGTTGGTCATTCTCTTCTCTTCTCTTCTCTTCTACTCTAGTCTACTCTGTTTTCAGGATTCTGTTGTGTAAAGCATGGCATCATCTGCCAGGCTGGCTTTGTGATGGCACACTTGTGCGTGCCAAAAGCCTGAGTGTGGAAACTGCCCCCCCCCTCCCCTCCTCTCTTCACAGCTAAGGCAGTAGCAAGGGAATTAATTTGGTGTAGCACGCAGTGTCTGGGCACCGGTGTGCAGTGTGTTAGCTGAGGGACAGGGAGGAGGAGGAGGTCACTTGGAGTTCAGAGAGAACACCCTGTCACGTACAGTAAAAAACACCACTCTAAACTAGTAGAGAAATCCAGCATGGAGCTTATGCTGTTGTCAAGAAAGTCTCTAATTATACTGTGAATTTATTATGTGTGTGTGTGTGTGTGTGTGTGCATGTGTTTGTGTGTGCAAGTCTGAGTGTTTGTATTTGTACATTTTTATTATTTTTTTGTTAGAAACCAGAGAAAAACAGCCCTGACCTTCCCTGCCAGGACCAACACAAAAGCTCCATGTTTTAAATGTTTCAGTGAAAAAAGAGAAAAGTTTTGTTTTTTTTTGTCGTTAATGTCAGGGTTAGGGTTAGGTTTAAGATTAGGTTTTGAAAAGTCTTATTCCGTGTATGCATAGTTATCTGTATAAGCGATCTTGCAAATATAACAAACAAACCCTCCAAACTGGCATTGGTACGCGAGAAGGAAAAAACAGAACAAGAATTCATTTCAGTTAATGCTGGACCCTTTCTGTAGATTCACACAGCGTGAACATCAGCAGATGTTGTCAAATGGTGTAAAGAAATGGATTGATTTTGACAATTGACTGTAACAGGAACATAGACAGTAATCACATTTGACTTATTTGTTACTGTAACACTAAAGAAATGTTTCTGTATGCTAAGATTTTCAGTTTATACTTGTGAGTGTGAGTGGCTTCATAATTTTCTTCTAAATGTATTATTTGTGTTTACATAAACCTAACATCTAAAACTGAACTTAGTATAATATATATATATATATATACATGCAGACACAAGTTCCAGTCTCAGTCGCCTAGTTTCACTCTTATTTATAGAGTTCGACAGGAACAGTACCTTTCTACTTTGAATTATATATATAATTTCCTTTCTTTCCTTTCTTTATTCTTTAATTCTTTATAATTATCATCCTTCATCTGGTTTGGTAAATCAGTGCTTAATAATGTGATGGAGTGGAACAAATCGAGGTGCTAGCTGATGCTGAAATGAAAAACAAACTTTGTTCTTCAAACTAGCTCACAAGATCTTTTGAAGAACTTTCTTCAAAATGAGACATTTCTTTCCTTTTTTTTACTGTATTTATGACTGGTAGTTTTTACTGTATTTATGATTAGTAGGCTAAGGATAACCTTTCTTATTAATGTTAAAGCAATATTGTGCTTGTGGTCCTAACACTTCTGTACAGTGTGGTTACACAGCATTTCTATTGGTCCATTTGTCATGAATTTTGCATGAATCCACTGCCCTAGACAGTAATAGTGTAAACTATCAATAGTGTAATAGTGTAAACAGTCAATGTCTCCTAAAGAAGATAACAAATTTGTAGAGCACATTTAAAGTGCTTGTACAGTTTCTTCATTCTAGCGCTCGTGTGAGTGTGTGTTTGTGTAAAAGATGTGTGCAAGACAGAAAGAGACAGACAGAGAGAGAGCGGGAGGGAGGGAGCGATGTAGCAGACAAAGAGAAAGGGGGTGGTGAAATAAAAAGGAAGAAGGAATAGAGACTGTAGTCTGAACACTGTCTGCACCATGCTTTTAGTTCATCTCTTGGCGCCTAATGGATTGGAAAAAGATGTAATTGATTTGTTGATTTGGGGCATTGAGAGCGCTTTGGGTAGAGTAAATGGCTGGAGTTTGTGTTTTCTTTGTGTGGGAAAATGGGAGCTTATGCATAACTCTTTACTGGCATGATGTGAACAAGTGCTTTTCCATGTTGCTGTGCTCTTTTGTGTACAGTAGACTCCTAACACATGTGACTACCTTACCTACTTTGATGTGCGTTTTAAGGCAAGGCGTTTTTATTTTGCCATGGAGTTTCCGATGCTCATGGCGCCAGTTTGTAAAAGCTTTTAACATGCAGGGAAGGGGGTGGGGGAGTGGGACAAGACAAAAAGCCTTAGAAAAAGTGGTTGTAAATTAGGCAAAGTGGCATGACCCTGAAAGAAATGAGGAGGCCCAGTTTTTCTCTGCAGGCTTTTGTTCGTCAGGACACTCTCAAAGCCTTGCTTTAATATGACTAATGATTTCTGATTTCCTGTTCGCTCGATCGATTATGAAGATGTGCTTGAAACACTCGCTGCCTGCGCTTTTCTTTCCTCGCTATTTCCATTTTCAATCAAACCTTTCAGCACCGTTCGCCATTCCCATCACTCGTCTGCTTTCTTTATCTTGTACCCTTCATTTTCCTAATTTGATACTTTGGTCTGATAATCTGCTGAAAAGAGCCTCGTGTTTTGCATTGACTCACACGTTCTATTCCTCGCCCTCTTTATGGAGGAGATAATGGAGTCGGTGGTTAAACTTCAAATTTCATCTGCACTTACTAGAGAGAAGAGGAGAGGAGAGGGAACGTCCTGCTCTTTAATGCCTTTTACCTTTTCAGGGTTTTTTTTTCTCATCTGAAAGTGGAAGGAAATTTGCATAGCATTTTCAGCTCTGTCCGTCTTAATGCTGTTTTTTTCCACATTATTCCTCTAATGAGGCAAAAGCTCAGAGATAGAATACATTTATTTAAGTTTATATGAAAATGTAACTTTCAACATATTAAGAACAAACAGAATCCAGGGTCTGCAGTTGGGATTTCAGGTCAAATTTCTGCATAACGTCCCCTTTTGCGAGTTTGAACCAGGCCATCACCATATGATAATATTAGAGACTGTAAGAGAGGTGGAGGAACTCAGAGAACATTGTGCTGGAGTTCACATGACTTCTGCTTTGTGGTCAAAGACCAGACTCCTCTGTAATAAGTGGAGCTAGGACTGAGAAATTAGATTGATTGAGTTAAAGGGAGGTGACATGGTGGTGGTTGTCGATAGTAATTCTTTATAGTGAACATGGAAGATAGAGATAGAGTGTTTAGGATGTGTCATTTAGAAGAGGGCCCTTCAAGCATGTTCCATCTCCCAAAAGTCATTAAACGTATTAATAGGATTATTTACAACCTTTCATATGATGCCCAGTATCACTATAAACAATCTAAAATGTTTTAGCCACTCATTGTATACAGTGTACAAATTACACAAAATTAGCTTTGGGAAAACACAATCAGTGCAGTCTGAAGTTTAACAGGCTTCTTGATTGGTGATATTCTTCGCATCTGCAGTAATTCCAGGTAGAACAGAACATTGGTTTGTTATCATCGCTGAAATACTTGCACAGAAAGAGATTTGTGTTTGGGTGCTGGGCACTTGTTTGCCAAGTCTAAGAGTCAGGATTCTGTATAAAGGTGAAATGTACTGTGACCGCATCAAATTATGGCAAAATATTTCTAAATAAGCTACATTTCTAAAGTTACACAAGTATAAGATCTTTGAGGAACTTTTGGAGGTTCTTTAGTTTGTAACTGTGGAGGGACCTCTTAAGGTGCATTGAGGAACCTTCAAGGTATCCTTTTCTTCTAAAAAAACATTTCTTGAAGTTTCCTCAAAGCACCTTAAGTAGTTCCTCCACAGTTTCCAATTTCCAATGAAGAACCTCCAATGAGTTCCTCAAGGAATTTTTACTTTTAATAGTGAAAATGTAGACAAAGCAAGCTTCAGTTGTCATGATATATTTTAAACACACCAGCAAAACTGTGTTCAAAGACATTCAAGCATCAGGAAGCATGTGATTTTTTCTTAAAGGAGCAGCGAGGCCTATATGGACTGTGCACAGGGGCAGTGAAAGGATCATTTTAGATTTCCCCCATGTTTCGAAGGTTGCAGGGGTCATATGGACAGATTACGAAAGCTGACTGGAAGGAATGGACATATGAAGTGTACTGGAACCCATAACCCTGCAGATGCTGTACCGACCATAAATCAAGTTTATGTGGAATTCCATCATCCCAAAAACATTGAGTATTTTTTGTCATGGTCATCTGTCAGTGATCCAGAAATGAGAAAAGGGTGGTTGGAACATGCTTTCTAAGTCAGATCATATTCTCCAAAGGTGTCAAAATGCATCATCTGGACATCCTGGCAGTGCTTGTTCCAAATACAGCAAATTCACTTCTTCTGCATCTGAAGAATGATTTGACTATTTTATCAAATGACTGATAATATTCACCAATAATGAAATTTGATAATAATGAGAGACTTGGTGGTGCTCCTGTCAATACTGTACAGATAATGAATTACTTGCAGGAAGCCATCAGAAAACCATGTGCAACTATTCTTGCACATATATTAGTTTCCGTCACATAAGCACAAGCTGAAATGGTACATTAGAGCACAAAACACCACCATTAAAATAACTGAAACATGTAAAATGTGCTTAAACCTGTACCTAACATTACTATGAATTTAACTTGTAGCTCTTTATACGAAGTATACTGATGAAAAACAAGGTAAATTATGAGGTAAAGAACTTTTAAAGGGCTTTTAAAAGGTTTTAAAAGAACGTTTACTGGATGTACAAACATCTGTATTGCAAACCATTTGAAGCACCTTCATTTTGTAATGTGCAGTGCAACAGTATTTGCATTATTTAAGACTTTGTGAGGTTCCTGTTTATTTGATCCTAAGAAATGTGATGTTTCTGACAGCTGACAATAATATCAGCCAATAAAGCCTCTAAAACTACGGAAAATAAAAATGATAAAATAATAAAGGTATATATGAAATACTATTGCTCTAATATTATCAGTGTATTAGGAATTTCAAGACCCCTAAAAGCTCAGTGTTGGGCACAAGATGTTCGTATTGCTCAGGTCTTAATCTAAGGCATGCTTGAGTCTATGCAGTGGAGACACGTGAAAAAAAGATGAGCAGTTTCTCTTTAATGATAGGATTTTAGTGTCCTTTGGGTGCCTCAAGGACAATGGACTGTGAAGGTTCTTCATGAAAAGTATGCAGTTGTGCTTTTTATATCATCATGCTGTTTCAAAGAAGCATGCTTTTTTTCTGTGACGTTTTCAAGGCCCTTTGTGTATCTGTGTCTAGTTGCACTAAGGGCGAATGCTTTTCGGCCTCAGTCACGCTCCTGCGTCTCTGGCCCTGAGCTCAGAGCAAACAGAGCTACAATAAAACTGGTACCGCTTCTATTGACTTGCCACTGAATTTCTTAATGTTTGGCTCATTCAGTAGACTTCACACTAGTGTGCTGTCCTGGAGGGTCCTGTCACATTTTACGCTGCTCCTCCTATGCCAGCAGATTGTAATTGTAATGTGGGACTAAAAGCTGCATTGTTACGGACCAGCAGGAACTCGGTCACGCCTTTCAGGGCGAATAAGGACAGGCATAAAGGAATGGGCCGCGAGTGTGTTCCGCGATTGTCCTTGCCACTCAAACTAATAAAGAGAAGCCTGTACAGGTGTCACTTGGGAGGCAATGAGAGAGGGCAGTCCCTCGATTTACCGAGTGTGCCATTGTCTCTTCGGGATTAGTCATCCAGCCCCGCCGCGTCACGCTCCGTAAAGTATGTGAACGATGCCACAGAAACCAGTAGAAACAGGGTTGCCCGACCGCATTGGGAATAGTCCAGAGGAGACGGAGCACAGACCATCACACATAGAGAACATAACCTTCTCCGAGAAAATACACCTATGTGGAGGTGTGAATTGCAAGCTATTGTGAGGGTGAACACGAGCACTGGCTGTTGTAAGGGAAGGAAACAAGGGCAGTACTGAGGTTGCTGAGAAGAATGAGACCTGAATTTGAGTAGTATGAGGTTATGTAGGGAGAACTGGAGCAGATACAAAACCCCACATTTTATAAGCTGAGAATGGCAAGGAAAAATGCACCGCTGTTTAGTTAATGCATTTAGTTTTTTATTGGATTAGCAGTCTTGTTGCCAGGTCTAAAAAGTGGACACGACTCAGCAGGGCCCAACCAATATATCAGCCATGAGGAACCCACCTTTAAGACAGAGGATAAAATGCATTCAGACCTAACTTTTATTGTTAGGTTTAGTTCCTACATTATTACACCAAAATTCTTAATGTGAAGAGAACCGAAATTAAGTCTGGTAAGAAGAGCTGCGTAAATTATTTAATGTTGTCTAATGTAAATTTGGAGTTTCTGATGTTTATTTGAGTTGAAACTATACAGTCATAACTGTCAGTTCACAGACTGTTAAAATTTTATTAGTCACTAAAAAGTCTTAAATTCTTCAAACAAAACTACTGGAGTCTTTTTATTCTCAATTTTCTTTTTATCATACTGAATTAGATAGGACTGTGTTTATGCAGTTTTTGCCCCCTTAGAATTATATCAACAAAGCAAAAAGATAGCAAAGAGGCTTTCCACACCGACATCACTTTGAATAGTCTCAAGAACTGGTAAACGATTATCACAGTGCAGTGTCCTTGGAAACCCAGGCCCAGATTCATTTTAATGCTACTGATTAAGGCTGCACAATATATCCTCTCAGCAATCCAGTTCCAAAGTTTCCAATTTAGGGCAAATTAAATCATCATTTAAAATCCTAAATCCTGGTAACATTTTGGTAAAATCTGGTGGATTTTCAATATTCCAATATAAATCGCTGAAGTCTTAAGTGACTTTTGAAGATGAGATTATGCAATGGTGCAATGGATGTGTTATTTTTAATATTGTTACAAACACTGGCCAGACCATACAGACAAAATGAACCAGCTTAGTCATATACACAAAAAAGTTCACTCCGTGTCACCCACAATGACAGCACACTCCAGAAGATCCAATTACTCTTTCTTGCATATACTGTAGCGAGTAGAAATGCCAAGGTATTTTTTTGTCCAATAACGCCACCCATTGTTAAATGTGTCCTTACTGGAGATGCATTAGCTCATATAAAAAAAGGCCTCTTCCTTTGACAGATTTTTCCACCGGAGCGCATTAAAACCTCTCGAGCCTCAGGAGAGAGCTTTTGGCGTCTGTGTTTTACACTCGCCTCCCATCGCTGTGTTTTTACAGTCAGCTAATTTATCGCCCGCTATCAAACACGGCCGGCTCCAGGCGCCGCCGGCACACACAGACCGCCAGCATTCCCAAGCAGCAGGAATGGCCGAGTGCGGAAAAAGTGCCGGAGAACGACACTGGCTTTACTGCAGGCCTCCCATCGAACACTTCCCCACCAATAAATCTCTTTCCTATAAAAGGTGTTACATTTCACCACTTTCACAGCTTTGTGTTTTTAAATGGTGCTGAGTCTGACAAATATGACTCTTATCTTCAGCTCTGGTGCTGGAGAAGTATTACCTGCACTGCTTTGCCTGCTGTGCAGTATTTATTGGAGAAAGCGACGGGGGAGGTGGAAAGGTCAGCGCAGAGTCCAGGCCCTCAAGCTTTTATTTGCATGGATTTGATATTCTGTCCGAGCTATATCTAAAACCAAGCTGTTTCTTCTTCTTCTTTATTAATGAACACACACAATGTCCCTGAGACATCAATTATCCTTTCCTCTGCTAAACGGGCCGCAGCTGCAGACGACTTCGCTTAGGATGCTTTCCGTGAATTCCGGCTGTTTCTACACCTTTGTTACGCTTGCAGTTACTTCATTTCTCTAAGCAGCTTCTTAAATAATAGGTGTGAAAAGGTACTATAAGCAAAAGAAGCCATGTAATCACTCCCGATATGCTCGGTCTACATACTGCGGGCTGAGTAGTTTTGCAGGACCCGGCTATTCTGTAGTGTTTTCCCAGCATGCTGTCAGATGAAAACCCACGGTGAGACAGCTTTGATGTGCGATTCTGCTCTAATCTGAAAGCGGCTCTCCGAATAGCCTTGTCAGGTTTGGAGTTTTGATAGTGGCTTGTATTGTGAACAAGACCGAGCTTCCCGAGTATTAGCTGGAACGTGCTCGTGGTTGGGCAATTAAGACTAAATTGTGTAATGTTCAACACCGTGTCTGAGTGTGTTTGTTCTCTGTGTGTGGGTACGACGGCAACCGTGGTTCACACAGATTCAGTGGAGAGAAGAAAAGAGAAGCCATGAGCATTATCTGTTCTGGTAAATTAGCCAAACACCTGCCCAATTTGTGACTTTGTTATCTGAAAGCATGAAAGTGGGAGTTCTGTCGAGTTGTACTGCTCACAAAGACACTGGGCCAATGACAAAGGAGTCCGTACTCTATTAGAAAGTACACAAGCTTTAAATCCTTCTCTTACACCGACTCATACTGAAGGTGTCCTTATCCCAATCCTAAAACAAAGAGAGCTCTGTAATAGCCGGCTTTAGAGTTGGGAAGAAGCAGAGGTCAAACTTAGATTTAATGTGGGAACCATGCCATTTCTGAGACATATGGAGCGGTCATATGATTACACGGATTATTTTTTTTTCCTGATAACTGTCCAGTTATCTCTGTGTCTGTATCAACTGTATGGACACCTGCTCATTCATTGTTTCTTCCAAAATCAAAGGGTTTTAAAAAAGAGTTTATCCCACTTTTATTGGAGTTTTTAACTATCTCTACTGTCTAGGGAAGGTTTTCTACTAGAGCATTCTACTCATGAGGATTTGGTTGGTCATCAACAAGACAGCCAAAGTAATTAGACAAACTAATATAATTATACAAATATTGATTAATTTCTTGGATGCAAATTCTCCATGAAACTATTGTACTTAAGTACTATCTTGCTTTTCACACAAATGACACACTACAACAGCAATATTATATTTTCATTAAATTAGGGCTTGAGTGATATATCGGTTAGTCCTGCAAGTTTATATGTACCTACAAAAATCCAACTGTTGAAACAGTGATACTTAGTGCCTTGTTTTATTAATATTTTATTAATAATGGACTCCTCTAAAGTCAGAAAAAAAACTTCTAAGAATTTAATGATTAAATTCTCATTTATAGCAAATTAAGAAGGTAATCATCTGCTTATGGTTGTCACAGCGATGTGTTTTCAAAACAGCTTCATGGAAAAAAAAAAATACATACATAAAATATGCATTTAAACTAGGGCTGCATGATACTGGAAAAAAATGCATATTTTTCTGCAATATATATTGCAACATTTAGCTGTGTTTTTTTTAACAAATTTTCACCCGCTTTCCACAGAAATCAATGATCCATGACATTAATATTGCATTCTAAATGTCCAAGATTGGAGTAAAATAAATGATATTGGTTTATAATGTGCATCTGGTAGATATGGCGTGGAAAATGAGAACAGTGCAAATTTGCCTTTTAAGACATTGCATGTCCTGCAATGTGAATATTGCACATGCACACTTTGGGATGATGATGCTAAAATGATATACTGTGCAGCCCCACTTTAAACATTTAACACTCATATTCATACAACACAAAAAACTCCCTGTGAAGTAAACTAATGAAAAATGTAAACAGTATGAGCTAATTAACAGAAACCAGCACAGCTGTAGGTTACTGCAGACCTTTGCTATGATGCATTGGAGCTGGATATGAGTTGACATTTTATCGGGGTGGACTGCTGGCTAGTAGGGTCCAGGCGGCTGACCGGCTGGACAAGCCCTCCAACACTCCCCTCCCCAACCACAAACAGCCCATAGTTATTATATTTGTTTTATTTTCATTTGCTTCATTTGCTTATTCTGTTTCATGTGAACATGAACATTTTTCAAAAGCCTCAGTGCTTTCTAATGAAAACTCTATTCCTCATTTTGAACATTTCTGCATGAATTCAGTCACTCCGTCTGTTTGTTTAACCGAGTATCTTTTCATCTTTTCATCTTTTTTTGACATCTTCATGCTCATGTCAATTTAGGCCGGATACAGAATCTGTCTTAACTTGAGCTCTCTCCACCCCTCTCTCTCTCTCTCTCTTTCTCCCTCTCCCTGTATCCTCACTCAGAACATATGTGTGTGTGTGTGTGTGTGTGTGTGTGTGTGAGTGCATGGCATAGGTGCACAGCTGTAGACTGTGAGCGAGGCCTGTGGGGGGGAACAGTCTGCTCTCCTAAATAAAGCCTTCTCCTCTTTTCACCTCGCATCCACTCAGAAGCACAGCGCTCTCTGAAACATGCCTCTCTGCAGCCTGCGTGGCTTTGCTCTGCAGCTGTGCTCACTTCATTACATCAGCTCCACATTCTGCCACGCCGGGCTTCTTACCATGCGTTAGAAACTCAGCTAGAGGGAATTAGCCGCATGGCATGCTCACACGACTTTAGACGAGCACTCTCACACACACATACCTTAAAGCAAATATTGAACCAGTCAAACCTTCTCATACATTAGAGGACTCTTTTCTTCGCCCATCATCTTCCCTTTTCATATTTCAACGATTCATCTTCTTTCATACAGTGGCCTATGTAGAGATAGCTCTCAGGCACTTCATTTAGGCTTTCTCTTCCATGTCCCCCAGGCACTCTGAGGCTGCTGTGCCCATAGACATATTACCCAGTGCATGAGCGCCAGTCTCTTGGACTGTGGGCGACTGTGTGTGTATGAGTGTGTGTCTCTTGTGTTTTAGGGGTTGGGCTCATCAATTGCTTGAGCTTGAGTCAGTACCATATTCACAGGTTATATAGGTAGTAGGACTTATTACTATTATTATTATTATTAGTATGATCAGTATTTTTTAGTATTTAACAATCTAATTCACTCTTAGAAGGTGCATTTCTCATAGCTCTTAAATGGTGCAGCAGTCTACGTTTTGGCAAACAGTTTGTTTACCAGCGATGCCACAGTCATCCGTGACTGAGAATTCAAGGGAGCATAACTGGTGTTGCTTTCTCTGGGTGAAAAGGATGGCCTTCCTTTTCCTCCAGTGATGCATTTATTAGCGTCTGTTTGCTCACATAACATGATCCAAGCCCTCTGAAGCTGTCCAGAAACAATGTTAACAACAGTTCATAAAAGTGCTGTTACTGGCCTCATGTGACTTGGAGGAAGCTCATATTAGCCATCATTTCCCTGGCTTGGTAGCATTGTGTGATAGGGGGAGAACTAGCAAGACAGAAAAAAATCACAGTTACTGCTGAGGATGTCAAATAATGCATTTATTGACTATATTAAGTTGTTATATGATGTATAGATATTAAATCTGTGGCTATGCTCAGATGGTATTTTGCAACATATTTAAAACCCTGTAGTTTTACCCTGTTTTAATGAAACATGGAGATTTTTCTTTTACATAGAACTCATGGAGAAACAAAAAAGCTTTGTGTTTATTGGCTGGTTTACTGCCCATGTAAAAGCTTGCAGGCTCCATATATTATAGCATAGTTTTAACACTGTAGAGTACAGTCCTACTGGATAGTTTTGCTGTCCTCTCTCGGTGTCCTCTCAGTGTGATGTGCCGTTAGCAAGCAGTCCAAGTCCAGTTTGTTTTCGAAGTAGTAGACATTGGAGAGATGAGATGGTAAAAGCTAGTGTGGTCTAGTGTCAGCTTTTAACATAGCATGGATTCCTGTTTGCTTCCTCAACTTTTGTTTCATCACATGCCAAGTTTGAGCTCCCCTTCTGCGGACACTGGCACAGTAAAGGCCACAAATTCTGTTTCACGTAGCGACCCACATACCCTTAAGTAGCAGAGTCTGTAGGTGATGTGCTTCTTTCTAGTGTTATAAGAACACTAGAGAGATTGTCCTGAAATCATGGTCGTGTTTTACTGTTTCACCAGTTTTGACTAGGATTTTCAATAGTTAGCTGAGACTATGTACATTTTTGCTGGTGTAAATAAAATGTGTCAAGTCTGTTATGACAGTTCTGGTTTTGGAGGTTTCTGTTATGTTCAAAAGTTTGTGGACACCCCTTCTAATGAATGCATTCTGCTGCTTTAAGTTGCACCCATTGCCGAAACAGATGTGCAGATTCACACACACAAAAACATCCAAAAATGTCCAGTCCTTGTAGAAAAGTACTGCCAAAAGAACGGCACTCTCTGGTAGAGACAGTTACTCCAACAAAAGCAGAGTTTACTCTTTTTTAAATACCCTTGATTTTTGGTAAAGTCAATAAATGAGAAAGTGTCCCAATACTTTTGTCCATATAATGTGTTTGAATATTATGCACCAAACCGAAAAAAATCTTTTAAATGTTTTCCAAAGTAGGACTAGAATAGAGGCACTGAGCAGGCTGTGAGCGTGTGAACACTGCTCTCGTACCTGTCCTGAGCTCAAGTGGCCATAGCTGTTCGTTTGTTGCTGGGCATCAAAGCGCTCTCTCATCAGAAAGCAAATATTTGTCTGCAAGGACAAAGCAGGCACTTGGTGGGGGCAGAATATACCACAACGTTAATCTGACTCTCTCTCTCTCCGTGCTCTCTGTCACTCACTCACAGACATGCACCCACACAAACACTTTTTCTTTCAGTTTAACCCACTGTCTTTGTTTCAGTCACGCCTTTGTCCTCCTCACTCTCACTGTAACACTCACTGTCATCTCTCTCTCTCTCTCTCTCTCTCTCTCTCTCTCTCTCCATTCACTACAAGCTTTTAGCATTCTGTCTTGGTGTTTTTCCTTATGCTTTAAAAAATAATAAAGCTCCCTCATAAATTCGCTCGTCATGCAAAAACCTTGCAGTTTTTCACTTTTTGACGTTATGTGAATCTGGCAGTTGTTCTTTATATTGTGTCAAAATTTCATGATGAATGGACCAATAGAAATACTTCAATAAGGCAAAAAAGACTTTTTTACGTTGTCTTCCAGTGAAAGTTATGAAGGTTTTTCCTTCTCCAGTAAAGTGGTCTTTTTGGAGAGATGTTACAGCATTTTTGTGTACAGCGTGTGGTTGGATGGTGTAGGATAAGGCGGAAAGAGCAGGGGGACAACTCAGAGGTCATTGGGCTGAGGTTCAGGTGGCTTCTGCTTTGTGGTAGAAAGCCAGACCCCCTCTGATAAGTAGGGCTAGGACTTATAACTGGGTTAACCCCTAAACAGCCTATGGACCGCCGGTGGGAAGAAAGTGTTATTACAGACTTCTATTACCAAACAATAGTCCCAGCAGTTTGTACAGAAGTCCCTGTAGTTACTGAGTAACACACCTTAGTGTTAGAATTAGCCTCGGAGTGTTAAGGGGTTAAAATGAGGGTGGCGCTGGGTTGTGAAAACTGTTTTCGTGGACAGAAAGGGAGAATTGGAATTTATAGGATAAGAATAGTGAGATTGGGAGAAGGAGGGACTTCAGCCTTCAGTCTCTCTGCATGATTTATGTCTACCTCTTATAGACCTCTATATGTCTATAAATGTGTATTATGTCTCTAGGGCTGCATTATTAAAAACCAAGGATTTTATATTGACATTATTATGATATTAATAATGCTCTCTGGTAGATTTGTCATGGCAAATGAGAAGTATAAATTTTTTTGGCGTTGATTATGCTTAAACTATATTAGATATTATGATATTATGCAGTAATATCATATTGTATAGTTTTTAATTTATGTCTTTCATATCTATACTTCATCACAATTATGGCACAATTATGGTGTAGCAAGAACAGAGGATGAAAAGCAGATGAAATTATAAAGTTCAGATAAGATAAGATACTTTTATTGTCATTGCACAATGTACAACGAAATTGAGCAGCAATCCTTAAGGTGCTTAAACATACAATAAATAACACGACTAAATACACACAAATTTACACAGTGGATGATGAAAATATATACAATTAACAGATTATTGCACAAATCCTGAGTAGTTAAGAGATTGTTTCAAAATAAATATGGGAAAGTGAAAGTTTTTTCAGTTCCATGGTAGTGCTCTGTGAATGTGTGTGTGTTTTGCTGTGTTCAGTTCCCGTACAGCAAGAAACAAAAGGGAGGGAATCGAGAGAATAGGCAAGTTAACTGGCAGAAATGTAAAGTTTTGTTATTGTGGTAATTATATAGTCATTTGAATCAGTCTTGTAAAATATCATTTGGTGTTTTCACTCTAAAAAACTGAGTTATCCTGACTGCATTTTTATTTGAGTAAAAGTTGAATAATTGAAAAGTTAAAACAAATTGCTTTTCTGTTGATTAAACTAAGAGAGGTTTAATTAACCCAGTTTGTTCAGGCAGGCAGTTTGCTTACTTTTATAAATTAAAAAAGTTTTTTTTAAATATCAGAATCACTCTAACGGAGCACCTTTTCAATATAGCGTAGCTGGTTTTCCTTGCTAATTTGTTTATTTGTTTAATAGTGTACTGTCAGAGTCAGTGCAGTGAGACATGCTAAGAGCAGAGAGCCAAGGTGAGGACGCCATTGCAGTTGCCTCGGTTTCAAAATCATGTTTTTAAATTCACCCTGGAGACCTCTCTCTCCAGAGCTCGGTGTGGAGGATGATGTGCCTGTTGTCTCGAAAAACAAAAAAAGCTAACAGAAAGAAAGAAGCAGCTTTAATTAACAGTCCATTATGCATGAATTGAGGAGGGGCTATTGTCGCTTTCACCCTGTGTGTGTTTTTTTTCTTTCTTTTCCCTCTTGCATCTGAAATGTGATTTAATCACTGTGCTCTAATTTCAATGGGATTTATAAATATTAATAAGGGGTGTCATATGCTGACAGGAAGAATGTAAGGACAGAAGTTTCACAATGAGCAAACCGCACAGTTGTTTTGTCTTCCGTGTGTTGCACTGGTTTATGGGGTTTTTAAGCTCTTTCACAGGCCGTGACTGCGGATTGATCCCTCCATCCGTGCAAAACGGTGCTGCGCCAGTAGTTTTACAGCACTGGCGGTCAGTACATATCCACATCAGTCAGCAGAGCTGTGAAAGACTTCTAGATGTGAATAATTTATATGTATTCACTTTTTAGAGAAACCTACAGCTTCAGCCAACCAAAAGCAACTGCTGACATGCTGTCCCCTATGATTCTAATGCAAAGTCTGTAACTTTTCCAAATCACTATAAACATACACTTCTACATGTCCACTGTATATAAGTGTACGACCAATAGTGCCCAGACATAAGCAAAGTCAGCTGCTTTAAGGTTCTGACTTTGCTGAAGCAGGTGTTCTTTATGTTCTTAATGCTCTCGAGCAGCAGTACATGGGCAAAGCGTTGGCTAGAGGGGTTATGAAGCCCCCAAGGCATCCAGTACCTTCCAGAGCTAATCGACCAGCATCAGTACCTGACCTCACTATTGCTCTTGTGACTGAATGCAGCATATACTGTACTAGTCATGCGAAGTTGGGGCAGTGGGTTATTGATCACAGGGTTGTGGGTTGGACACCCGGGTCCACTAAGCTGTCACTGCTGGGCCCTTAAGCTGTAGTATGGCTAATCATGCAACGGACCATAGCTTCCTAAGTTAGGATATGCAGAGAGAAGAATGTCATTGTACTATACATGTATGAATAACACACAAAAAATTGCATTATTTCATAAATATTACAACTTTCATAATACATTATTGAGCAACATTGATATTTATACTTTTCCTTTGTGTCTTAATTCATGCCGAAAATTTAATACTTTAATATTAATAGTAATGCTACTACATGTACTAGTACTAATAATTATAGTAATAATTATTTTTTAATTATAATATCATAATAGTAATTTGTAATTTCATACATGTATCAGTTTGCAGTGAGTTATGGTTTATTTAAGGAAGTAATTGTGTAGTGAAATACTTGTCATTGTGCTATACAACATTATAGGATAATAATTTCATGTACGAAGTATGCTCATAACCACCTTTTAAAGGATGTAAAATACATAAAAGCATTTCTTTCTGACATGAACGGCCTCTGAACATGGCTGTGTGGTGATAGAATACTGTGTATTAAAAAAGAGTCAGTAGCAAGCACCAGAATAGATTTTTCTCGGGGTACTGGCCGAGCCTAATGTGCTATTTTTTCACTATTTGTAAAATATCTCGACAGCTTTGGATTATGTTGTCACCATTTGTATTAGCCTTGGTCATCGATATCAGCGGAGAGGGCAGTAAACAGGCCATTTTATGGAGATTCATGTTTGTGTGTTTGTCAAACATCAATACAGCACATTAAGTGGCTGGTGCAGGTTGTTTATCTGTACACAGCCTTGGAGCACTGATATTGCTGACAGTAGATAAGATGGGTTTAAACGAGGTCATTTGCTGTGTTTGGGTATGAAAATAGAGTCTTGGCTTACAGACAGCGGCATGGCCTCCATGTGTTGCGGCAGAGCAGATGAAGCTAACGGGCCTATTGAAGAATTAGCAAGGCTGCGCTGCTGCCTACAAAGCGTTCAGACCAAACTGAGCCGACCCCGTCCTGCCATCGGGACCACCGAAACAAAAGGACGATCAGGGGCCACACCATTTGGCGGATCTGCTTCAATCGGCTGCCTGTTATCTGGACAGACGAAAGGGGAAAGCAGTGGATATCTGCGGGGCACGGTGCTGTTTGTCAGCTGTGTGCCACAGCAGTCTGGGATTAAGTTTTTTTGTCTGACTACAGACTTTATTATTCCTTTCAATTAAGACACGCTACTTTTTGCCTCTAGAAGTGATTTTAAAATAGGCAAAATAGTTACAGCAAGGGGGCTGTGTTGACGCTGCCGCGCGACTGATCAGGAATGCTGCCACCTCCCTCTCTCTTTTATCAGTAGATCTCTCTCTTCCACAGTGTGAAGCCTACCTCTGCCTGCGACGGGAACTGAAAGGCACTCTTCATTCGTCACCCGTGGCTATTTCTGTACCAGCAGTCTCTCTCATTAGTTAAAAGTTCCCTCACAATATCTCTGTTGTCTTAGAGCCCTTTCATTTATATGTGTGTGTCTTTGTGTGTTTGACAGCATCTTTTTTTATATACAGTGACTCTGATTGTTTCAAATAAATACAAATAAACATGAGTACAGTATAATAATAAGAAGAACACAGGTTTGGTTCTCAACTTCTTCTCAGTGCAGTCCAGCTTTACATGGATTTGTTCAGCAGTGCATCTGAGAAATAAAGCACTGATTAGATAAACTAGGTGTTGGATGATAATACGAAATCTCTAAGGACCTAAAGTGTGATCCTTATGGGGTTTAATCCAGTCCGTGAGCAGTTTGGTGTGTTGATCCTGCATTCATATACGTGGGTTTCTTCGGGTTACACATGGCTATGCTAAATTTCACCATGGTATGAAAGTAAGTCTGAATGGGTGTGTTTCTGGTAGCCTCCGGTGGACTGGCACCCTGTCCTGGGGTTTTTTGGTTAAGCTTCGAAAAAAAAACCCTCAATTAAAACTATTGCAGTTTAAAAAATTTTTCAAATATTGTTTTCTGATGCAATTACAGAAATACTGATATACTGATATATGTTATATCACCAAGCTATATTAGAATCAGAGTTCATAGACGAATGAAAGCATCGTCAGCTGCATTTTTGAAAAAAAACATCAAGGCGGTAAAGTACGGCTTTATATAGCCACAGAAAGATATTTCCGGCTTTGTCAAATGGGTCTGCAGTTTCCAATGTGTTTTCCTCGTCAACAGCCCACCAAATGAAAGCATGAAAAAAAAAGAGAGAGAGAGATACGAAAGAGATGACAGGGGCAGTGGCAGCACGAAGAGTGCTGTTGTGTCATCCTCAGCTTTTTCGCCCATCTGTTAGTTTCAGTGTCTCACTCAGAGTCTCAGCGTCTCACTCTACCCATCCAGTCTGCTTTGTAAACGCTCTTGGATCTGCTAGGCCGTGATTGGCACATGCAGGAGATTTTCCGCTTTCATGCACGTGTTTGTTTGCGAGCTGTTTTAGACCTCTAGCTACTGAACTTTATTTTGGTTAATTACCTCTCTGACATTTTTTTCCTTAGCTGTCTTTTCTCTCGCCTTTTTTCCCTGCCCTTGAGTGGGGGTTTTCTGAATGTCGGTTCTAATCATGAAGCTGTCGTGTCAGCACCCCGCACTGAAGCTCATTCAAACCCTAGCGAAAAAGAAAGAGGTTGAAGGGAAAGGAAAAAAACACCCTGCACTCCTCTACGACTTCGACCACACCATTAAAAAGCAGTGCACTATTGCGAAAGTGAACTGCTGAAGTGCCAGTCAATGCCTTATTGGCAGTTCCTTACATGTCTCCCTCTCTGTGTTCTCTGGACATAACCGTACTGGAATGGCGCTCACTGGGTCTGCCCTGTCCGGTGAAGTGACCCACAGATTGCTCAGTTATTATTGGTGTTTTTTGCACTGCATTATCAACTGATGGAATTGAGTCTGAACAAAACCATGGTACATTGGTTTTTCACAAAAACAAGACTGAGCATAATTATTAATTGAATGTTGAGAATTTATTGCCTATTTCAAGGATAATGTATTTTTTTTTGAACATGCTTTTGTTATTGCCAGCCATAACTGTGGCTTTCTAGGAGTTCAGATTTTAATGGGATTTTTGAAATACTAATGATGTGTGTCATTTATTGATAATAGGTAAAGTCTGACTTATTTCTTTATTTCTTTATAGAGCTGAAATCAGAACGTCCTTCCCCTTTTTCTCCATTTGTTATGAGGACATACACTGTTTTTCATTCTGCACATTTTGATTAAACACTAAATAAAAATACTGTAACACATCTTTTCATCCGTGAACAAGGATTACCTGTGTGTTTTATCATCTGCGTGAATTTGCATGCACCATATAGTGATTTATAACTCGCACCATTACACCAAAAAATTCCTCCTGAATGTTTCACATGGTAAATGTCCCGATACGAAGCTAGGGTTATGATCTTACTTGTAATGTTTTCGAGCATGTTTGGTCTCACAGACAAGTCTTGATGCATGTAAATTTGACTTTCATGAGACGGGTTTAAGAGGAAATTATTACAGATTAGATTGAGAAGAGATGCTGATGCTGTATTAATGTATTAATTAGTTTGTGTTAAGCACTGAGCAGTTTCTGTACCTGGTATCTATGCTGTCCATCAGTTTTGCCTGTAATGAAAGTTATTATTATGTTTGGCACAATTTTAATACTGTTTGTTTATTGTTTATTTATTTTTTCCTGTTGTTTATTTGTTGCTGTATTTTACCAAACAGTATGTTTCTATTCCATCAAGCCATGCTCTGATTCTGATACAAATTAAATCTCGTCTTATACTTACAAACACAAATGGGGTCTCGATTAAAGGTTTAAAATCTACACTTTTGACTCTCTGCTTGTTTAAGATACAAGAGAGAAATAAATACATAAAATTATGCCATGGTTTTGTTCCTAAGGGTAAACCCCAGCATTAGCACCAAGGCCCATATTTACCATACCATATCATGCACAAATCACATGATTTGTGGTGGTTTGAGAGCTATGCATTTTGCACTTCACTGGATGCATGCAGAGGGATGGAATTATGCCTGTTCTGGGCCATACAGCATGTGTTAACGGAGCAAAGCACCACACTGGAGAGCCAATCCAATATATTTAATGAATAATTAATATGCTGCTTGTAATATGTAACATAATTATTGGAAGGGGTGTTTGCCACTACTAAGTCTATTTGTGTGTGTGTGTGTGTGTATGCATTTGGTTTGTATGCCTGCATGCTTCCTGGCAATAACTGCACTCTCATATTAAAGAATAGTTTGAGGATTTAGCATAAATATGGCTCTGTGAGGCTGAATGAAGCTTCTGTGCTGTCCAGTTGCCGTAATGAAAACTCTCCTTTCTTTTCCACGCTGAAAAGCCACCTGCTTCACTGTTTGATATCCCTCCATGCTGCCTTAGTATAGATGGACCGGAGGAGGAGGATTTAATGGCTGAAAAGCCATTTTTGTTCACTCAAATTCAAAACTCATACATCCAGCTTACATATAAAAAGTGTATGTCCCCTTATCTATTCCAGCACATTTGGTTGTTTCCTTTTGGAGAAAATGCACAATATCACACAATGGCTTCCTATGAGCTCATTTCTTTATGTAGCCCTGCGCAACTGACTTTTCAATATATAACGGGTTGCCAAAGTGCAATAAATCCAAATTTTTTATTTATTTATTTATTTATTTTGCACAGCACCTGAATAGCCAATACTGGCTTATTTTACAAGCAGCCTAATCTTCTCCCACATGTACAAAGAGAGAAACTAATAAGCCAATTCCCAACTGGGGGTCTCCGGAGTTATTACACACAACTGTCTGTGGAGGATGGTAGATAAAGAAGCCACAGCAAATAAAGGAAAATTAAGTTTACCAACTCGCCAAGCAAACTTTTTTTCCCTCCGACAGCAGGAGGGAGAGGTAGGGGTGGTTGGTAGTCTGCTCAAGTTAATCCCTGCGAACCAATCAGCAGTTTAAAGCAATAAAGTGAGTTGTGAAATGGGCTGTCCGGTTAATTAGGACTCTAGATGGGTTTGAGTTATGAGCTTTGGGAGCTGTACGAGTAAAGTCATTAAGAAAACCTGGTATAGCTGGACAGATCCCTTAACCATATGGAATAGACCAAATCTACCCTGGAGCGGCGGATGCTGCAGTTTTCTTCATGGTTCTTGTAAATAAATGCTAATTTTTTTTCTCTCCCCTCATTAAGGGCTGGCAGAATGGATATTAAAATAAGCAAATGGAGCGTTTTGTGCGTGCACGTCAATCAAAGGCAGTGGCAGCATCTGTTGGGGGAGCGTCTGCAAGTTTGCAGTGCAGGACATGTTAAAGAATGAGCTGCGTGCTCAGGAAGGCAATTAGCATAGCTCACACCTCTCGTCTACCCATGTTGTGTTTGCAATAATGCTTACTGACAGTCCTCCATGCACCAATAAAATGCTTTTATGTATTGGCATAGAAGCAGATAGTATATGCTTGAGTGTCAATAAGTCTGTGGAACTGTTCTGTGTGTTTTGACAGCATCTTATCTCTTTCTCTGTTTTCCCCTCTCTCTCTTGCTCTCGCTCTCTCCCAGGCAGTGCCACATTGCCTCTGAAAGGAAGTCATGTCACGTCACCACCACCGGTTTGAGCGGGACTACCGAGGCCCCTGGGACCGCCGGGACCGTCCCACCGGTGTCCACAATGGGGTGGGCAACAGCGTCTGCTCATCCGCCGCCCCACCTTTGGCCAATGGCAACAACAGGCCCGGCCTCCTTCCCCTGCCGGTCATCCCCTCCCTCCTGCCCAGCCCGGTCACTATCACCGTGACGACAAGCAGCACCGACCTGGGCGTGAAGCGAGCTTCATCTGCTTCAGTGGCAGCACCCGCTGTGAAGGTAAGCCACAGAGAGCGAGAGAGATCGAGAGAGAGAGAGAGAGACAGACGCCAGATCACTTCCCTTGCTTTCTCTCTCCTCTCCCTGCCAAATCGCTCCAGTCTCTCCTCACTTTCCCTCCTCCTTGCTAATTTTCTCTGTCATTATGTAAATGAGAAACTCAGAGCGATGGGCTGAATTAAGTCCAAGCCCAGGGTTTTTCAACTCTGTTGCGGGCAAGAAATACAAAGCAGGTGTCTGCCATTTGAGCGGAGCAGAGTGACAATCAGGAAAATTAGTTCTTTATGAAAACACATTAGCTGTAGCCTCACCGTTCACACGTTTCTATCGAATTATCCCTTGTTTTGGTCGCTGTGTTTCTTTTCACTTGGCATGCCAGCAATAGGTGTTGGTTATAGTACTCTGCTGCTGATAATTCAGACCTCTCCCATACGATGCTATGATTGACGTGATCTTTGTTGGTTCTCGATTAAAGCACAGACAGTTTGTAACTACTAATCAGCTGACGACAGACTGTTTCCAATAAATTATTCACTGATGATCGCGCCCAACCATGCTCAGGACGCTAAACCGGATTCTTTAGAGGTTTAAAAAATTGTTTGCTGAAAAATCTCATTTACTTACTGTATAAAGCTTCTAGCATCTAGCTACAGTACGACAGTGTCATAAACCACATTAACGAGACTGTTTACTTCACAAAACTCAGTGCAGCTTAAGGCTAGTTTCTGAAGGTTTAAGTGGTGGTGGTGATCTCTTGACTTAATACCAGTCCAGTCCAGAGCCTACTTCATTGCTATGCTTTTTTTAATGAGAGCACAGCTGTGTAAAGTGAAGCCCTATTTAAAGCAGAGGCAGCTGTTAATGAGTGTGGCCAGTTATTCCTGGTCTTGACTTGCCTGTTTACTCCTGGTTATAACAGCGTTTTTGGTGTTCAGATCATGTTTAAATGTTACTTGTCGGCATGAAAAGCCAAGTGTAAACACTCCCATGACGCCCTGTGATCGGATTGATCGGAACCACAGCGTTAATTTGAATCAGTAATCATTACTGTGGATCTTTCTGTGGTTTCTCTCTCCCTGATGATCTCCCTTACTGTCTCATTCTAATGTGTGTGTTTGGGTGTGTGTGCAGACTAGCGCTTGTGCTTATTTACCAGTGGATGAGAGCAGTATTACACAGTTTGTTCCCTTGTGGTTTAAATAATCTGTTGCATTTTGTATTACGAGAACCATATATTGTTCTAATACATTTTATAACCCCAACAGTTCCTCTAAACTGTTCACAGGGAATTTTGGAAAGTCGAAAATCGGATCTCGGATTTTATCCAGATTTAAAACACATGTTAATGGCAGGTGTAAACAGGCCCAATGTATCGTGCTCTCAGACGTGAGACTAGACTGTCAAAGCACACAGTTTGCATGACGCTCATTAAAATAAGCTTCCTCGTTAGCTATCTGTGAAGTGAAGCGAACTTCGAACACCAAACATTTCTTGGCTGATCAATGACTTTTGGAATGGGGCGGAAAAAATAAATACGACTCTTGGCCAAACTATTCCTTGAACCCAGGCTATTGTGTTGAACTGTTCGGTGGCTATTGTCTGGCACAATGGTTTCCAAGGTTTGAGGCTAAAAAAGGGATCTTGTATAACTGCAGAAATATGGCCACTATCCTGGCTCCATCATATTCTGCTCACTGACTATCCCCAACGTGCACACTCATGAGGATTTTTACTGTTGAGCTCTAGCGAATGCTGCAGGGAAGGATCCCTTCACACATGGCATTGTCTCCTACTAAGTCCAGTTGGCACACTTGGTAAATTTTAGGCCATCAGCAGCGTTTAACACGTGAAGGATCTGGGTATCAAGTGATTTTACTTGAATGTGATGCAGATCGTGCGGAGGAGCTGCTGTCATCTCACGCTGTCAGTAGGCGACTTACCTCTCAGCTCCACATTGTTTTTGACAGCTCTCTGTGATGTGTGCATTAGAGGAGAACGTAAAGAAATGCAGCAATCTCAGGTCTTTGCTTTGTTGTGTTTTTTCTTTTTTTTAGCCCACCTTAATTACCGCCTGTAAGAGATCTGTCAGTGTCAGAACAAGACTGGCACTCAAGGGAAGGCCACTCTCCTGTCATCCGCTACCAAAGTCTCTCTGTAGTTCTGTCCATAGGCTGTTGAAGAGATGAGAGGTGCTCCTTAGAGAGAGAGTCACACAGAGAGAGAGAGACGGACAGACAGACAGAAACAGAGAGAGAGTTCATATAAGACTTGACAGAGGTATTGATCTGCTTTTACAGAAAAGTCTTATCCACTTCTTTAATAAAACAGTCCCGTCTAATAAGATGAAGCATCCTTATTAGGAGGCAGTGTCACCATCAGGAGGAGACTGTGAGACAGCAGAGTGGACGTCAATGTGTGTTTGAGAGGACAATTCCGTGCTTTCAAAACATAAACATCATTAAAAGGGTAGGTTGTAAAAACAATAATTCAGAGTGGTTTGGTGTGAAACACTCCTTTCTAGAGCCAGAATGGTTCAAAGTGGTGGTGAATGAAATCAGACGTCTGAAACATGTAATGACCAAAATGTACCTCATCAAAAGTTTCTTCTGATCTTAATTTTTAAAATATCCATGCATGGTGGAGAAATACATGTAGGGTGTTGTAAAGCAAAGTAGTCCCTATAGCAAATGCATTGTTTTAGATTGACCTATTATATCATTATTATCATTATATTGCTCATTGATAATAAATAAAATGGCTTTATTTGCACTGTCAGTTACCCTACATGAACTATTTCACACCAGTCTATTCTAAATGACTTGTCTACAGAGTGAATTTATGAATTATGTGAAAATTATGCTTCTTTGAGAGCTATGAGCATGGGTTAAAGTTTATAGTAATCAAATGTTTTAACCTGGACATACAGTTATACTATAGTACAATTGGAGCTATTTAGAAATACCTAGTTGAGCATACCAAGCATATGGCCACTGAAAAACATCTCCACAATGGTGACTTTACAGGAGAAGGCAAAAGGAAGTTAATGTAAAATAAGACTTTATTCAAAGTCATTTAGAGCATTTAGTATTTACACGGAATACAGGGAAACCTAAAAACAGACATAAATGGAGATATGAGACATTTTTCATTGGACTTTGGACAGCAATATTTTTCTGAGTAGAATATTTGGGTAGATCTTAAACCTTAGATCGTAACAGCACGCTATACTGGATTACTTGTTATTGGTTTAAGCTGATGACCTGCCTTTTTTATTTAATTTAATTTACCCTGCTGCACACTGGGATGCCAGATTGTAGCGCTGAGTCTTCCGGAGGAGTCGTGGACATAATTCAGTGAAACACTGATGAAGTTAGGTGCCTACCTGATGACCCCTGTGAAGAGCTTGTAATGTATTGGGAGATGTTTGGAGTGTTTGGGGTGTTTGGAGTGTTTGGGGGAAGGTAAGGTTATGTGTACATTTTACTGGTGTGTGTAGGGCTCTATCAGTCCCAGCGGAAGTGTTGCTGATCGGATCATAAGTGACTACAGCAACATAGTAAGGAACTTGGTAGAGATTGAGATGTAGTAGGTGATTACAGTTTGGGGGAAAGGAATGAGCTGGGACCCCCAGTTGTGCAGTCCCAGTTGTAAGGTGCAGGATTTTTGTCATCTTTAGCCTGCTTTCTCATTATCAGGACATTGCGTTGTAATTTGCACAATAAAATAAATAAATAAATAAAAAGGTTGAATACGATTGATTGGATATTTCTTCAGCATTCAACTATTTATCGCTGCTCCACATCATAGTCACTATTTTACTGCATGACTAGGCTACGTTATTCCTATCTTCTTAAGATATGTCTGCGTAGTTGGTTAAGGGTGCACGACACCCACGAGGCATTAGTATGGCAGTGACTGTCACTGTGTGTGTTTGTGCAAGGTTGTGACTGGCTCTCCGTTGTGATCTGTAAAGATGGCTGGTGTAATGATCGCAGGAGGCCCATCTGCTTTAGCTGTCTGTTGTGACAAACGAGTTCAACTCAGAACAAACAGTTCCAGTTTTAACCAGTGGTGAGGCTGTCTCCTTTTTCCCTTCATTTTTATTTATGATGTGTTTGTTTTTGTACACTAGTGCATAGTGATGCACTAAATCTAGCAGCAGCCGGAAGGGGTTGATTTACTATTTTTACCATGTTAGTGGATGAGCATGTGAGATGAATGGTGATTACAACAGTAGTCCAGAAAAAAAGCTTCTTTGGTCAGATCAGTTTACATGGTTAGGATTGAAATTCTTCTGCTAGCTGCTTTAGAAGTTTTAGCTCTATTAACTATAGACTTTAGCTGTATTAGTGCCATAGCTTAGTGCTTAGAACTTTAAACACAGTTATATCCAAATTACAACAACATAACTTGAACTATTTACGTAGCAAACGTTATATGTGATTTTTGACCATATTGAAATAGGTATAAGATTAACATTCAAACCCATATGGTTTTAGTATCCCTCTTGGTGATTGTACGCTAAAGCTAAGTTTATTATATAAATATACAAAAGAGGAAATGCATGTGTCCCAGGTGGTGGAAGTTTCTGCGGCCATGCCCACTGAGTGGCAGCGTTAGTGTTCAGAGTGAATGCTGCTAATACAAAAACGAGAAAGAGCTGTAGTGCGAAAGAGATTTAGCAGGAATTCAGAGCTATCATTCTACAGAAGAGAAGAGAAACTAATGGATTGTCAATTTGTAGAAATGACTGGAATCCAGGCACTGAAATGTGTGGGAGCTCACTGAGTGGCGAAGAAACGCTCTGAAAACAGATGGGGAAAACCAAGCCCTCTGTAGTTGCCAATTTAGTGACATGCTAAGTTTAAGGAAGAGAGAAAGCTAGAAAACCTAAGACCAAAAACACTCCTAAGACCATTCACCCGACCATTGGTTCTTTGGTAATTTAAATAATTCGCTGTTGAGTCCAACTGCTTTTAACTTGAGTAGATAATGGCTTGTTTCATTACTGATATGGCTTATCTCCCTAATAAACGCAGCCGTGTTGCAGAGTTTTGCCACTCAGTGTGACTATCAGGAGGCATGTTGCAGCAGGAACATGATGTTATGCATACCCTCTATTGAACCCACCAATGGGCTAAGTTCTAATGTTTGCAAAGGCTTTGCTTCTGGCCAAATTGTCATAAACAGATGGAACAGATGCTGGGAACACAGCTCATGTTTTTTTAAACTACTTTCTCTTACATGACTTTTTGGTGACCAGCTCTCTTGTTGTACTGTACCCGTCCTCATTTATATTGCTGCTAAAGTGTCTATATGTGTTTGGGAGCTACTGGCAGCCTCTGATCAGCATGTTTTGAACATCTGCTGTCAGCGACACTCAGATGTCCTCTGCTGAACGCTTGTCGTGGCTTTTTCAGCACTCTTTAACTGTGATTTTGGATGGAAAAGAAGAAACTCCGCTCTTGTTTACACAGTCTCTCAATTAGCTGTCTCACACGGAAATGCAATCTGACGGGAACAGAAAGTTTTCCGTTTTTTCATATCATTTCATGGGAGCAGTGCCAGTGCTATAACTAGTTGAAACTACAAACTCTGAAATGTCTTCTGCAGGAAACTTGCTGAGATTGGTGAAATGTGCAAAGTTTTACATACTTTCTCATCCATCCATCCACATATGTAGGATTCATTAACATTTACCCGGAAAAGTGAAGCTATCCGAGCTCTTGGGTAGACCATGTTCTAGATTGCTTACAGAAAGCAGCAGTATGAGCTCTTTAGGCACAACGTTATATGAATATTTAGGACACATTCACATCACATATTCACATCTCTTTTCTACAGAAATCCAATGGATTCAGAGACATAAAATTTTTTTCTTGGGATAATTTTACTTACATATGTTGTAGCATAGTTATCTAATAGGGGTGTAATGATACATACAAGTCATGTCATTTCACACCATGGTTAGGACATCATGGTTCAAAACAGAAGTTACAGTTTTTCAGCCAAGTGTCATTTTCAGCTCAGTCCCCCCAGAGGTAGTCGGTACAGCCTGTAGTGTATTAAGCAGTAAACATATAACAGTTAACATGCACTCCCACATAGGTTATATATTATATACAGAAGTGGAAAAAAGCTTAAACCCAGCCTCCCCTAAGGAAACACAGAGGAAAACACCCTTGCTGCTTTGAAAGAAGAAGGCAGGTCTTAGCTCCTGTGTGTCATTGGCACTCGCCATAGTCAGATGCCAATCAGCTTAAGCTAAGCTCAGCATGGTATGATGCTAACGTTCACCCAGCATACAGGGTAAGGTTTTTGGGTGGTACTCATGCTTGAAATTTGTTACCATGATGGTTTGGAACAAACACATGTACCTTTACACCCCTGGTATCTCAGCAGTGTGAATCATCCTCTAATGCACTGTGCTTTTAGTGCTTTAGTGCCATTATGTGAATTCAGACAAATTTTCTTAAGGTTATGTGGTTTTGACACACCAGTTCAAAAAAGCTAATGGCAGAGAGAGAAAAAAGGGTTGGGCATGCGATTCGGAAAGGCCATCATTTTTCCAGCATCATTTGTGGTGAATAGTTTTTAATTAGCAGCTCAGCCTGAATCCAATTTCAGTGGCGTGCTTATGTATTTAAAAATCATTTCACAGATATGCTGTTTTCTAATCATTAGCCACCCTTTCATCTTGTGATCATATTAAAGAATGCAGTTTGGAACTGATGTTAAGATCAGGACGAGTAAACTGTTAGCCAAGATTTACCGAAAAAGAGCCAGAGAGCAATTCATATCAATAGCAAAGTGTCATAACCCTAATTTGCATCTCCACAAGATGCACCAGAATAAGATTGCGGAGCAGGAAGCTTTAGAAAGGAAAGAATAAATGATCAAATCAGAGCATGTTAATTGAGCCGAGGTCTTCTGAGAGTTTAAAAATAAGCCGTGTGCATTAAAAAAAAATGCTGCCAAAGTGTGAAGAAGCTGTTTTGAAAGTGAGGTGATTAACATTTAAGAAAAGCTCAGTTTAGGCAAAAACACAGAGGTGAATAGAGTGTGGGTTACAGTAGACTGGGTACTGAGGCCCTCCTCCTCCTGTCATGCCTGTCACTGCTTAATAATAGCTCCTCTTTGTGGTAAAGATAAACTCGTACATTTTTAAAGTCCATGCTCAGCATGGAGCCCACAGGCAGAATAGCCCCTATGGAAATTACCCAACAGCTTTCAAATTCCACAGAGAAACATATAATAATTCATTCAGCCTCTTTGGTATGCGCTGCAAAATTCCACTATTGGTCTTATTAAGTGGGAAGTTTCAGTTCTTCACATAGTCCCTTCCGTGGCGTTTAATGAGACAGTTCCTTCTATTTTAGATT
Organism: Salminus brasiliensis; assembly: GCF_030463535.1. Classification (NCBI taxonomy): domain Eukaryota; kingdom Metazoa; phylum Chordata; class Actinopteri; order Characiformes; family Bryconidae; genus Salminus; species Salminus brasiliensis. Next base: position 57,910,257 of record NC_132878.1, on the reverse strand, counting down.
ATATGGCAACACAGTATGAGCAATTTTTTTTTACATGTATTATTTTTACACACAAAAAAGGCCACTGAGACCAAATTTGCGTCATAGGTTTCCCTGTATATTAAACCATGGAACTTATAAATGGAATATAGAAAGAGGTAGAAGTGTTTCCATAATTTAGGCCACAGTGTACTAGATACATAGCAGCCATGGTGGTCAGCTAGACCCAGCTCTGTTCAATCTTCAACCGATTAGAAACCTTGCATTCTATTTCCATATCTGTGTTCTGTTATCTAAGAAATGGTAATGTGTGTAGGATGCTTTTGCAGTGGTTCAACAGAGCACAAGTTACCCGGCTTGCGCTAAACATTGTGCTTTGGGTCAGCAGTAACTCTTGCATAAGTGCTGCTGGACCTCTGCCAGAGTTTGTTCTTTCAACGCAGCAAACTTTTTTATGCTCGCAGCCCGGCAAAAACAAACAAGTGCCTTTGGCCTATAAGTCAACTTACATAGTCCAGCTATTGCAACCACACAGTGCTCTACTGCTTAACAGTTGCCCAGATTGTGTTTTAAGATAATCAACCACAGAAAAGCAAGACAGTATGTCGAATTTCTAAAGAGAACCACAACTAAAGCTCCTCAGCTTTCCTACCTAACTTCCTCTCTACCTTCAGTTTCTTGCAGACACATTTTTGAACCTCACAACCTCTTGATCTCTTGTTCTTCAGTTCTAGCTCTGTTTATCAAGGGTGGCCTACAGCAAAAGTAACCAGGAACTTCAGCCCAAGTGCTTACACTTTTCTCACCACTCAAAATCGAAAGCAAGACTCAGACCCAGAGTTTTTCACTGATGTTGAGCTTGTTAAGGATAATAGAGCACTTATGATCTTAATCTCACACCCTTTTAGTGCTACTACACTGCTTCACAGGTTAGCTTACTACCAAGTTCTAATGGAACCCTAAGGTCAACAGTAAGAGATGTTACAATCTGGGGTAGGTAATAGAGAATTTATTATTAGGAATGTTTAAAAATGTTTATTAATACAATTTTCCAAATTTTTTTTTCAGAATATCATTGCTATTGGAACCAAATCTTTTATTTGTTGTTTTCATTACATTTTTACATTTGATTTCTACAGCATTTTAACATCTGTGAACAGCTGTCAGTGTATATATATTTCAGAGATACATGGCAGCATGTTATTAGGGGTAGGTTTATTAGTTACAAGCAAGGCTCATGTGCATTTTACATAACTTGAGTTAAGAAGACTGTTGGTGTGTATAGTTCTTAGGATCAGTCCTTGCATAGAGAGGTCAATCAGTGAATCATTCTTAGTACTGTTTTTAATAAAAGCTTTGGTGTGAGTTACAGTGGCACATATTAAAGTGATCACCAGTTATAAGAGCACTCTCCAGTCTTAATGGATGGTTTTTAGCTCAGTGTGTTAAAGTGATGAACACAGTCCTTCTTTCCGCTATTCTTTAGTCCGGAAGACAAAGCAAGGTCAAAGACATGCATTCAGCCCTGTTGCCCCCAGCTCCAAGTCCTCCTAATAAATCAGCAAGATGGACTAAATGAGGGTGTAGATTCATGATGTCTTCATCTCTATGGGGATTATACATCACATGATACAGATCGCTCCCGTTTCCGCCTGATATTTACCGCTCGTTTGTTTTTCTCCGGGGAGAAGCGGGAAAAGGGAAGTACAGTGGCACTTTGGCATTTGAGCCATCATCCCTCCATATTGTCATCTTAGTCCTGCCTGCCATTTAGATCCTGTGTGGAAAACAGAGTGAGCGCATAGCAGCGGGTCCTTGCAAAGTCATGAGTATGAAATATTAATAATCTGAGAAATCTCGTTCCCAATTTTTCTCCCTGCCTTAAAGCTGATTTTATTTAGTCGTGTGTTGATTATGAATAACCAAAGGTCATTTTTGTATGCCAGTTTGCATGGCCTATATGCTGTGTGTTTGTGCAATGTTTTATGCATGTGTTTATGCTCATATGTTGCTTAAAAGTCAACGGAATGATGAATTCATACTCTCCTGTGATGAATTTGTAAGCTGTCAGGCAAAGGATTACTGTCTTTAAACTTTAATTAACCATTTCTCCTCAGCATTTAGATGAGTCTAGAAGCACTGCCTGCCTTAAAATGAGTTTGTACTACACTTAAGGTAACCTTGGCTGTTAAACACATAGTTTCTTCAGCTAAGTTCACCTTCAGCTAAGATGAATTCTAACTTCATTAATTCTAGCCCATTAATTCTACAGCGGTGTACCACTATACACTTTTTTTTCTTTTTGTGATGGCAGTTACCCCTTAGAATATCCTGTTATGTTGTACTGCTTATCCCTTTAAAGATAATTATCACTTTATTCTAAGCAGGTCTTTGATACCCAATATAGAGGTCTGGCGAGGCACTGACTTGAAATGTAGATTCTTTCCAGTGGCGGCCCCCAGAAACATCGGGTTGCTTTGTGGAGTCACTCCAGCAACCAGTAAGGAAAAGACTTAGTAATTCTTCTAGTACCACTCTAATATGTCATCTTATTTGCTTTGCGACCACTCCTAATACATGTTTTCCAGCTCCATGACCTCTGCCGCCATGTGTTACTTTCAGTAACGGTTTCATGTCATGGTCAGTTCAAACAAAGACACTGGTCTGATCTTACTGTTTTCAGCAGATGAGCATCCAGCTGCGGAGTAGACAGTGTGCACTGGAACAGGTATGCCCAATGTGATGTGGATTTTCAGACGTGTTAGTAAAGATGAAGAGCAAGTCTTATACAGAGCAAAAACACTCTGTTGGGCCTGTCTTCCACAGGTCTATGTCACATGGGTCTGGGTTACATGGAAAATTATGTCTCTGATGAAAATATTCTACGATTCTATGTCTGAGAGTGTTCTATGTTTTTTATACTTATAAGATCATAATGCACTATATGAGCAATTGTGTGGGTGTATGTGAATCAGCAAATCTGATTAAGGCTCTGAGTTCAGCTTAACTACCTTGACCAATGCTGAATAACACGTCCTGAAGTGGGAGTGATGGCACATGGAAACACTTTCACTTTTTTCAGTCTTAACGAGGACCAGTCAGTGCCGTGTTTACTGTGAATCCTGTGGCTCTGGGAGCTGAAGCCCTTGGCAACATATGTTAGGAATGTGTCTTTCCCATTTAGGGCTGATGAGGAGGCTGAGTATTTGCTGAAGTTGAATAGACAGAAGAGGCAGAGCTCCTCAGCCTTAAGAACATTAAACTAAGCCAAAGAGAGAGAAGATTCTCATACTTTCAGCTCCTAGATTTGAACATGGGAGAAGACGATGCACATTTACCCTATTTTACACAAGTTCGTTCATTTAGAAAACTACTGCTTAGTTTTGCTGAAAGGAAATCTACAGACGCACATGGAGTTCACTCAGAACAGATCCTGTAAAGTACAGCTGTCAGATTAAAATGTATCTGCTACTCAGATGGGCTGTTGTCAACAGGATGTACAGTCATAACAAGCCTGGCTATCTGTCACATGGACACATACTTTAGTGCCATTTACATTCCAGTTACTTCAGCTTAGGTTGAGAAAATGTCACTTTACCTTGGTTAATCCGCAAATTATGTAGTGATGACGGTCAAAAAGGTTGGAGACCTTAATATAGCTATAGCAACTTCCTTTTGTCATTGACAGTCAGATCTTAAGATGGTACAAAGCCTAAAATTATACCCAGAGTCTATGGATTATCCAAAGACACTTGTATATAAATAATTAGCTAAGATGCATGTAGCAAAAAAGAGCACTCTAGGTAGCATTGTGTAAGAAAAGTAGATGTGGTTAAGGAGACAAAAAGTTTAGTTTTTATTCTGTAGAAATCTAATGAATATTTCTGATATTCCTGGTTTCATTTTTTGCACAGTTCGAATCCCTGGTGATCGGTATACAGTGTAGATTGTTTAATTACCAGTAAAGATAGTAGCTATTGTTACAACCTGGTCTACACTATGTAACTTTGGTGAAGCGGACAGGACAACACTCTGTGTTACACAAGTATTCTTGTCATTTTTATATTCAGGTAAAAGACTTTAACATTACTCTACTCCTTCAGTCCACATGATTCTTTAACTTTCAATGACCGTTCTGTATCTAGCAGCTTGTAAAATTCACATGTGCCACAAGTGGAGACCTTAAAGCACAATTTGTCTTTACTGCAGTGAATTACACTCTTAATCTGTGTGTGTGTGTGGGGGGGGGGTGTTCTCACACAATGCTCTGTGTAACATTACTCGCCATATTAGCATTTCACCTTTTTGCTTTATGTCATACTGGACAATTTGGCAAATTGAGCTTTACAATGCCATAGTGTAATGCTGACGAGTAAGTCAGTTGCGAATAAGGTAATAATGGACAGACAGTCACGAATACTATAATGGGTATATAAAAAATAGCATAATACTTCTTGCAATTTATCAGAGAGTGAGAGAGAGAGAGCGAGAGACAGACTTCACCAGAGCAAGGAAAATTCTCTCTCTATGCAATTCACTCTCAAAATTGCTTCATAGTTACTGCCACTACTACTAAATGCTCAAAAATGACACCAGCTAGAGGTGTCCACAAACATGAAATACCAAAACTGGCACATATCACAATTTAGCAACACCTGATGCAATAGGTTGTTGATCTATGGTCATTAATTACAACCATCCATCTGTGGTAGAGGTACCCTTGCTTCTTCAGAAGAATGGCGAGAAACGTACAGAGCAAGAATTCACAGACTGCAGTTCTGGCTTTCACACACATGCTTGCAGGAGAAGGTTTCATCCCTTAACTTCAGTTAACAGCAATCATGGAAGCAGATATATGCCGTTTTCAAACAGCAGCTGGGCCTCCATTTTGGACATGAATCAGTGTTCCTGGCTGTAGCATCTCTGCCTTTCGACTCTTGAAGCTGGCTGGCTGCTGTTTTGTCTGTTCAAAGTCAACTCCAAACAGCCTTGATTCTTTTTCAGTTCATGCCCAAATGCGTTTTTTATCTGCTTGTTCAGCAAGGACAGTGAGTTAAGCTGTAACTTTTGGCCAACTCTCTAACTTTCTAGTTTGTACTCAGTAAAAAAAATGGTATGCAAAATCATTTCACAATGGAGAGAAACTTCAGAATGCCATGATATGTAAAATGAAAAAGTGTTCTGTGAGAAAAATAGCTTGGTGGGAAAACAAGCAGAGAAGGAGGCAGGCAGCAAGGCCAGAGGCATGAGATCGGCCGTTTTTTTGCTTGTTGTAGGTTTTAATAATACATAGTAGGATTGATTTGGACAGTAGCAATGAACAGAAGGTCATAGCCTTCTTGTGTGGGAAGTACTTGCCCTGCTGAAGGTCCACAACATCTTAGATTTGAATGTGGAAAACCTCTGGGCTTAATAAAGAGCACAGCATGGATGTCGATGGAGAAAATCTGAAGTCAAGAAGTTCAGTGTGAGCCTCTATTGTGTATCAAAGCTACTTTTCAAGGGAAAAAAAGGAAAAGAAAACATGGTGGAATCTGGGAGCTTGTTATTTGGCTGCAGGGTAATACAATACGGAAGACAAAGCCCCTTAGTGAGACACGGAGACGCTTCTGTGGCCGCAGTGACTTTGCAGAATGCGAAAGGGGAACGGTGGAGGACTCAAGTTGGGGGCTCAGACTGAAGCTGTGGCTAACGTCTGCTAAGGAGCCGGACAGATGAGCGGTCCCTGAGGGGAGGGACATGGGGCTAGAGAGATAGAGAGGCTAAAAGAGGGGAGAGATCCCAATTTGCATTACACTAGACTGTCGAGCCCGAGCCCAGTGCTAACCGAATTACAAAAGCAGTGCTATAGGAGCCTTAGCCGAGTGTCAAGAACAGAAGTCTGGAGTTTGTTCCTCTCCTCTGGCCGTGTAGTGGAAATAAGAGATATGCCCTAAGAGCAGTGTGTGCTTCTATCTCTTCCTCGCTCTTTTTCCCATCCACCTCTCTTTTCCTTTTCTCTCTCTCTCCCTCTGTCTCCTTTCTCACATTATCTTTCATCCTTGGCTGTGAGAGCGGTTCCTCATTGACAGCGTTTGCAGGGCTGGCGTCTGGGCCGGCTGTATTCACGCCTGTGTGAAATTGGATTGCTCATCCGTTGTCTCTGAGTGGCAGAGATGTAATACCTGATAGTGCGAGGCCTTCATGCACCACATCGAGAACAGGCCCGCCGAATCTCTAGAGCCATCAGACTAATGCCGCCACTCCTCAGCACCAGTGTAAGGGCCAGTCAGGCAGGAGGTTAAATGATATGGGTCGGAGATTACGACCTGTATCACAAAGGCAGATTTGTGTTCCATTGTAACACTTCACTCACTCTGCGTGAGGAATGGATGGAAGGGTACAGGGGCTTGTTGTAAGATCAGTTATTTCTGTCTTATGGAATCAAGGCTAAGAACTCATTTTCTTCTCACTGATGGCAGGTCAGTGACCATTATGTAAGTGACACCCTGATTTGAACCTCATGGACATCAGCTTTCGGGGGCATCTGCAATAAATGGATGGGTCACTGGTCTATTAAACTCAGATAAATATTTGTTTCACCGGAGTTGGATTGGGTTAAAGTCTCAGCTCCACCAACACTTAAATTAAGTGGGTCTGTCAAATGACCTAAAATGATCGAGAAATATTATAATTGTGTATCTCAAATATTTAAATGTATTTGAATTTTAAACACATTTTCTTTTCAAGTTAACAGCATGTTCAATCATGGAATCAGCATTAATGAAAGTCAATGGAAAAAAAGTATTTTTTAAATGGACCATTTCTGTTGGTCCATTCAAATTCCAGATCATGCATTAGCCAACTGACTAATTAAAAATTGTAGGTTAAACATGTCAAAAATGCAGAGACAGCGAGGATACATCCCATTCCAAAAACATGGGCATTCATCTGGAGTTGGTACCCTCTGTACGGCTATAGCAACCTCCACTTTTTTGGGAAGACGTTCTACAAGGATTTGGAGTGTGTCTGTGGAATTGTGTCCATTCAGTCAAAAGAGCATGTGTAAGGTCAGGTACTGATGTTGGATGAGAAGGCCTGGCTCACAATTGCAGATCAGCCCGAAGGTGTTGAGTTGAGTGGGGTTAAAGTCAGGGCTTCATGTAGCCCACTGGAGTTACTTTGCGTCAAGCTTATCAAATCATGTCTTAATGGACCTCACTTTGTGCACAGGGGGACAGTCATGCTTTAGGGCCTTACCACAAAGTTGGAAGCATAATAATAATTGAGTAAAATGTCTGTGCTAGTATATATGTGTGTTGTGGCATTACCATTACCCTTCACTGGAACTAGCTCAAACTCTGTAAAACAGCTCCAGACCATTGTCCTTCCTTTACAAACTTTACTGTTGGCACTGTTCAGTCCTGTGTGTTTTTCCTGCCATCTGCCAAACCCAGATTTGTCCATCAGCCTGCCAGGGAGTGAAGCATGATTGATTACTCCAGAGTACACATTTCCACTGCTCCAGAGTCCAGCAGCGGCATGCTTTACACCACTGCAGGCCATGTTTGGCATTGTGCATAGTGATCTTAGGCTTGTGTGCAGCTGCTGGGCCACCGAAACCAATTTTGTGAAACTCCTGATGTGAGTTCTTGTGGCGAGGTTGATTCCAGAAGCAGTTTGAAACTCCTGTAATAAGTGACGATACCAGGGACTGGTGATTTTTACTTGCTATGCTACAGCGCTCAGTGGTTGCACTCTGTGAGTTAGCGTGGTCTACCACTTTGTGGCAGAGCTTGTACAGCTCCTAGATGCTTAAATTTCTCAATAATAGCACTCACAGTAGACTGGAGCAGATCTAGCAGGGCGGAATTTTAGGAACTTGTGGCAAAGATGGTATCCTATGACAGTGCCATGTTTAAAGTCACTGTGCTCTTCAATACAAACCATTTCACTGCCAGTGTAAAATATCTGTGGATATTTCATGGTTATGCTCTTAATTTCTGCACATCTCCTGTGGCTGAAACACTTGAACTCACTAATTAGTAAGGGTTTCTACTCTATTTACACATTTTTACAAATGACTTTTTAATAATAATCCTTCTGTGATACAAGACTGCAGTATCGCACTTGATATCTTTTAAAACGGCCTGTTCATGGGTTTGCTAGACCTGTTGGACTGATTGGCCTGAATGATGCTAAAAACAACTGCATAGGTAGCTTTAAAATTAAAAAGGAGCTTCTGATATCTATTCTGACATCTGTCCCAACTCTCAGAGCTTTGTCAGGTTCATTATTTCTGTTCATTGTTTTTTCAAGTAAACAGTATGTTTAATCATAGAATCAACATTATTAGAAGTCAATGATAAAAAAAGTAATCTTGGAGCATTTATAATTTCAAATGCCAGATCAGGAATTAGCCAACTGACTGATTTAAAATTTACAAATGTCAAAAATGCAGATACAATATTTTTGTGGTACTGTGACGATATGCTTATATACTAAATACCTTAAAGTCTGTAGACCCTGACCAGAGCTTGTTCTACATCATATTGCAAAAACATGGGCATTCATCTGGAGTTGGCACCCTCTGTACAGCCTTCACTCTTTTGGGAAGACGTTCTACAAGGATTTGGAGCGTGTCTGTGGGATTGTGTACATTCAGTCAAAAGAGCATGTGTACTGAGGTACTGATGTTGGATGAGAAGGCCTGGCTCACAATTGCAGATCATCCCAAAGGTGTTGAGTTGAGTGGTGTTAAAGTCAGGGCTTCATGTAGCCCACTGGGGTTACTTTGCTTCAAGCTCATCAAATCATGTCGTAATGGACCTCACTTTGTGCACAGGGGGACAGTCATGCTTTAGGGCCTTACCACAAAGTTGGAAGCATAATAATAATTGAGTAAAATGTCTGTGCTAGTATATATGTGTGTTGTGGCATTACAGGAACTAGCCCAAACTCTGTTCCACAAGGATTTGGAGCGTGTCTGTGGGATTCTTGAGTTGATTATTAATAATTAATAATAATTAAGTAAAATGTCTGAGCTAGTTTATGTGTGTGTTGTGGCATAAACGTTACCCTTCACTGGAACTAGCCCAACCAGGCAGAAGTCCAGTTTGCAAGTCCAGGTGGAAGTGAATCAAATGTCTTTATGCCTTATTATAAATGGTTTATAAACTGTTTATAGTGTGCCCACTTTAAGGATGCATTTACAACTCATCCCTGAGCATGACCTTGAGGATGCCCCTTTGAACTAATAATGCAACATGTTGCCTAGGCTTTGTTTGCAAGCAATGTAGCTGCAGTGATTCATGGAAACGATTCCTGTGTTTTCTCCCTCACTGACTCCTCTGAGACTTCTGAAAACACATAACACATAATTCAAACAATACACCTGGCACCAGCTGTTTCAGGAGTGTGCTGCTTTTGCAAGGGGGCGTTCCTGTTATGTGTTTTTGAATCGTGGTTGCTCGAGTTGGCAATTTGAGCTAAGTAAGACCAGGGGCGTCAGGTGAGCCAAGTGAAAGCGTTCCAAAGCGCCATTTACTCAATCAAATTTGTGCCACATCAAAAGAGCGGCGGGGGCTGCGGCCTTCCTGTGCCATATTTGAAACCTCTGAGCCCAAATGAACTCACGCTGGGCTTCTGGGTTATGTCATTTAGTTCATTGGCTGAAAAAGCGCCATCTGTCAGGTTGCTCCCCCTTGTCTTTTGTGTTACACAAGGCCAAAATAAATAACGGTGACATTTAAAAAGGTCCGGGCCGAAAGACTTGACATTCAGTGGACTGTCTTCTTTAAGGTTAACTTTGTCCAAACCTGATAGTGAATGCATGCATGGCCTTACCTTCAAACATGCCCAGTGAAATATCATTAAGAGACCTTCTCAGCAGCAGTAGATTGGGGAATGATGCATCGCTCACAATGCAGAAGTACAGACCCATATGCACACTCAGCTTCAACTCTTCCACCTCAAGCAAAATTGCCTCGCAGAGCCTCGCGATTGCTGAAAGCACAAAGTCCCACTACAAAGCATATCCATTACTTACTTCTGAAGGGCCTTTGGCTAAGCTCGGTCGCACACGGTCAATATATTTGCAAATTAATGAGATCATTAATTGCTTTACTCATAAAATATGATATCAAACCAGAGTCTAAAGGGGCTGCTTCCGCTCGAAGCATCCATTTTGTGCAGAAAGCCGAGCCCCAGTGATTGAACTGCCCTCACGCTGGCAGATGGTGACTGATGCCAGACGTCACTGGGCTTAGAGACACACTGTGCTCATTTGTCTACATTTCAAGTGGATGCTCCCACTGGCAGCACCAGCGAATTGTTAAAGCATGTTTGGAGACCAAAATCAATAACCAATTGACTGTGATTTTATGGCCTTTAATCTGTTTCAGTGAAAGTTCAGGGACAGACTTTCAACAGTCTTGCACCTCCCCAGTGTAAACAACACTAATCTTTTACTAATCCCATTGTTTTCTGATTTTTTTCCTCATTTTTAAAGATGTATTGCAACACTATGTTAATCAGCATCATGACATGTCCTGTGTGCTGCTACTGTGAAAGCCAGCATCTAATCCATCCAACAAGCATTGCAAGCTACAACAGGGCTTCAGATCATGGAAGTGTCTACCTGTGTGTTGCCAGTGAGCTGACTGCCCTCTCATATGAGCAATCCAAGGCGTTCCTTCTGAGAAGTCTGAGAAATCATTTGTTCACACTTGTGCAGGCCAGTTCTTCTTTATTCTTCTGTTGAGGAAAACTGCATGATCACTGTTTGAGGATGAGCAAAGAGCTACAACAGCAGGATCTGGCTATGGCAAACAGTACAGTGTGTTGAACTGAACTGCATTGAAAAAGCTTTAAAAAGTGTTCACTAGTGTGGTTTGGCCCAAAATCAGAAACTGTAAAATCTGTAGAATAAGAACTGACTAATGCGTTCTTTGATTTATACCTTCTCTAGCAAAAGCAGTGTTTTGCTCAAAGGCACAGCACAGAGGTGGGCCCTTCGCTAATGCTTTGTTCTGCTTGCTGTGAATTCACGATGCTCTGACTCTCTCACGCTCTCACTCTCTCACTTGTGTGTGTGTGTGTGTATATGAAAAAAAGAGGGGGAGAGTACCACCCCATAACATTAGTACCACCCCCCTAATATTAAGTAGGTCCCCCTTGTGCCACCCCAACAGAATCTGACCGTTAGAAGCATGGACTCCACAAGAATTCTGAAAGTTTCCTGTGGTATCTGGCACCAAAAAAAAACAGAAGACCCTTTCAGTCATGTAAGATGTGAGTTGGGGCCTCTATGGATTGCATTAATGACTTGTGCTCCCTGTTGCCAGTTCACCGGTTGTCCTTTCTTGGACCATTGTCAGTAGGTGCTGACCACTGAATACCAGAAAAACCCACAAGACCTGCCTGCCATGTTTTGGAGATGTTCTGACCCAGATGTTCTGCCTAGTCACAATTTGACCCTTGTCAGAGTGGCTCAGATTTTTATGCTTGCCCATTTGTCCTGCTTTTAACATATCACCTTCAAGAACTGCCTGTTCACTTAATGCCTAATATATCCCAGGACTTGACAGATGCCACTGCAGATCTGTCTCTCTCTCTTTCTCTCTCTCTGTGTCTCTCTCACTCTCTCTCTGTTCCTTCTCTTTATACCTTTTTCTCTCTTTGCTTTCTTCCCTGGCTTCCTATTTCTATTTCTCTCTATTTCAATTTCTCATTCTCAAACTCTCTCTCCCTTTTCTCTCCATTGTCTCTGTATATTTCTCTCTCTCTGTTGCTTTTATGCAGTTGCCTTAATCACTATTTAGCATATACGCTGCTCAGCTCTGCTGTCTTCTCAGGGGGAATCGTGGTCTTCCATTTAAATAACATACACATAAATAAAAGATAGGCTTTAAAATGCAGATTTCACAGGGTAACTCAGTCATGCTCGCTTTTGTTTCTTTGACCCGCACTCCCAGTTACAAATTGTTGTAAGTCTGTGCTCATTTCTCATTATAATAGAAGCTAGTCAGCGCAGGTCTGCTATATACGTTCACTATTAAAAGAAAACCTTGTCGCGTTGTAGGGCAGGCAAAAAGGTTCTTACTTTCGATGTCTGTTAATGTAACACAATTCTCTGACCATTTTCTGACCATTGCTATTAGTCCATTCATTTTGAAATGCTCATTCAGAGTGAGGGGCAGCTGGCTTCATCCAACAATGTGAAAAAAAGGTTACAAGGTCATTAAATGACAGGGAAATGTTGAGGACATTGTAAAAATATTGTGTATGGACACTACTCACTGTAGGGTTTTATGTGCATGGGGCTGCATTGTACATTTCACATGTGCACCCAGACCTCACTCGCTGCCAGGTTTGAGCAGTCTCTTGTTTCTGAGTGTCTCTTTCTGCAGAGACAATGAAGTTTGATGGTGTGTTTACACACTGAAGTGCTTGAATAGGATGGGACTGATAAGTTTGTGTTTTCTGCCAGCATCGCCCCAGGCGGCATATGGAGCACCTCCAAGTAGCACGTTTGTGATTTGTTGCCACAGGGGTCTCCAGAATGCAGTATTATCAAAACAAACAGTGCGCCACCAGATACACGCGCACACACACAGACCAATCCAACGTACATGGCGAGCATACGTCTGCACTTCTGTACTATGCAGAGCCAAGCAGGGGCATCCAAACCCGCCCCACACAATGTCTTTTGCTCATTTGATCCATTAGTGTTGGTTTTATTGTGCGCAATAAGCATCAGCCAGGCTCGTGAGTCATATCTCAGTTTGTGGCTGGAGAAAAGCACATAGCCCATGGCCTCTCAGGGGGACTTATTTGTGTGTCAGTGTGCTCTCATACATGGCGCTCAGCGCATTCGTGTGCTGATGCTAACTGGCGCTCCCTACTCCTTTTCATCACTGTGTAATCTAGAATGCTAGAATCTATGTTTCAAGGTCAGAATGTAATTGAGCTCATGGTGCAGAAATATTTTATCATGCTCTTGCGAGACGAAACGGGTGCATTAGAGAGCGCAACACATTTTCCTTTTTCAATAAGGGTGATGACCTATCATTTCTTATCACTTTGTGTGATATATTATTAGAAGGAGGGGTTATAGAGTGTTATTTTCTCTTCTTCCTCACTTACTGTCTGTGAGGAACTTGCTTTATTATTAATATGCTGTAGAGAGAAGAAATGTTTCAATGTTGCTGCTCCAAACATAGCACCATGTTGGAGCTCTTGTACAGTGAATCTTTATTTGTGTTACTGGACACGGCATTGTGATAGTATCTACCTGCCGATTGTTCTTTAAACTCCAGGTTTGGCATTTAGCTGTTAGATCTTTTTCAGCAAGTACTTTGATGTACCTGCTATATAAGTTATGTAGCTAGCAGAATGAGGAATTCAAGCTCTTACTCTCACATTAGTTAATTACAGCACAGTTCTTTAATTTACGATATGAGAATGTTGCCCTCCCCTCTTTAGTGATTTCCCTGCTGAAACAAGGCTTTCAATACATCAAGACATCGATAGCCAGGTTTAGTAGTGGTGTTTAAGCAGAGAGATCACCAAACGAGACTAGACCCTGGCCCTCCAGGACTGGAATCGAGTACTCCTGGTTAAAGGGGTAACTTTGAGTCCATTATGTTTGTATGGGTTTACAGATGCTAGAAAAAGTAATTGAACCCTTTGAAATGATCTAGATTTCTGCATTAAATATTGAAATATGGTCTGATTATTGTCACAATTATACACAAACACAATCTAATTAAAATAATATAACATAGCAGTTGCACTGTTGCACATGTCTTTTATAGAGCACATTGAGTAAACAGCCACAGTGCAGGCTAGAAAAAGTAAGTGAAGTCCTGAATTTATATCAGCTCCATCGATCAAGCATTTCCCCTAACACTGAGGAGGAATTCTGCAATATGTTCTATGTTCAGTTCAATAAATATTTCCAATAAGTGATGCCACAGAAGCACCAGTTTTGTTTCCATAAAGAACCATGTTTGTAATAGAAATGGAGTGGTTCTTCTGCGGCCTCGCTCAAAGAACCATTTGAAGCACCTTTATTTTTTAAGAGTGCAGTGCATGATTTATTTCAGAATAGTGAAGAAATTCAGTCTTCCATGATACAGGCCCTTTAATGGAAATGGAAGTGCACTCTTCAGTAGATCAGAGGTTTAGCATCACTTCTTTGGTGGCACCTTAACCTCTGGAAACTATTGTGAAGTGATTGTTTTTGTAATTGAAGAGCAATAAAAGACTGAAGTGCATTTTACTTTTCGAGAGCAAACCCTTTTTACTTTCAGACCTTTTAATACCTGGATACATTTCGGCATTGATGGGAAGTAAATGGAGGCATTCGGGGACATTATAGGGCCTTTTAAAGTGCTCAACTGGCATTCGCTATTAAAGAAGATAGGCTAGATTGTTCAGATGTTTAGGCTGGGGTTCACAAATGCAATAGCTTAGGCTCTTAATAACCCTTATCTCTGTAAAGGGGCACAAAAAATGCATATGAGTTTAATTTCTGTGAGAAAAAAAAAGAATGATAGTAGAAAAACTTTTAATGGAAACGGAGTATCTGGTTTTCTGGCTGCCTTTCTCTTCTATATGATGAGAGAAATTTCAGAGCATATAAAAGAAACCAAGCCTAGCTTCTGAAGCAGATTTCTATTTCTTTTTGGCTAATCCTTTTAATGAGTCCAGTGTCAGGAATTGTCCATGGTACCTGAGTCTTAATGTATCATTATCACAGGGTGAAATCCAAACCAGGGAAGCGAAAGAGAAATTTAATTAGAGGTTACAAAAAGTCTGTGTGGTTTTATATATAATCATAATGAATTTAAAAAAAAGCTTTTTATATATACCCACATAGCCATATCTGCATCCTCTTTTTAATTGAAAGGAGTTAACAGGACAATGGTGCAGTAATGGAGTTTTTGTCTCATTAATGACTGTTAATGAGTATTTTTCTGCGCAGAACGGTTGGGTATAATGTATCTCAGAATTAAAAGCTGGAAAGTGCTGGAGATTGATGGCCACAACTCAGTCACAGACTTTTTCTCTGTTCATTTTTTGCACCTTGTAAGTAGACCCACTGTCTGTGCCCTTCAAGAGCGAGGTTGAGGTACCATTACAAGATAATATTTTTTCTGCTGTAGGCGCTGGCATTTTGATTTATGCCTGGTAAGAAAAAAAGATATTAATATGTATACATTGTAATGGGAAAAAACAAATAAACAAAAACATTTAAGCTTTTTTTTTATTATTATTATTATTATTCAAATCATTGAAATTTTTTCCTCATGTAAGGTAAAATGTGACCAGAGCTGGGTGGCTTGTGTGAGCTGAATATTCCTGTTAAAAATGAGATGGATTATGATGTGCCGGAAGGGATGGAGAAGCTTTTCGCTGCTGCGTTTCCCTAGCTGATCATAGGCAGATAACTGGGAGCACAGGCTCGGGACCTAGTTTAAGTCTGTTTACCATATTGCAGCCGTCTTAGTAGCTCCTTTCCACAGCATAGCAGAGACAAGCGGAGAAAAACACGCTGTTTACAAACCACAACAGAGCGGACTCAATCAGCACCATGTTTATGTGATGCATAAGTGCGCACTGATGTGATTAATTATTTATAGTGGTTCCAAAAAGTGTTGGCCTAGGCTCAAGGTTACTAGTCCCTTAATTACTTTGCAAATGTGAGATTTGGATGATGTGGGAAAGACTTAATGTGGTTGGTATGTGTGCTGCAATAGGACACTAAACACCATTTATGCTACTATCCGTAGGCTGGATTATAGCTCAGTATCTATAGGTGTGAGTTTCCTTTACATTTATTTTGGTTTTCTTTTCAGACACTGATCAGTTTACGCTAAGCTTAGCATGGCATGTTGATAACCTCAAAGTCAAAAGTCAATGTAAAAGTGAGTTTTATTGTCAAAACTGTAATATGTCCAGGAGATACACAGGATTTAAATGCAGCAATAAACATCAAACATTTAAATAAACATTAAATAACACAAAGCACGAAATGGTAATTTACTAATTTGTCAAAATGTAAGTGTATAAGTGTTTGTATAAATAAGTAGAGGTCCCTGACATAGGCATCAGAAGTAAAGTGTCATATACATATGCATTAAAAATGAACACTTAGAGTGTTATTTAACACTGGCAAATCTACTGTGTACTTATAGTATACTGTGTACTACTGCTTATAGACTCTTAAAGTGACGTGTGCATTACCAGTTCTTGATGATGCAGAGTTCAGTGTTGGGTTTGTGTGCAGGATCCAAAATCTGTATGTTAAGGGGGTGGAAGGGGAAGGGGAGGCAGGGCAGGAAGAGAGTTGAGCATCCTGACTGCCTGGTGAACCGAGCTGTCCCTCAGTCTTCTGGTTCTCGCCTGCAGATTTTGCAGTCTCCTCCTTGATGGCTTTTGGAGTGAGGCAGGTGCTATGTTGCTAATGGCTTACAAAAATGTAATTAATGATTTATTCCAGTTTTCTTTACGAACATACAAGTTTGATAATATTTAGGCATGTTTTGTTGAAACTTTTCATCTGTGTTGTCAGCTATAGGACTGGGTTTCCCAAAAGCCATTTAGCAGAAAATCAAGATTGTTGTTATGTGGTAGAGCGAGCATCACATGAAACACTCTCTTTCAACATTTAAATGATGTAAATGCTATAATTTATAAGCTGTAGAGAAGCTGAGGCTGGGTCAGCTGGCTGCTTTTTTACTTTCAGCATTTGTTTCACTGGTGTGTTACTGGAAAAATAACCAACCACTGCAGAACGGTGATTATTTTTGACATGATTCTAGTGGATTTAAAACAAGTTCATATCAGTGTAACATAAAAGTGCCCGCAACTCCTCATCTTCCCGTCCCCCACATCACTGCTGACCTTGCTTGTTGGGTGTCTTATGATCTAAGCTAGCAAAGCACCTAATGGCAGTTTTTAGCAGCTGTCTCACTCTGCCCTCTTTCCAGTGCTGTGTGAGACAAAAAAGGCACATAGCCTATGTGTGTAAGTGTGAGTTCTGTTAGGATGCTGAATGGCTGGAGGAAAGCTTCAGTTAGTCTGTGCAGTCTAGCCTCGCACACACTCCTCCTGTTACTTCAGATCCCTAGCGAGTGGGCCAGCCTCTATTGATCCTCCAGTCTTTCAGGACTATAGCCTTGCCAGGCTAAAGTGGTGTCACCATAGGGGAGTGGAAGCTTGAACTGACCAAGGGTAAATATTGAATTATCATTAAAGCCCTGACAGAAGGAGCAGCAGGTTGTAAGATTTTTAAAGTGTGGGTACTAGCATGCTTAATCTAGCATGATTTAGGAAGTATCTTTATTAGCATCGTGGTGCTGTGTAGCTAAACACATTGTTAAGGGTTGCAATGACAGAATGGATCAAATTACATTACACATGCAGTGCCAAAGAGAGGTAATTACATTTCAGGAATGTAGCATTCCCAGTTTAAACCCTGCTCTCTTGCATGGAAAGCGAAGTGACAGTCATTCAGCTAAATGGTCAATTACAAAACTCGAACAGGCAAGCTCAGAAAGTACTCTAACCTTAACTACTAGCCTGTAAAATGCATCAGACTATCCTTAGACTCAGATTTGAATTTCTAGGCCTGTAAAGGGAAGGGAGCTTTTCTGAATTTTGACACTCCCGCTGGTCGCCGTGGGCAGAGAGCGTCTCTGATAGACTTTTATCACAGTCATTGCGTCGTCATGTCCAGCTCTGAATATTAGCGTTATAGAACTTCCACCTGCACCGTTCAGAGTGCCTCAAAAAATCCCTCAGAAATCTTCATTGGGCTTCAGCACAGCCAACAGGAGGGTAGTTAACATGTCTATGTCCTTCCAACATGGACGAAAGGCTAGTTTGTCTTGGCTTAAAAAGTGCCAAAGTATACTTTGTGTGACCATGCACATCTGCTGCAGTGACACATGATGAGTGATTTTTGAGTTGAGCATAAGTGTGCTTGGTTGAAATATTGCTGTATTTATGAAAAGGCAGTAGCCTCAGCTATTGTCAGCTACTACAACAAGGCCGGAAGCTGTTTAACGCTACTATTTATGCTTCCGCTTCAGTGTACATGGAGGTGTGATAATGGTCTATTGGCACCATCTACTCTGCTCACTCCTCGCTAAGCCTCGCCTCCATAAGCTCATTATTATTATAAAGGTGAGAGACCTGCTGATATTGACTCTTTTAATTTTCTTTTATTTCATTATTGAGAGGGTGTGCTTTTGAAATCCAGCTTGATCAAATATCATATTTTTTCCATATCATGCTATACTCTGTACTAGAGACAAAGTATGTCATATTGCAATACAATACAACACAAATCTTTCAAAATTGCAGCAAAATAATATCACAACTCACAAATCTCATAATAAGACTGTATCAGAGGGTCTGTATTGCTTCCCACCAGTACGAGTTCCTGACAGTAGTCACAGATATAAAGCGTAAAGTGTAAACATTCACAGCCAGTTACTGTAGTGTTCACACACTGCATGTGCCTGTCTCAATTACTCCGTTATTGAAACAAATATTTCCACTCTGGAATTATTGCAAGATAATGAGGCTGCTTATGTGCATTTTATTTCTTTGACCTTTGCCCTCTGCATTGCAGCTGCAGGGTGTTCGCCTCCCGTGGCCTAAGATGGATGGTACACTCGAGTGTGTAACATTGAGGAACGTTCGCTGTGTTGCCGCGGCTGCGCTCAAATATACTGCCTCATTTCATCCGTTTTAACGACCTCATTTAAAGGCACTTAATGACTCTTACAAATGTCCAGGCGGAGGAATAGATTCATGGGCTATTCTCAAAGGCAGTGTCCTCCTCATCCTCTCTGGCTGCTGCATCTCCATTAGATAGCGATCTCAGCAGAAACACAGCCATGCACCAATTACTGCACACAAAACGAGTACGATAATACAAACGCCACGGCTGGATGCAGCCATTACTTCAGCCTATTACTTCAGCCGAGCCACTTCAACAACATTAGTGCACGTGTTTGAGTTTGTGTATTTCGGACGCGTCCTTATGACCCTTACACCGTTTTCAAGATGGCCTCATTGGTCTCAGAGTTTTAGAAATCTACCAGATAAACTAACCAAATATGACCATGAAAGTAATTAACAATTCCCATAATTTGCAGAGTAGCTTGAAGGGTTGTAAAGCTGTAAAACAATATCTGCTTAGGAATGGTCTAAATAAACCCTAATCTTCAAACAAATACTCGACATTAGAAATGTGCATTATTATTAAACAAACTGCCACATTGTCACTCTCAGATTTGGTCTGACTTGCCATAATAATGTGTTTTGTTGGTTTTACAGTAAATAACAGTAAAAAGTAATAAAATAATATTAATAATATTATATTCGGGTAAGTTGTTCATCTATAAAAGTAATATTAAATGAGCATTCTATTATTGGATATTCATACATATTATGACAGTATACACAATATAAATACTCAGCATCTCTATGCCTTTCTCTCTCTCTCTCGCGCTCTCTCTCTCTCTCTCTCTCTCTCTCTATATATATATATATATATATATAATGAAATCAGTTTTACATTATTGAGCAGTAGCATGTGTATGTGTGAAATGCATATTTCCAGGAACTCACTGATGTGTAATTTCACAGATAAGGCCTGTGTCAATTTGTGTCAGTAATGAGATGTGCTGTTGCTGTGTGTGATGATGAGACTGATATTCATCTCACAGTGACCTTTTCCTCAGGTTTTACAAAGTCATTTAATTACTATCTCCCCGAAATCTGATTAGGCTTTTCCAGACTTCATTAGTCCGATTTGAGGTAAAGTTAAACATTTTCTTGGCCGCTGAAGGGAGCATATTTGGGTTCATTGATTTCACAAATCAAGGTAAAGTCGATGCGGCTGCCAAAATGATCTAATGTTATTGTTTGTGTGGTTGCCAGACCTTCACTCGCACAGACATGTTTTGAAGTCTCTAGCTTTTTGGAATGGGAAGAATAAACAGATTTCTTGTTTTTTTTTTTTTTTTTCGACTGCCTATAAATTGGATACGTCAGTCAGTGCCAAGCAGGACACACAGTCATTTGATCTATCTCTGCTATATTTAAATAAAGCTTGTATGATATTCACTCAGTAAAGCACGTCATTGAGTACACATATATGTGTCTCATCTGCTCCAGTAATGCAGTCCTTGTAGGGGTTGTGGGACTGATTATAGCATGGCCATTGTCATTATCATCATAACTGGTGTCTTCAAACACAAATGCATAAATACATTGATGAACGGAACATTCTAAGCTAAATTCTGTTATCATGGTTTTAAATGATGTATAATTCAACTGAAGTGTTCTGACAGCTTTATTTATGTAAGATTTGCAAAATTCGTTTTTCTGTGGTTGGTTTCACTGACGCATCCTCGTCGTGAAATCCAGGCCAAAATCCATCCGTTGGCCTAGCTTTGCAAAAGAACATAATTATTTGTTGGAGAATCTTGATGTCATACTGTTAGACATCATTGGTCATATTAGTATTGAATGGTATGAATGGGTATGGACTAATATTAACAGAAAATGATAGATGGGATGAAAAAAAGTGTGAATGCATGCCAGTTCTAGCCTGAAATAGCGCACACTCCTACTGTGTG
This sequence comes from Salminus brasiliensis, assembly GCF_030463535.1. Classification (NCBI taxonomy): domain Eukaryota; kingdom Metazoa; phylum Chordata; class Actinopteri; order Characiformes; family Bryconidae; genus Salminus; species Salminus brasiliensis. Next base: position 57,889,636 of record NC_132878.1, on the reverse strand, counting down.
CATTTCTGTGTGTTTCTTCCTGTGGAGTGTTTGAGTAGTTTGAGAAAGCTTTCAAAGCTTAGTAGGTGTTGAAGCAGTAATATTAGATTGGATGGCGAAGAAAATGTGCCTTTGTACATATTATAGGTTGCATTTGTGGAATAATTGTCTTTGCCATCTGAAATAATTCAGTACAGTGTTACCTAGAAATGCACCAGTATAGATATCAGATATACAGTCAGGTGTGTAAGTATTTAGGCATTGACATCATTTCTGTAATATTGCCTCAGTACACCACCTCAATGGGCTTGAAATGAAGCAGTCTAGATGTGACTGTAATACACTTCAAATTACAGAGACTAGTTTACATTCTCACAGGCTCAAAAGTAATTGGACAAATGAGCAAAATTATTAATTATGGATTCATCTTCCAAAGATTTTTTTCAGAACTAGACAGGCTGCTCTTGAGTGCTTCTCAAGTCTCACCAGTGGTTGGAAGGAATCGTGAAGGAAACCCTTTGTATTTAAATTCTTGTATGCATCTATTGATTGTAGACTTAACAATAATCCTTCCTCAGTGAGAGTGTTCTTGACTTGACTAGATATTTTTCAGATTTTTCCAGGTTTTATTTTGGTGGTGCTGAGTTACCAGTGTTTTCTTCTTTTTAAGAATGTACTAAATTGTTGATTTGGCCACTCCTAACATTTCTGCCATCTCTCTGATTTTTGGTGTTTGTTCCATTTATTCAGGTCAATTAATTTATAATGAAATAATGAGGGAACAGGTCCTTATCAGTTAATTGTCCAGTTACTTTTGAGCTTGTGAAAATGGAGGTACAATGCAAATTTGACTGTAATTCCTTAACGGTTAATCCAGATATTTTTTTCAATTGTTCAATGTTTACACTTTGGTCACAATTCGATTGCTTCATTTCAAATCCATTGAGATGACGTTCTGTGGTAACATTACATAGATTGTTGTACTGTTCACATATTTATGACTGACTGTCTATGCATTTGTTGATGATAATTCAGTTGGAGTAGCATTGTAGATAAATGTAGCATTTATTTGTAGAGAAGGACATTTTCATGCTGATATTTTAGCCATTAGCCCAGCCCTACCTTAGCATCCCGCTCTTTTGGAGTATGATGAATGCACGACAATTACCTGCTGATGCTGATATGGTTCCAGTGTCAATGTGCATCCCTAGTGATTGCGCTTATTTGAATGATTCCATAGTCTTGTCACTCGTATGCATGCTGATTTTTGTGTGCGTGTGTGGTGAGCAGGTGGAGGTTTGGGCGTTAGAGAGGGAGCTGAATGGCCCTAAACAGCAGGAGGAAAGTAAACACCTGGCAGTATAAGCAAGTGCACATCCTGGTGCTCTGAATGTTTGATGCCTTTCGGCACTAGTTCTTCTTTTAATTTCATGTCTAATAAAAATATCCCTATTTAACACTCACAATACCAGTGTCACATTTGCGTTTTCATCCTGATGTTACGTTTACGACAAAGGCCAATGAAGAAAACATACTACTACCATCACTGAATACTGGCACTGGCATCTGAGACATACTAGCATTAGAATTAAACATCATATTAAAGCAGGATGAATCAGGAATTCATATGCGGAGGTGTTAAAACTTTCATGTGTAACTCTGATACTAGGCACTGTACCTCTGTAGCACTCATGCAATGCTGGTTAAGGCAATAATGTAGGGATAAATATCACAATATGTTTCACAATACATGACATGTATGCTAACGTCTTAGTACCAGGTACCACAGGACACCTTCAGAGGTCTTGTGGAGTTCACACTTTGACAGGTCAGACCTGTTTTCCTGGTGCAATGAGAACCTACACAATATAAGGCAGGTGGTTTTAATGATTTGGCTGATCGGCATCTATCCAGAGTTCTAAGTGTATTATCTTTTACTGATGGAAGTTGTGCTGAATGGTAATGCTGAGCTGTACCTCACGCTAGCATATATTCTGTTCTTGATTGACAGCGCTGGGCTTTGGGAAAGATGCTGAGGCTGACGTGTGACATTCTGCTGGGTATTCTCCTTCTTTTAATGACCCGATTTCCTGCCAATGTGCCTCTATTGACAAACCTTAGACAAGGACAGAATGAGGTTATTTCTGCCTGGCCGTAATTGGATGGGAAAAAAACGATGGACCTTTTCACAGCAAATTTTCCCGGAGAAATTACATCATCATTCTGAGAATTCGGATTATTTTGTTCTTATTCTTGGTGCCTTTATTTCTGTTGCACCAGTCACCATCAATCAGAAGTGAAGTTTTGCCACCCTCAGCTTTTTCTCTTTTTCTAACAATGTGGAGTCTGGGATACACTGCCTTTAGAATGGACCTTAAGAAATGTCAGCATTCAGTGTTAGACTGTAATCTAAAAAAAGTAGAATTGTAGAAAAAAAAAGACTGGATAGCCCACATTCACTGACCTTTTTTTAGAGACCGCAGAATAAATCAAATCAATAAACCTCCTTTTTCCAGAAGCTATGTAGGTTTTATCTGATGATCTGAAAAAAAGAAAAACTGCTATGTTCTGGATTTCTATCAGCCTCCAAGTCTCAACAGGGTTGCAATGTCACCTTGAAGAAGAACCACCTGTGACTCAGGATGATAAATTTCCAGTAATATTTCTGTTTTGACTTGTGGCAGACGTTTTCTCGCTGTGTGATCAACACTCGTCATGTTATAACTAAGGCTCTCTCACCGCTTGACTTCTCCTTTCCCCACTGCCACTGAGGCACATGGACAAATGACCTAACTGGAGTTTTATCTGTATATCTGAGCACGCATATAATTGCATGACATCTCTGCGCCCTCATTTGCTCTCTAGCAGCTCAACACAGAGTCATAGCATTTCATACATGAAGAGCCAACAATGTCTGAGTTAATCTAATGACACAGTTATGGGGGAATTATTTTACTGATTATATTATTATAACAATTAACAATGATGTCCCTGTTAACTTGCTATTCTAAGCTTGCTTACACACACAACACTACACCCTGTCTGCTCTTTTCATTGTTTTTAACAAAGCAGAGTTGTGTGCTACAGTTTGTCATTAATTTGTATAGGAGTTTTGCCAACATGCTGTAAAGCTTGTTCAACCTCAGAGTAGTTACTGCCAAATAATGCTTCGAGCATGGATTGTTTAATTGCTAATGGCACAAAGGCCTTCATGATATGATTAAATACACACAATACACACAATCACATTTTTTGAGATTTGATTTTATGTTGAATATATTCTCCAGTACTTCCACATGTAAAATAGTATTAATACCTATCAGAACAATGCTTTTTACTTAATGTTCCACATATCACACTGCATTACATCCAAGCAGCACAAAACAGCACTGATTAGGATTTGTACCACCTTACCCCTAAAATGTTAGTTACAGTAACAACATGTATTATGCTAACAGTACAATATTGTTCTGTTCGCCCACTAAGGACTTATAATAATTACTTTTTGACTCAGGTTATTGTTTATACTGTTCGGTTTTCATACTGCAGTATTAACTGTGCATATTGATACACTAAGCTACCATTCATGCTCCATTATTCATTGCATCTCAATATCATTTACTCCCATACCTCACATCAAGCTTTCCTTCACAGTTCAGAATCAAGCCTCTTTATTTTTGGAACGTATCAAATTCAGTCCACACAGCTGCTTTGTAAAATAATATCACAGTGAAATGACATGTACAGAGTATAATTTCAGTGAACCACTGTGATAAAAAAGACATAGCCTGTGGAAATGTGAACATGCACGGTTTTAATGAGCGCTTGTGGTTCCCTGTGTGAAGCTGTCAGTGTTGATATGGATATGTTGTTGTTGTGGAGTGGTACCTCTATGCCCTGCAGTGCTGGCTGGTCTCAGTTTGCTCCCTCTCAGTCCTTAGCCTCGGGCTGAGCAGGACAGTTATTCTGTTTGTACCTGGAGGATGAGTTCTCAAAAATACGCCTCTCAGTGCCTCTTCCCATTCTGGTCCTTCATCCATTTAGTCATCTGCGCTCCCTGCCGAGGAGGCCGGTGTTAAATGCAGTTCTGACACTTCTTAAAGACTGCTGTTCAGATGTGAGGCTCGGAACAAAGCGCCTTCGTTCAGAATCCGCTGACGAATGAGAGCCGGCAACTGCGGCCCATCTTAAAGCTTTGAAAGCAGACTCACCACGATATTTAATTAGTGAAATCCACTCACCTGGTTTGCTATGTCCTTGGGTAATCTTTGCAACGCACTGGCAGTTTTGCTGATCTATTTAAAAGATTTGCATATAGGAGAGTAGCTGTGAATGTTGAAAAAAAAAAGAAAGAAAGAACTATGCCGGTCCAACATAGGCAGTCGACTGGTGGTTGCAGGGAGCGATGGCCATTCCATGTTGAAATGCTTGGCATTTCTCCTATTCATTCTCCCTCCTCTTTATGCTGCATAGATTTTTCACTACAATAGACCCAGATTCGTGCCCATGATTCAAACACTGAACAACTCAAACGCTTCGAATCCAGAACAAATTGCGTGCACATTTTGGCATCCCATTGTTTACTTTGGTAGACAGCTGTATAGGTTACGGGCACAAAGGCACGGGAGAGAAAAGGAATTGCCTAAAGCTTTTCTTTTTCTGGCTCTTTTTGGGTCAAAGTGGTAGTTACAGTCGGTGAGTCAGAACAGCTTGTCTGGGGCCAAGTGAAAATGACATGTCAAAGGAAATGATGTGACGCGCCATGATGGATGGGTCTTCCTCCCTGTGCTACTGCCATCAGCCCACCACATCTGCCCCTCACCACACCCCCACAACACCATCTTTGCTATTCCAGTGGAAGCTAGAAAGAAGCTAATAAAAAAGTAAAAAAAAAAAAAAGAAAAAGAAAGAAAGCCATTTGGACTCTGGCCGCCAGCCCCCGTGTTCCTCTATGATTTGCTAAGAGGCCCTGAATTGGACTGGAATACTGTTTGTGGCACACAACATTGGAAGGCTGCTGTTGTTATTGAAATCTTGATTCGGATTAAATTTATATAGGCCAGTGCCCCCCGAGATGGCTCTGATTATGAGGCAGTCACGCAGGGGCCTGTTTCTCGGATGCATTTAAATTGGCCCATAATGCCCCGTGCCGAGCAGCCTTGCCGCTGCAGCAGCAGGGTTGGTAGCTGACCTGCCCTTGTTTTCCCTGGGCTCTTGATTAATTGATATACCCATATGAAGAAAAGCACAGGCACGCATGTTTATGTGAGGCATTGGAGCCATGCGCAGATGAACTAGCCTACACCCCTGCTAGTGTTGAACCTCAGCCCACACTCACTCTCCTCACAATGCTGTGTGCTTTGCTGGCCCGTTTGTTGATGTTGCATCAGTTTGGCTCCCACCATTCCTTGGCATCCCTTAGCAGTGATTCCTGAAGCGGAAGGCTGACATTCGCTGACTTTCTCACATTGTTTGACATACACTGTATGTCCAAATGTTTGTGGACACCCATTCTAATGAATGCATTCGGTGACTTTAAGTTGCACCCATTGTTCTAGTCCATGTAGAGACAAATTACCAACAGAATAAAATTCTCTGGAGCAGATAAATATGAACGTATTGACACCATGCCTAGTGCCAGGCGTGGGCTAGAGGGGTATAAATCCCCCCCAGTGCTGAGCTGTGGAGCAGTAGTGCTCCATCCGACACTTTAAGAATAAGGTAGAGTGGTGATCATCCAAAATCTTAGTAGAATCAATTACTCTAATGAAAGCAAAATAAACTGTTTTTTAATACCCTTGATTGTCCCAATACTTTTGTCTATTGTTCATATAGTGTGTGTGTATATATATATATATATATATATATATATATATATATATATATACTGTCACTAACCAAGCTACACTACAAAAGAGACTCCTTTTGCTCTGAGAAATGACCCAATTCTTCATGACATCGATTCATACATTGCACCACCTTCACCAGCCTGAACTGTTGACTCAAGGCAGCTTGGGTCCATGGTTCATGCCACTAGTGCCAACTCTGAGATTAATTCCATTTTTCCCAGTCTTCACTTTTCCTCCAGTTCTGATAGATTTGAATATTATCTGAAGCTTGATTTGTATATATATATATATATATATATATATATATATTGATCTAAGCCACTGTGTCCATGTTGTCACATTGTTTTTCAGTAAAAAAGACTCATACTACTATGATGAATAAAATCAGCTTGCCGATATTACACATTGTTGCCACATCAGTTGGAGGAGCTTTTAATGTAACCCAGTGGCAGTCTGGTAGTTTCATTATGCAGGTAAGCATGAGCACGATAAACATTTAATTACTGCACTGTTACTGACCCCAGTAAACTCGTTCTGTCTTTTTTTTCTCTTACTCACTTTTAGTCCCTTCACTCGCACGTTCTCTCACGCTCAAGTACACACACTTACGTGCACAGACAGTCTCTCTTTCTCGCTCTCTACCAACCCTCCACCTCTTTCTCTCCAGCTCGGTGTCTCGCACTCTCCGAATCAAGCCGCTCTTCTTGATAATTCTAAAGTTTGTGCTTTTTATTAGCATGTGGATGCTAACAGGATGAGACAAGTCCCTGGCGTGCCCGGCCCTGCCTCTCCTGCTCTGGTAATGAAGCCTCTGCAAAACACCTCTCAAGGGTCTCTGTCCTCTGCTGCCTCTGCCTCTCTCATCTGAAGTACAATCACGCTCGCCCCAAAACAGCTCTAGCCCCGGCTGCCGGGACGGACGAGTCGCATATACCAGGATTGACTGAAGGATGCACATGGGGAGTGAAAAAGAGAGAGAGAGAAAGAGAGAGATTAGCATACGGTGCTGAAGTATGACTGTGTGCTGGAGGCACACTCTCACTCCACTGGTCTCCGTCTGATGATTCAGAGGCACTGTCACTCCAGGCTAGAATAAAAAAAAAAAAAAAGAAAGGAAAGTAGAAACCCTGCATCTTTAAAGCCCACCACCAGCTCAAAACCCACAGTTAAACGGTCGCACACCCAAAATAGCCCTCCTTCTAATATACGTTCACTCGGACGAGAGGCCCGAGGTGACCCTGGCTGCCGCAACAATGGAAGCTTTGTTGGCCCCGGTTCGGCCTGTTCTAGAGCCCTGAGCGGAACAGAGGCCCACTGTCTGCCGGCCCCGCCGCTTTGATATGTGCCTTGTCCACCCGCTTCAGAGCCGTGGCCTGGCGCCACCGGCGGGTTTCTGTGAAGAGAAGAGTGCTGTCGCTGTAGAATCACCGCAGCTCCACTACCTACACGTCTCCAGAGAGGCTTCCAGACTGTGTGTTCAGCACTTTACTCAGTCTTATCCTCCATATCGCCTAGCAGAAAGACATGGCTCGCTTCTACACAGTTAGTTGCTTGGCCATTCAAAGCCGTTCAGGAAAGTGCTGCTGAGCTTAATCTGATTCAGTGTGTAATACAGTTAAATAAAAAAAAGTACTTACCTAAATGTAATTACACATGATTACTAAAGATGTATCCATCAGTGCATCATACTGTACCAAATTTCATCACAGGAATTATTATCTAACATCCAGTTTGCACATTCTCTCATAAAAAGGTCATAGAGGACAATTCAGGGCGTGCAGGGGCTTGCAAGGCTGTCCAGGTAACCGGAGCTGACCACAATCAGATATGGTTTTCTGTGCAATTAAAATATAAGCTTTTGTTTGCTCTGAAAAGATGTGGCTTGCTGGACTTGACTCATTCTTCATAGCGGCAGATTAATGGTTGGTGGTTTGTCTAAGCCAGAGATGTTAGCCATAATGGCTGTAAGCTGTGTCCAGCAGTTATCGTCCAACAATAATACTCCATCAGTGTATGAAGTTTTCCAGCATTAGGCGCAGGCCTGTGCAGCGGAATATTATCGAACCATTTGCACAGTGAATAGCTCTGCTCATGAGACCACATAGAGCTTCCCTGCGGAAGACAAATAGCCCCTGACCCAGAGGCTCTCCAGAGCCCTCACGGCTTCCTGAAACGAAGCCACATTCATATATCTCCACTCCAATTATGGCCTATTGTCCACAGGACACTGCCCAGTCAGCCACATTGCCACGAGTCCAGCTAGCATCAGCTGTACCCACAGGTATGTAAAGTGGTCGAATAACAGATTAACTGCCGGTACAAAACCTAATATTTCTCAAATGATCTTAAGTTTTAATACACAGTGCTGTGCAGAGATCACTATTCTTTGGGTCCATTGTTTTAGCATAAGGGAAAAACTGAGGTACATTTTACTGGAAATTTTATGGAAGACTCTGGAAACTGGAAACTAGAAACTAAATGTAACCTTTGACGTTTTAGTGTTTAGTGTGTCCATTCTGTGCTTTTGTTACAGATTTAATTCTTTTCAAGAGACTTGCTTGTCAAAGAAAATTTCCATTTCCAAACGTTTCTTTTCTTTTCACAGTAAGAACTTCTCAATCAGCTCCACATCTTTTCAGACCCACAGCATTGAGTTTTCATCTGACAGTGGAAGATGTAGTAGAAACATTTGAGGATTTGTTCAGATCTGAAGTGAGAGGGAAATTTGAATCTGGTGGAGGCACTTTTGATGGTCTACCAGTTATTGTTAGAAGTCCCAATTTCACTATATATACTTTTCCCTTTTTTTGCTGGTGGACTATTCTATATCTACACTACATGCTGAGATGTCTCTTAGAAGATGACGAACTGGCCCTGAATAGCTGCTTTGACTAGAAGTTAAATAAACAAAGGGTGGTCTTTTGCACAGTATTGTAAACTGTTCACACAATACTAAGGGCAACTGGCATTTTTGAATGATACTGCTAATGAAGAAAACAACTTATGAGGTTTTGATCTGACAGTGTCGATGTGCTGAAATAGTTTCTCTAATGCATCTAATAATAGATGTTTTCAGGCTGCAGCTGCTACACTAAAAGGCTGGAGTATGGTCGGTGGCTATACACGCACATGCTCATCCACCAGAAAGCGCCTGATGCCCCTCAATGTCCATGCTGTAGGGGAAATGTGTAACCATGGTGATATTTACCACCGATTTACCTCAGTTCTATGCTTGGCAGATGAGGTGCGATGGTGGGATTGTTTTCGAACACTCTGGCCTCACGTGAGAGAGAGAGGCGCCTTGCCAAAGCTCTTTTATGTTAAGCATAAAATGCCTTGAGAATATGATATTGATTAAAATATCATTAGCATCTGTGCATGGAGCCTGGAATGGATGAGCAGTTATAGTTAACGCGTCGCAAATGGCAATCGTTCAGTCGTGCAGTCTGTTCGTGCAAAAAGGCATTGACATTTTGAGAAACGAACAGGCATATGTTGGGCCTATACGTTGTAGCGAGAGGAAAGGACATGGCCTGAAATGTCAGAAGCAGCTTTGGGTGATGTGACACAAGTGTTGTGTTCATGTGCCTCTGATGGAAAGCGGTGATGTCATTTTAAGAGCGCACAGCAGCACACAGGCATGGCTCGGTGTGTGCGGTTTCTTGCGTATGTGTGTGTGTGGAAGTGCCTCTGTGTGTACACACGTCTCTTGTTTTCTCTATGTCTCCCACTGCAACTTTGAACTGTCTCCCTGCGAGACGGCAAAGACAGCTCTCCCTGTAACAAAGAGTTTGCAGTGGGAAAATCCCAGGCCAGTGCCAGCTACAAACATCAAATTTCATTGTGCTTGAGAGGCTCGCAAGGAATGGTTGTTTTTACTCTCTCTCTCTCTCTCTCTCTCTCTCTCTCTCTCTCTCTCTCTCTCTCTCTCTTTCTCACTCACACACATAGACATATACGCACATGCACACAATTCCAGCCTGTTTTCTGTTGAGTCAGAGGAACGCCATCTGCCGCACAGCGATAATGGGTCACAAGGGAAGCAGGGTCTGGTAAAAGCGGAGATGAATTAAAATAGGGAGAAAATGGGCAACGCTTGACTACACCCAAGTCTTACCGTATTTTTCACCATTCTCCTCAGCACCTAACCTGATGTCAACAGGCCTGGGTAAAGGTTTGATGTGAATGTCATTGTACATGTGGAGAGCCACTGTAAGAGACTGACTAAAAAGGACACAAGACCGTAAAACAATCTAAGACTTCTGCTTCAGGTTTAGTTTAACCCCTTCATTTCAGAAAGGCTTATTACACACTGAGTTGTGTTATTCAGTAACTACAGGGACTTCTGTACAAACTAGTGGGGCTATTCTTTGGTAATATAAGTTGACAATAACACTTTTGGCCTGCCTGCAGGCCTTAGACTGCTTAAGGGGTTAATCACAAAAGTGTTTTCCATTGTTTGTGTGAGTTCCCAATTGAGGCATCATTTATTACCATTGGATTACCATTAATAATAAAAAAAAAACAAAAAACAATATTATTTATAGTGTATTATGGCATTTTTTAACTTGATATTAAAAGTGATTTGGCAGTTCTACAAGGTGATTGTGTGCATCATGGAGATTGTGTGCAGAATAGCCATTCTAATAACTACATAGGTAAAGGTGCACGTATTTGTCACTGTACACTGTACAGCGAAATGTGTCCTCTGCATTTAACCCATCTGGTAGTGAACACACACACCTGTGTCAGGGGCAGTGTGTACACACACACCCAGAGCACAGGTGTTGATCTTCCAAAAACCTGACCTCATTCCTTCCCTGGAGCAGAATAAACTCTTTTTTAGAACTTTTAAGTTCTGTACGTAAACAATGAATGAGCAGGTGTCCCAATACTTTTGTCCATGTAGTGTCTTTGTGACTGCGTTATTTGACTGCGTTATTTGAACACCAATCAACAATCCACTCCAGCAGATACATGCCACACTCCTCCCACCTCCCAGCTCTAGCCAAAAATAGGTAGAGGTATTTGAAGTGCAGCTGAATACATAGACCTCTAAATTTAATAATGTTTAAGAAAGTCACTGTGACCAATTGCATGGAGTTTTGTAAACCTGTTACTGCCAGTTAACCCACCTACTAGTATCTCCCTCTAACACTAACAATGCTCCCAGCACTAGGAGGGTAAGGACTTAACACGATACTTGTTATGTCAGGCGCTCCCTTTTTCGAACTGCCGCCAGTGCGGCATCACTATGTAGCCAACATATCTGAGCTCATATCCAGCTCCACCACACCAGCTAACAGACACCCATGCCAGGCCAACTTCGCTTTAAAAATGATGAGGAGAGAGACTAAACTATTGGGCCCAGATGAACGTGTCAGACCATGTTTTATCTTTAGTATAAAGGTACGTACATGCGTACATTTTGCCCAGAGAGTGCTCCTGATTTCTTCTTCATGCTGAAGCTGCTCTATAAAATACCGTTCTGAAGGGCATATCCACAATGCTGTTCATAGAATGTAAAAGATTATATCATAACAAGGCTGTGGACAAAAGGCATAACAGAGCCTTTTTAATTCTAGAAAGAGTGCCATGGATTGCTTACTTGTTTTGTGCATGTTTATATCCATGTTGATGTAGTGTAATCGTGATTATGATATAATATAATCGTGATAATCAGGAAGAATGCAGAATGCTGCAGATTCAGCTCCAGTTCTGTAATGACAGCTGCGCATGAGGAATGCAGAAGATTACTGCTGCTGGAGATGCTGTGGTTTTAAATGTTGCATTATCACAAGGATTAGCGAAAGCGAGATGTGACGGATGAGCGGAGAGGGAAAATAGGAAACTAGGAGACAGGGCTCAGCGCCGAGAATTGTAGGCCCGTGCATGTCTTGGGGAGTGTGCTGTTCATTAAATAAGGCTATGCTCTTTCAATATTTTATACAGATCAATGCTGCCCCACAAAGACTTGCGAGGAAACAGCCCTACTGGGTCTCTGATCATCCATTCTTTATGTCAAGTTTGTCAGGCTCTGTAAACTAGGACAAAGTTGAGGTAGATATGGACACAGCACTGACAGCTTCATGGCCCATTAAAGTCTAATGGGAACGAGGGTAAACAGGTGCTTGCAAACTTCTCCAAGCTCCTTTGGCCTGCTCTATTGGAACGTTTTGGACAAATTATCATGTAGCAATGGTATTTTCATTTTCAAATGTGTCTTTAACCCTTGGAGGGCAAGAGCTGACTTTTCCTTTTCTGTTTAACTTGCTTACAAGATGGAACTTTTCCCATCCATGGTGACGCTGCATTGTGGGAAATGCAGTTCACTAGCCACAGTCATCGGAGTTAAGATTATTGTGTTGTGACAGCGACAAATCATTCAATTTACATCGCTGCACAGTGGGAGATGAAGTCTGATGAACAAACATGACAAATAAACTGCACATCTAAAAGAACATTCATGATACTCGCAGCACCGAGTGGTGAGATGCTGTAGTATAGTATTATATTAGCTAGCTAAAAGTGCTGTTCTTAAAGAAAACTTTTAACCTCACTGTAATCAACACTTTTTACTCCTCACCTAAAAAGCAGTATCCAGGCCTACCTGTGTGTCCATCTCCTTCCTTTAAGCAAGATGCGCTCCCAATACTGCTTTGTATTTGTAATGTTTCAGCGGATATGGTCTTTTAGTAGCATGGATTTCAGGCATGATACCAGGTTTGTGTTCCTCTCCCTTCATTTGTTGACTGTTTATTCTTATCTGTAGATTCCCAGAGTGGGAGGCTTCTGACAATAATTCTATGAGCCCTTGCTGGGATTTGAATTCATAATCTACTCATACTTGATGAGCAGCAGTTAGACTGATGTGCCACTCTAGAGCACAGTTCTGGGTAAATTTACCTTTCCGTTCTTTCTTAAACACGGAAATGTAGGCTACATGGCTTCACAGCTCTAGAGTGGTGCAACTGTCTAACTGCCTGCTTGTCAAGGGGCAAGAGATCAAGAGTTTGAATCCCACCAATACTACAGCCCTCCATGGTCTGGAGTCTGAGAACAGGAAGACCTCCTCGTGTCTTAACCTGCAGATTTGAATAAGGGAGGGAACAAAGACTTAAAAGACTCAACTCAGTGTGTATTGTTGATCTATCTTAGATGCAGAACTAAAAAAAGGTGAACGTTTGACAAAACTAAGTTGAGTTACATTTTAAAAACCCTCTGTAATCAGTTACTACACTAAGGTGTATTATTCAGTAACTACAGGGACTTCTGTACAAACTGGTGGGGCTATTCTTTGGGTATAGAAGTTTGCAATAACACTTTCAGCCCGCTGGCAGTCCATATGCTTTTTAAGGGGTTAAGTTGCCCTTGTCTTTATCTTTCTGTGGTGTGTGGACAAGTGCTGGTATTTATTGAAACTTTTCTAAAGTAGCTTTTCTTTTTTCTCAACAAACTTGGACTAACGTTTTTGGCAAGGTTTTCATTTCAGGGTTTAACTCCTTTTTTTTATTTAAGGAGATAAACTCTAGCCAATTCATAGTCATTAGCCAAAGTTTTATTTGTAGATACTGTCAGAGCTTGCTGTAAGCAAAAACAAATTGACTTTGGACAGTGCTGGCCAAGATGCATGATGGGTAAATTGATGAAATGAACCACGGGTCGGGGTGGATAATGGAATGGAGGGAAGGTTCCAGGCGGGGAGCAAAGGGTTGATGACTAGGTCTTTTCCATTAACTCGGGGTGCGGTACAGAGTGAGGCTGTGAATGGGGGTTAACTTTCCTCCCAGCCGCCCCATTCTCACGCCTGCGTGTGTGACATGAGGTCCAGTACCCCATCAACCTGCATGCTTGTGTGCCATCAAATCTCAACTCAATAAACGCTAAGCAAAGAAAAGCAAGTAAAGCAAATTTCCCAGATTGTCAGTGCTATTCGTTTGAACTCCAACTGGGTGTCTAAATGGCTTATGTGACTTTTTTTGTTTGTCTGCAACCCCCCCCCTCCTCCCCTCCACCTATTCCGTCTCCATCACCTACGTCACGCTGTCTTAAATAGTTTGCCTAGCTGTCAGTGTCACAGAATAAAGTCAGATAAAGTACTCTGGTGTGTTCCACCGCAGCTCTGTGCAGGTTTAACAAGGTCTGAGAGAGCGAGCGAACTGGAACAAATGATGCATTACGATCTGAGATGAATGTGACCTCTGTATGAGTTTCTGAACAGCAGAAGATGATGCTATTTGATGATTAGCTTAGTAATTTGAGCTTTTTTATCGCTTTTCCTTAATAAATTGTATTAAATGCAGCTTTTGACTCAGATTTCAGATTCTGGTCATAACTTCACTAAGAAAACACTTTTATTTAAGGCTTGCTTTCAAACCACTGGCCTTCTTTCAAACCACAGCCTCTGTATAATTCATTACTGATCTGGCTCTGGTATGATAACCTCTTAGAAGTCACAAATAACACTGACTGCTGCAGCACAGTTGCATTGATCAATGTTTGTGCAGCCGCCTGGAGAAGCATATTCACACCTGACCCAGCATATTAATGATATGAGGAGGTATAGGAGCTGTCAGCCCTACTGTGACTATTAAAAAATATCCAAACCGTACTGAAGACAGTTAGAACGGGTAGACTGAAACTGATATTATGTAGGCACACAGACACACAGTTTTTTTTTTGTTATTATTATTAGTGTTATTACAGTGATTCTACCACAGTCAGCCAAGATATGCTAGTTTAAACCACTCACTGGTTGTGGGTCCGGCACAAGTAAAGGTTAGTAAGGGGAGTAATGAAAACCCCATCTGACACGTGATGAAAAAACTTGACATAAGCCCCAGAATCTCTCAATTCGAATGATCAACATAGGGTTATACTCACCAACCGTTCTTAGCAAGACATTTAACACAGTTTCCACAAAGATTCTGGAATTCACCAGTGTTTTCTTATTTGGGATTTATTCAGGATATGAGGATAGAGAGATAAGAGCAGAGCGGTGAACAATTCTGCAGTTTAAACTTTTAGACTTTTTGTTCGGACTTAGGATAGGATACATATTGGTGAATGAGGCCTAGTGTTCTTAAACTGTCAGAGAATAGTGATGTGTGCAAGATAGTGAAAATCATAAACAGGTATAAGCACAAACTGTTAGCCCATTTAACAGGAGGAGGCTTGGCCACCCCCAATTTTTGGTCAATAGGTCTTGAATTCAGACTGTTGCAGGGTGTGTGTGTGTGTGTGTGTGTGTGACGGCTGCTGCTAGGTATTATTGGACTGGCTAACACCTTGCTTGTTTTTTTTCCTTCCAGGCTGCAGGGCTTTCTCCTGGGGAGAACCAGACACCTGGTCTCCTCTTGGCTCCTGGGGTGAGATGGGGCCAGACGCCTATCAACCAGTCCACACCATGGGACACGGACGAGCCTCCAGCCAAACAGCTCAGAGAGAGCGACACCACCGGTACGCTGCCCTCACCTCATTGTTCCACCTTTCTTCTGCTCCAGTCTGGCACACTGCAGGACACTGTTAGCAGGCAGCATTATTTTGTGCAAAAATAACAACCCACCTTTCTTCTATTGAGCACAAGAGTGAGGTAACAAAGCTACAGCCTGTGTAAGCCATAAACACAGAGGAGTATGTGACATAGGGTAATCAAAGAGAGTAAGGGTTAAACCATGAAACTTTTAAACATCCTCCTTTAGGGATTAAACTTCCATTCACAGGCCTTGAGCTGTCAATGTTCTCCCGTTATTATGGAATCCCTCATCCGCTTGTGTGCTAAATCATTCAAGTATCAGAAAATGAGCCCTTGACCCATATGAAGGGGTATCCAAAACGGATGCATGTAACACGGAGATTCAGTCTGGAGTCAACATAGCTGGTATCAGATTTGAAAAATAAAAAAAGAGGAATAGTGAAATATTGAAGAGTATAATTATTCGTTTCAAGTGGTCCAGTGCTCCAGTGGTCCAATGCGCTGCCACTATCATCCAAAGATCGCTCTCTCCAAGGCTCGCTCCGTTGGGTCATGCTGCTTGCCATCAGTAGCTCAACTGGCCTTGCTCTCTCAGAGGTGAGTTGATGGCACTTCCTTCCCACATCACTCCCAGTGTGATGTTGGTCAGCACAGGTGTCTGTTGTATCGGTGCTGGGTAGTCGGAATGAGGCGGTGCATGGCTTCACATGTATCAGAGGAGACAGTCTTCACACTCCTAGTTTTGGGGATATTACTAAGGATAGGGGGAGTTTACATGAATAGGGCCAATTATACAATTGGCATTTATTATTGGCAATTATTAATTTATTTATTACAAATGTCCCATATACCCCCACCAATGACAAATGGAATTGCTTTAATCAGGGTATTAAGTGACATGGCACTTCAAATGTGGTAGTGAAACTCATGTCTCTATGTAAGCAGGAATAATGGATGCACAGTTGAGACTGGAGAGACTGGAGATTGTATGTCTGGGTGGGCAATATGACAATATTTTATCCAATCATAATACATTTTGGTATTGTGATACACAATCCGCTTTTCTGAGCATTTTCTGAGGATACTGTAAGTGCTTGAAGAACACGGATCAACTGCATATTTCATAAAAAACAGTGTAATTAGTCCTGGTTAATTGGAAGAAATGCAGCATATGTTGAATAAAATCACTGAACTAAGTATGGGAAAGTACATAAAGTGATAAAAGGACTGTATATTGTGAAAATGTCTTTGTGGTAAAATGTTTTTACCTTATCACTCAGCCCTAATAGCATTGACATTGAATTGGGATATTGTGTCTTTTGTGTGGAAGGGGTACAATTGGGGCAGGTCACTAGTCCATATGATACCCCCTGGGGCTGTCAATGGCCCCCCCACCAAGTGGTGAGATTTGTGGACTGAGTGAATCGCTGTGGGAGTCATTGCTAGCATTGTGCTACACATTACTGCGCCTCTCTTCTAGCGCCATGGCCGAGATACAAGTGACATGGCAGCCAGCTCTGAGACACAAGCACCATTAGCTTTGAAACCAGCTCCACCTAATTGAACAAAACTACATGGATTCTGCTAACAGCTCTGCTGGAATTAATTAGCGACAACTGCAAAGAAATACTGAAGAGGTTCTTGTTATTTTGGGGTGAGGGGGTTGCTTTACCCTCAAACTTACACAGAGTTTGCACCTTCTTTTTTTTTTCTTATCACAATGTGTTTCCCCTCATTTGGAATTCTGTTGTACATTGATTGAGAAATTGGAAAAGATTGAAACAGAATTCTTTGAAAAGGCGAAGGAGCACAGCGATATTTCATCCTCACACATTTTAATTATAGGGTACAAGAGAGCAATCAAGACTGGGATCCATTTCATGTTAATGCAATTACTTTTTTTCGCTTCTAAAACCTTTCATTAGCTTTGCAGCCCAAGACTGCAAATATGAGTGCATGTTGGGCAGTGCTAATGAGTTCAGGCTTTTTAATTGAATTATGCTGCTGAAATCTACAGGAACTCTTTAATACCAACCACAAAGACTGACCATATGGGTGATCTCATGTGCAGATTTCCAGAATATCTGATGGTATAATGGCTTTCCTTTTTCTTTCTTTCTTTCTTTCTTTCTTTCTTTCTTTCTTTCTTTCTTTCGACTGCTGTGTCCAGCCCTGCTTGCTGATTTATTTATCATTGAGACCACTGGGATGAAATTGGTGGACGTTTGGGAACGAGGCATTCTACGCTTTCTGTTATGATTAGCCTTGAGATTCTTCTGAATAATGCAGATAAAATATCCATACAGGCAGGAGTAGATCATCTATTCCCCATAGCATCTTTCCCTCTATTGACTGTACAGCGTGAGGAGGGCCAGTGTCATGAATAATTTTTTTTAATCTTCTTTTTTTTTTCCTCACTAGTTGAACATACCCCATAGACCTTCTTGAGCTATGCGCTATTTTTGTTCCTCTTCCGGAGAAAGGAGGGCACAGGTCCAACATGGCTGCATATTCATGAGATTAATCTGGGCTGTTGTGGTTGTGGTTGTGGCTAAGCCTTCCCATAAGCCAGTAGCCCGTGGCTCGTGGCACCCAGCTAAAAGGACTGCTGTGGCTTCGATTAGCTCCTATCAGGGTGAACATATTTTGGGTTCTACAAGAAAGTTTTTGACACTGAGTACTCTGTTTAAGAATTCTCACCTAGTGCTGATATTCAATCATGCATGAATTAATTAGTGAATTTATTAGCTAATGTATTTCTCTGGGGAAGAGCCAGGCTCAATTCTATGGAAATTAATGTGGTTTTAATGGTGTAAATGCGAAAATGAGATGAATGGGTTGTTTTGTAAAGCAGTATTTGTTTCCTGGTATTAAGAAGGCATGTGCAAACAGTGTGTTGCTATTAGTAATGTCCACAACCAAATTTTGACAGTTTCTACTTGAATGCACATACAAATTACACACACACACACACACACTTACAAATGCAAGCTTCAATCCATTCCTGGTCCAACTTCCAGCAAACGTCTTACTTGAGCATCACCAGAAATCTGTCATAAGCTTAGACAATATGACATTTTTCAAATCAAAAACGCCTCACAGGGAGAAGGTGAGAAACACGGTGTGCAGAGTAATATTCTCTTTCCATTATCTTAAATATAAAGGTTCCTAAATGGCTCTTGACCTAAATATAGGGTTCTCCTTCTATTAACTGTCTTAAGATGTTCAAATTATACACAAAGAGGGGTATAATGATACACTCAGACTCAATGATTCAGTTTGATCAGTAGTATCAGGTTCACAATTCATATTGTGATTTTATCCATGCTGAGACTGGAATGTGGCATAATAACATGAAGGTCCTGGAGTGGACTGTTTAACTTAAAATTAGTAGAACACATGTTGTCGCTCCCCCCCTCAATGCACATGCTTACATCCCTAATAACAAACTATCTGGTTTGTTGCTTTTCGACAGCATTAGGGTTCAAGGAATTGGGACCAAGACTAGGTTTAGGGATACAGAGAATTTTCCACAAGTTCTTTAAAACACCTTTAAAACATCTCATCTACAAAAATGGTTAATTATTAGAGAGATACTCGTTGAAAGGGTCTATCTGGACAAAATGTGTTTTTCTACAGGTTATCTCCAAACACCTCTTTAGCACCTTTATTAGCCTCAGGGCATTACCTGGATACTTCTACCTGTGTCATTCACACATAAAGCCCTTAATCCCTTAAGATTTGTTTTTCCAGGATGAAACGTTATGACAAACAGGATAATCTGCCCTCAGCATGGACATTCAGCAACTGTTTCTGAATCATGTGCAAAATACACTCCTGCAACATTTTTCTTTCATAAAAACGGAAAATTCGACTGTAAAAATTCACACAATTTTCTTTACCAGCCACGCAGTTTTGCATTTGCAGCAAATAGCCCATAACCCAATGGCCTATAACCCACTTTACCTGTTCCATTTGGCATGGGCACACAAGCTGGGCAGATCTCTCTAGAATAACAGACAGCTGTAAAAACAAACACATCACAGGAACATTCTAGTTTGGCATCTGTAATCTAGACTCCACAGTATTTTCCAGTAATGTATCACATGGGCACACAAACCCTCTCACTAGTTTCCGAGGTATAGTACCAGGTGTTGCAACTTCATCAGAATCACGCTTTACCACATTCACATTGATCAAGCCATTCTAAAGTGAAGTTCCATAATATTTTGTCTTCTCTCTCTTCAGGGCCTCCATGGGTGCCTCCAGTGGTTGCTGTCAGTCAGCCCAGCCTGTTAGCTCATTCCTACGGGATGCCTCAGCCCCCTGTCTACAGCCAAGGAGTTTCTGTCCAGTCGCCGGTCATAGGTGTGACCCCAACCATTCAGACCCCAGTGCCCCCCCATCATCCCCTCATGACTGCCCACTTCCAAGTCCCTCCCCACTCCTCCCAACCCCCGGGCGGCCTGGTGCTCAACATACCCAACCAGTCGCCTTACGCCACCAGCCAGCCGCCCATTGCCCCGTCGCCCCTGACGACCGGAGGGCAAGTTGCCCACCCCACCCCTCAGACCGTAGTGGGCAACGGTCACTTGACCCACCCACTCATGCAGCCTCCCGCTTTGCCTTCTGCCGCACTGCCACTCACCAACGGGCAGACGACCCCTCAGCCCCAGCCGGCCTCAGCCAATCAGGAGAGCCCAAATGGGCTTCAGATGCTTCGCACAGTCGGGATGGGGAAGTACGAGTTCACAGATCCCGGGCACCCTAAAGGTAAGAAACTCCAGCTGCGGGAGAACACAGCTTGCGTTGGCCTTTGGAAAATAATGAATATGCCTCTAGGTCTGTCACATAACGTCTTTTCCAGGGAATAGCATTTGATGCTGGCAATGAAAGCGAACCGCAAAACATGCTGGTGGGACGCTGTTAAAATAGTCCCTCAGAAACATCGGCCTCTGGAATCAAAGCACTTCCAAGGTGATGGATTTCATTCAGCAATAACAAATGTCACTTAAACAGTACTTCTCTCCTCGAGAACGCATGCTCTGCCTTCTGAGAGTCTCGTGCTGTGAAACTTGACTGGTTTCATAGCAATAAATTGTTGTTTGCACAAGATAACCTTGGATGAGGCTCTGTCAGACCAGAAACAGATGTTCACTATTCCCTGAGCAATTTTCGCATTTAATGAAGCTTTTAATCTAGGTTTAGATTGGCTTTCTAAACTCATTTGATTTTTTATGAGATCTATAAAATGTGTGCAATTTACTTTTCACACACTGAAGCGACTTGCAATTGTCTTTTAAGATTCAAAAGGACCAATTAAAGCAGACTTTAAAGATAGTTTCTGAATTTAAGTGGACAGCTAATGCACAGCTAATGGAATGGGGTTTGAGCTTTGTTGTGCTCTTGGCCAAAACTCTCTTTGTCATGTTAACATTGATGTACAGGTTTTACACTGCCTATGCTACGACCTGCTAAACTTTCAGATTTCCATATACATTAGATTTTTTTTTAAATCAATGGTGACAATACTTATAGATTAGTCTGTCATATATATTGATAATACATGAATCACAGAGTCATTTCTACGTATTAAATCACACACAAGGTCAGGGTTAAGCAATCTCAAGCATTTTCCGGTGCACTTGACTTTGAAGGACTATTCTGGAGGGCACGGGATGGCCTATCATTCGCTGCCTTTTCCTCTTGGTACCTTTCAACTCCTAAGAGCCCTTGTAGTGGAGGTGACGGAGAGGTCTATGGTGCTATGGGGTTTTAGAGCTGTGTCCCTTGCTGAGAGAGCCTTCTAAAAGAGCCTGGATCCTTCACAGCCCAGCCTACAGCTGCAATGGCACGAGAAGTGCCTCTCTTTCCTTTCTAATATGATTGCGGTGTTGCTAAGGGAAGCAGACTGAAAAGGTTAGCACAAGCTGACACGGGAGAAAGCGAAGAGTGCCTTGGCTGTTTAGCCCGAATTTGAGGAGGGCTTGTCCAGTGGATGCTCAGGGTTTTGTGTTTAGGAGTAGCAAACACGACCTCTGTAGCTAATGCAACATGAAACACAAGATTGTCAGCTAATCCGAAAGCACTGTTACTATTTTATAACATTCAAAATAATCATCTATATGGCCTATGTTAAATTATGGAAACTTTATTATTATGAAATTATGGAAGTATTGCAAAGGCATTAATGTTTAACTAATTCAAGAGGGTGGTGCAAGAAGGAAACCTAATTGTCACAAAAGCCAGCATTAGAAGTATGCTACAGAACATCTATAGAAGCCAGTTGAGCTTTTGCTAGTACTGTGGACTGATGAATTTAAAATAAAACTATTAGCAAAGATTATTTATTTTCATGAAAACACTTTCTTAACTTTAAAGAATGGGGATAAATCTGTTGGTTTTGTTGCCGCTAAGAAGAATAAATTCCACAAAATATCAGCAAATCCTGAATTCAAATGTCAAACCAGGCTAAAGCTGGAAAGAGGATGGCTTCTCCAACAGGGTAATGATCTGAAATATACCACAAAACCATCATGGGCTACTTGAAGAGACACAATCGAAAACTTTTGACAAAGCCCTCATAGTCCCCTGTGAAAATTCGTAGGCAAATAAAGTCATGTTAAACTACCAAAAATTCATGGATAGTTAGCCTTGAGGTCTAAGGGTTGTAAGAGGGGGAAATATGGTGGATAACCCATTTAAGCAGGAACGCTGCTGCTGTACCCCACACTAAACCCAGAACAATACTGACTTACTTGTACTAGTAATATTCAAGGTTTCTGTTATTCACAACATGCAGCATGTAAATGGTAATTTACCTGTAGACTCACATACTTGTCATGAAGTTACTTGTAAATGGGATGTGACAGCCCCAGCATGAATAAACACCAACTTCTTAATTTTATGAAATCTGTACAAAAATATACTCCCGCAATTACCTATTCTTTCCCACAAAGGTTTCTTGCAAAATATGTCCCAGAGCATTTTTTTACTCACAAATCTAAAAACTCCCCCACTTTGACATCTGCAAACATGACATCAGTGTATTTTCTCAAAATAGATCAGCTTCTGTTCACACACAAGCCCTCGTGGTAATTACCCAGGTATTGTAGTAGGTCTCATGGATACTGATTGCCGTGTCAACTTTACCAGGATTTCTTCCCCAGCTCAGATTCACACTTAACAATTTCCAGTTTAATTACCAGCACATTCTCTGGTAAAAGTGCCTGAGCAACTCTCACAGCATTTCTTTCACATGCTCTATAAAAGAGTGTCTGCTAACTAAGTGTAAGGATGTCTGCTAGCCATAATATGTGTGCAAAATGGAGCCTATAGTAATTGTCATGGTCATGCCGTGGTGATGCTTTAACAACTAATGTTTAGATTTTTCACATTCTCTGCACTTTATGGAATTATACGAAATAAAATAGGTTATATTTAATGATCGGTTATCAGGCCAGAGCTGTGCTCTTGCTTCTATATCAGTTCATCCCTAATTCTAGCACTGCCAGAGCTCTAATAGATGTAGGGACGGTGGCATTTTAAAACTTCTGTCTTCCGTCTGTTTTTTAGCTTTTATTTTTTTACCTTCACAGTACTCGTGGAGGTACTCGTCAGCACTTTACCTGTGATAATGTGTTTAACATAAAAAGGACAAACGCTTGCTTGCAGACGTACACACACAGAGTTGATTCACTCTGTGGCTTTTAAGAGAGCAATTTATCATCGGCCCACATCAACAAGTGAGAGAGAGAATGAGCAAGAAGGTGTGAGCCCACGATGTGTGTGTACGTGTGTGTGTGTGTGCGGATGGGTTTGTATTTAGCCCTTTTTGGAGACCGGATGTCTGAAAGATGATGAGTCTGTAAATGAGAAGACATTTGGCTGGTCATGACAGAGAAAATGTTTTTTTTTTGTAGTATTCAGTGCCATGAATCACAGCCAGGGACAACAACCACCTCTCAAGCACTGCCATTTTTTTTGTGGCAGAAGAAATGCTGTGATGGCTTGCTTCTGAAGCGGCACCATGAGGGTGGGGCAACGGTCACTCTGTGTCCGCACTTCAGACCTCTGAGGCTGTCACCTCTCGCTGTGAGCCAGGTCATAGCGTGGTGGAGGAAATGAATGCTGCGTTGTGTTGACACATAGACTGACACGTAGTCTTCACAGTGATGTCATCGTCGGTAGGGCAGAAGTTCCTCAGGCCATGCAGTGTATATCGATGCCCTCACACCGCTGGGGAAGATATATGGTTAGAGAGGTGGCTGTAGATCACCCCGTATATATGCTGTCTTGCTGTTCACCTTGTAAATGGATGTTAATAAGGAGAGACTGAGAAGTGGTGCCATTTGACAGCTCTACAGGGATAAGCCTGTGATGAATGGTACAACATTACTTATTGAAATAGGCCCACTTTTAGCATGCTAAAATCGATCCTGAGTAGCATAGCGTTCGCTTAGCTTCATCCATGAAATCCACCGCATTGGATTCTAGGGCTTGCAGGAAAGCTCCCTTGACAACTAACAAAATATGTTTTTGCTTTTGATATAATTTTTCTGTCTTTCCAACCGGACAGCCAAGGGTCTTCAGATGTGTTTGTCGGCACTAGATGTCCAAAAGTTTGTACACTTCTGAAATCAAGTGTATTCATATCGAGTTTGTCTCCTCTTTACTGCAGTAACGGCATCTACTTTTCGGTGCCGGCTTTACACTAGATAGTAAAACTGCAAAGTGTGTGAAAGCATTTCTGAGGTCAGGTACTAATGTTGCATGATTAGTTCTGGATCCAAAAAGCCACTCTAGCTCTTCCAAAGCTAGAATAAAGTTCACTGTTTGGGGGGTTATACCAGAGAAGGGCTCTTTTGGGAGTGCTTTCCTCTGGAGAATATACAGGCTGTGTGTGTGCAGTTGGACTGTGTTGTAAGGAATGGGTGCACCTTACAGTGGTTAAGTTAAACCACTAATTAGAAGGGGTGTGAACTTGCACTTCTATGCTATCGCTTAAAATATAACTACCATATAATTGCCCATGGAGAGAACAAAAGTACAATAAAGAATGAAGAATGATTATTTGCATAATATAAAATAATATTATAAATAATATATAATAAAATATAATAAACAAATGTTTTTATTTAAATTACTGCAATATTCAGTAGTATTAGTCATTCGTATGCTGTCTAAATACCTCTGAATGTGTACTGTGAACTGATGCCCACTCTGAACTGATGGCAGCATGTCATTATGGTTGGTGTGGGGAGTGGTTAAACCAAATTATTATTCTATAATAATAATAATCATAATAATAATATTAATAATAATAATAATAATAATAATAATAATAAATATGACCTGGAAATGTATACTTCTCTAACCATGTGACAAAAACCCACATACAATTTTGAACAGTTCTACAGTTGTCTATCACGTTGCTAGCTAGCCTCTATGATTTGCTTTACCTGCACAGTCATTCACTATGAATAGGAAATGTACGTATACTGTACACGTTTACCCCTAGTTAGATTGATAGCTAGGCTATCACTGACAAGCAGGTTTAATATGGGAGATACTAGTTAACTAGCTACGTAGCTACATTATGTAGCTAGTATCCTTGTACAGTCTCTGTGAGGAAATAATGCTGGACGTCAACCAGTTAAATGTATCCACAGTCCACCCTAACACTACGAGGTATAATGTTTGAGTGCTTGAGCACTTGAATGCTGAACTAAGCCTGTAGCTCTGTCCTGTCTCTGTCCTCCTGGTTCTCCGCATTAATGGCCAACAATGGCACAAGTTGTCTAGACAGCTCAATTAAGACGCTAATCAGTTTGGACAGGTAGTTAGCAGTGTGATCGAGAGGCCACCCCTTGAGTGTTGCTCCCTGACTGGAGGTTAGGGCTCATAATATTGTCAGACACATTTACACATACAACCTCCCCACCCTAGCTTTCCGCTCACAAAGTCATGGGCATAAACACATGTACATGCACATGTATTACTGTAATATGCTGCTGTTAGACTTGATCTAAATTACAAATCTCTCTAGAAGCCCTTCTATTAATGTCAAAAGTCTAGACAGCCGAATCGAGTTTTAATCTGAACTGCTTCCTGTTTCTGTTCTTTGCCTTTAGCTATAAGAGACAAGAAAACGGTTGATTCGAGTCTGCCGGGGTATTTCCGCCAGCGATGCAGTCATCATTAGTAGGTTGTACTTGCAGAGAAATATTATCACAAAAGAGCCCTGATGCCGTCCACACGTGTATTTACATATAAATTAACGTTTCTGAATAGGAATGATGATGTGGAGTGGTGAATATTTATTTCAGTCAGCGCTTCCCAGGCTGCTGTTGTTGTTTGTATTGGTTGCTGGCCGCTTCTCTAAATGTGTGTGCCACAAAAGCATAATGGCAGCGCTGCATTTTGACAGAGCAGTTCGATTTATTGCTATTCATGGGATCTGGAGACTTCCTCGGACTCTCTTCAGAAACGTGCTCAACGTCTTTTTTTTGTTTTTTTTTTAGAGGAAATTGCTCTTGGAGAAGTGTGGACAGCAATTTCCGTCACATTGTCATTCAGATGTTTCAAAAGCCTGCATGGGAGAAATGTTCGATCACTGAAACATCCTGCGAGTCGCAGTTGATAACATTCAGATTTGCCGTGAGCATCCGAATACTGAATTTCAGCTCACCGTGCACCTGTTGGTAAAAGAAGTGCCAGCGCTTTGTGCCTAGTGGCCTGGCTGCTGAATTAGATAAGGCGATTCCCACCCCTTTCCTTTTTTATCAGTGAAAGGAGAAGTGTTTAGGTTGTGATTACTGCTCACTTCCCTTGCTTCTCTGGTGTGTGTCGAGCAATCCATGCAAGGCATTGAGAATGCCCGTGCCTGTGATTGGCGTGCTGAAACACATTAGACATGCGACAGAGATAAATCACACAGTCCGCTCTCACGGTCTAGCCATCCTGAAAAATGACTATGTATCGCTAGCAGCAAATTCTCTTATGAATGTTTGGCTCTATGAATGTTCTGGAGTGTTTATTTCCCTGTTTGCTGGCACGACTCGCGGAATGAGGGCCGGAGACGAGAAAATGAATCTCAATTTCTTCTGCTGTTTACTGTGGAAGATTATCTGAAGCTATCCATACCAGGATTACATTTTGCTTTTAGCTGTTGAGGTTTTTAGTGGTCTGATATGAAGTGACTTCCGAATGAATTTTTGAAGATTAAACGAAGTTAAGCCATTTCAAATATTTGCTTCGATTGTGTAGCTGAAACTAATTTCCAACTTCCAATCTAATTGCATCAGGTTTTACCCACAGCGCAGAGGGTGTTTACCAGTAATTGCTGTTTTGTTGGGTAAACCGGTCCAAAGGAATAAAATCAAGCTTCTGTCTGGGTTCGTGTGTCTGTGCCAATCAACTAATATCAATTTGCCCAATATAAAAGAAATTGCTTTTCACACCTATCCTTCTCAAGTAATCAGTAAATTCATGTTGTGGTAATATTGCAATATATAGAATTAGATCATAGAGCATCTCACTATTGCATTATAAGGGCAACTGTGGCCTAAAGGTTGGAGAATTTGGCTTTGGTTCAGTCCTCTGGAGCGTCAGGAAGTGGGGCCTCAGCATTCACAGCTGAGGTGTCCTTAAGCGAGGCACCTAACTCCAACTGCTCCCTGGTTGCTGAGGTGACTGCCCAACTTGTTGCTGTTCAGTAGTGTGAGTGTGTGTGTTTACTGCCACAGATGGATTAAATGCAGAGGTTGTTGTGCAATGGCCATAAAGTGTGTTTCCGTTATATCTTAACTAGTATAAGCAAAAAGAGTGTATCGGAATGAATGAGCTATCGGATAATCACAGCTACATGTACACACAGTTTCTGAGAACAGTTTCACCACCAGCCCAGGCTGTGTCACGCAGCACAGACTTTGGTTGCTGCAGTAGCACTGGAAGCCTGCTGTACATGATTATTTGGAGTGCCTCCATTGAGACATATTTGGAGCTGGAGTGGAGAATCGGTGTGGGAGAGGAGTCTATCCTCGTTATCACGCTTTAGAAAGCAGAAACCCACACGAGCCCATACATTATAGCCCCTGCAGTTAATATAATACGAGGCTAGCAAGAGAGCTCATTAAGATTGATCATTCGTCGGCTGCCGTGGCTGTACCCGGACCCTGCACTGCCTTCATTAATCACTCGCCTTTCAAGATAACACA